>NW_020955203.1:494146-507093 GCF_003031625.1 Empidonax traillii
AAAAAAAAAAAAAAAAAAAAAAAAAAAAAAAAAAAAAAAAAAAAAGGCTTAATGTGTCTAGTGACTGGTATTAAATAAATGATGCATGTTGGCAGAGCGATAGATGAGAATAGCGGAAAACACATTGTGAAAGGAACCAGAAGAACTGCTGTCATAAATCTCCCCAAACTATTCTAGTCTGAGGCTTAAAACTAAGCAGGTTAGCAAGAGTATAAGGAAGGGGACTTTAGAAGAAACCCATGGCTCTATGGATTCACTGACACAAGTTTTGCCCATGTGTCCACCTTCTTAGGAGAGGAGCAATGGATGACCAGGGAAAGGAGAGGGTTGTGAAAGTGTGACATTGCCACTTGGGTTGTTTGTCTCTTGGGTTTTATTTTTTATTTGAGGCAGGTTAAAAGAGCTCCAGGTGTTCTCTCCAGAAAGAAAGAGATTAGAAGGCAACATTAATCAAGTTTACAACATATTCAAACAAGTAGATAAAGAGGAGAGAAAAAAAATACCCTGAAATGCTTTTGTAATGAATGCATATTTCAGCTGAAGAATTCACAGGGGTCGACATGTATATATGCAAAACTAGGGTTAGAAGACAAAGTGGGATTATTTTCAAAGCTCATAAATAATTTAACTGTTAGAAGAAAAATGCAGAGGTTTCTGTTGATCTTATTGCCAAAGAAATGACTTTAGGTCTGATAAAGCAAGGGGCTAAAGGTGTTTTCACACAGAAGAATGACAGAGCGTAGCTGTTTGTCTATTACAACTTGTCACACCAGTTGTGGTTTTTATTGGGTAAAAGATGGGCACGTCGGGACAGGATATTCTGGCTCCTTTGACACACTAAAATTGCAATTTCTTGTTGACTTTTGTAAGGTGTTAACTGAAAAGAGTTGTAAATGTTCCTATTAACTTATTTTGCTGCAGAAAGAGGCCATTGCCGAATGCTTTTGACAGCCCCACTCGGGAAAAACACGGGAGAAGCTTCACAAAGGACCAGCACTGGAAAATCTTCTGGAGAAGAATTCCTGCTTCATTTGCATTACCAGTTACCATGAAGATTGTGCCACTTCACAGTGACCAGGGCAGGTCATATAAGAGCCTTGTTATCTATTTAGCATGTGCAGTGATGCATGCCACAGTCACAGCTACTTAGTCTCTGTGTCTGTCACATATCTGTACAGTTTAGTCATGCAGTGAAATGGCTGAAGACCTCAGAGCCTCTGTTCCATGTAATTTTTGTCCTTGCCCTGTGACACTGACCAATAACTGCCCCTCTGGCTCAAACTCCTCTTTTGTTCTTTTGAACCGTTCTATTTGAGTTTACATTTCCAGAGCGTGAGAGGAGCTGGATTGACAGCCCTGGAAGCCTCCTTTCTGTGTGAACCTGTGGTCTCTTTGCCTTAACACACCTCTTTGTTGGCGGGAAGTTGCTGCTGCTCAGCTCAGGGTAGAGTGCTGGTACACACAAACACCGGCGCTTCTCTTCCGCGTGCGGTGCCTGACCATGTGTGCACTCTCTGAGGCTGCTTCAAATGGTGAGTGCAAACCACGGCTAATCTGTTTCACTTCCCGCTTCACTTGGCTTCTCTCAGTTGCTGCCTCCCAGCTGAGATTTACTGGTTTCCATCTGCACGGAAACTGTTTCCTAATTTAGCCAGGTGTAGTGCTTGGCCGTGACCGTCTGTCCATCACCTGCGGGACAGACAAGGCAAGCTCAGGCCCTGGAGGAGGAACCCCCCAGAGGTGGCACCTCACTCGTTTGTGAGCCCCCAGCTAAAAGTGCAACAAAAGCCCCACCTGGGCTCATGAGCAGTGATAGAGACCACTCTGATCCAGGACCACCGAAGATGCCACATGGGAAGGCTTGCTGACGGCAAGTAGCTTCCACTCTGACCTGGACAGAGGCAAAGCAAGGTCCAGGCAGGCCAAGTTTGTCCTCCAGCACAAGCTGCAGGCCTCTGCCTGCTGTTCTTCACCATTTGCAGTTGTGGGAAGGGAGTGCTCTTTTAAATCTGATGTATGAAAACTGATCCTAAAATTTGGCATTTGGTGGTACTCGTCCCTTCTTGGAAGGAAAAAATTCCCCAGTCTCCAATTAAACTGGATTTGGACAGTAAGTCTTTCAGGAAAATACGTTGCTTTATGTGGCTTTGCTACTTCTAGAAAAATAAAACACCTTAAATGTCCAGTATTTCACTCAAACTCAGCTCCCTCCCAGCACAGCAAAAGCTTGGAAGGCAAGGAGAGAAAATATTTACTTAGTAAAGCTTTAAGATCAGGCTTTTGGGTTGGAACTGAAAGGTATAAATAAGCCAGATATAGGACAACTCCTGCTTAAACGACAGAGCTTAATCTGCAGAGCCAGGTAGCTCTCTAGCTCTTTATCTTGTTTTGGCTTGGACTGCTCTGTACAACACAGTCATCAGAACAGGAATTCTGACATTCGCCCACTGAGCCAGCTCCTGAGTGGGATGCCCAGGCTGCGCAGAGGAGGCTCATAATGTCCCACACATAGGGCCAGCCTGCTCCCCTCAGGCTTCTGTGTGGATCAGTCTAATCTCTTTTTTCTTGCCTTGCCCTAAACTTGGCTGCTTGCTGCTTATCAGCTATCAGAGTTATGTACAGGGACTCAGACCCTCTTTGTGTTTGGCATTTGGGCTTCACAATGCAAATACAGGTGTTCTGGGTTACTGTCCCCTAAGCTTAGGAGAGCTGGGTCCAGAGGGGCATGTGTCTCTTTATTATCAGTGTCCTGGTTGCCAAACCAAACAAGCCTTGTCCCCAGAGCCAACTCTAGTGCACTTGTGGTGTCAAATGTGATGCAAAGCGTAATTTGATGATTGCTGAGAGAAATTCATGTGGTCCAGCCTGCTCTGGGGTTGCTACAGGAAGCAGCAGTAACAGAACACACTGAGTGGAAGGAGTTAAAACAAGGCAAAATTGGGCTGACACTTTTCATCTGTGCTTGTACGCCATTGTAACAGTGGCTGGGGGCTTCTATTGGCTTGGCAAAAAAAGACATTGCTAATGTCTAACACTTGATGACAGATGGTTCACCAGCGCTCCTAGGCCCATTGTCTCACTTAATAGGTCTTTGTTCTAGCTGAAAGAAGGTAATCTTTTCTTGTAGGAGTTGGTAGGAGGATCTGTGTACAATATGCCTTCTGACAACTGTTTCAGTTTTGGAGCCTGTTCTGTAGCTCACTGAAGCAGAATCATCTCTCTCACCCTCTGTAGGAGGGACTCACAAAGGAGGCATCACAGTCATGATGCCTAATTTGTGGGTGTTTTGCTGTCTGGTAGGACTCACTACACTGAATTAGGCAATTGCATTCTCTGGGCTGTGTATGGGAAAAAAAACACACCACCACATGATCTTCTCTGGCTCAAAGTGTGAGGAGGAGTTTAGGGGCCCTGTCTCTCCGAGGAGAGGCACCCGTTTTTGGGATGTCGTGCTGTGGCTCCCCACTGAGGATAGTTAACCCACCCACTCACCAGCTGACTGAAAACCTGAGTGTTTGTATCTCTTCTTAAGAGCTGAAAGCAGTTACTGCAACCCAGCAAAGGTTACACCCCAGAAAACTGCCATGAGGAGCAGACCTGGGTGTACCAACGGGAGAGTTGGTGTCCCTTTCTCCCAGTGAGGTGTCCTGTACAATGTACATCACATTCATGGGAGTGATCTTAGGAGCCTGGGTCTCCTAGGAGAGGTTATGGAGTCACTTTCCCCCCCCAGTTCCATTTTTATTTCCACCCTTTTAAACGAGACGAGGCAGGTCAATGGGAGGAGTTGTGAATACCTCTCTGGACTGCCCTACCGGTGTATAATCAGGGCCATTTTCTGTGTCATGGGAGTCTCAGGGGAGCAAATCCCAGCTTCCATCTGAGCAAGGGAAGAGTCTGAACCCGCTCTTACCATGTCAGTGCACTGCACCCTGTGTGGCTGCTGCTCCCAGGAGAAGGGCATCTTACCTGTATGTGTGCAAGGAACTGCCTTCCACAGTCTGTGCTCATTTGAGGTGCTCCATGCCAAGCTCAGAACTTACCAGATCAAGACCCAGAATTCAGGATGGTTTATGAATGCCATGGTGAGACAATATTTGATACCAAGGTGGTTTTTTGCCACCAGAATTTGTTGTGTGTTTACCAGGAGTGTCACTGTCCAGGTTCCTCAGCAGTGATGTGGGGAATGTTTAAGGCTGGGTGGACACTAACAAAAGCTTGTAAAATGATGAGGGCAAGTGGGCAAAGAGATGAGGTTCTGAGCAAGCTGGTCCAGTTGATGTCTTGCTCACTGCTGGGGTGTTGCACATGATGACCTTTAAAGCTCTATGAGACATCAGAGTGATCTCGTACCCTTAATAAACAAAACACAAAGACTCTAATTTGGAACCCTCTGAGTGTTTTTTGGGGATGTGTTTGTAGTGAAAGAGAAGCTGTGCTATTGAAACCTGTTTTAAAAACTGATTTCCTTAGCGAGTAGGACAGCAGTCCAAAAGGCATTTCCATACTCCATATTTTTCTGCCTTGGGACTGTGGTCTATTCCCATTTCATCAGCTCTGGAGTGGCCAGAACAAGTCATGTGTTTTCAAATGCAGTTGGCTAAGGGACATTACGAAGGAACAGCATGAGCAGCTTCCTTCTCCAAGTGGGGCAGTACAAAAAAGCTTGCACAAGCTTCTTGGGCAGGACTGGCACATTGCTCTGGAGCACCCAGTGATGTGTTTCCCACCTGCCAAACCCCTGTGATGTGTGACATATCCCTGGGACCACAAACACAAATACCTTGCATGGTTCTAGACCCATGGGGTGGTTGTTGCTCAGAGGTCATGCTTGGGACTGGGAGAAATGTGCTGTTGGAAACCGAAATATTGAAAGTGCAGAAGTCCTTGTCTTGATTTGCAAGGACACTTTCAAATGTTATTTCAATGTTTGTTACAAAGGGAGACAGGCAGAGCTCTGTAGCCTTGTTTAAAGTCCATATCATCTTCTAATAAAGGAAAATTTTGTAATGGACAACTGCCTGGAGTGAGGATGCAATGGAAGTGGGAAAAGGAATTGTTTCCTCTTGTGTGTAAAGGAGGAGTGTCTCAGTGGCTACATCAAGAAACACTGATATGGAAAAGTGACTCCAGGAAGGGATGTACTGCTTTCTTAGAGACACAAAAATGTGATTATTAGTTGCAGTGTCTCCATGGGACTCCATAAAGAATGGCAGCAAACCATGCCCTGTTCTTGTACCAAAGGTTGCCCTCAGCTACTCATGGGAATGGGATTGCAGTTTACTATAATCACAGTGGTGCCAAGGAGCACATTGGCAAAGGATGGATGTTTGACCTTTAAAAAACCTTTAGTTTCATGTAATGTGATTTAGCAGCTACAAATAAGAGAGGGAAGCCAGCATCAAATATCCAGTGGCTTTTGAACCTCTGTAATAGAGTGTTCTCGATCTGATGCTGCTGCATGCTGGTGCACACAGACAAGGCAGCTATAGGCTCTCAGGCTGACGTGGCCTCTCTCTTCATTGCTTCACGTGGGGGTGTCTGTTTTGCTAATTGCCTGTCCCAGCAACGCAGTCCCATGCTGAAACAGGGTCATGCTGCAATTTGTTTTGCTTTACAGCACCTGCACTGTAAATGGGTGAACTTCCTTTGGAGAGAAGTTTGGAGTCTCCGTAAGGCAAGTGCTTAAATGTTAAATCAGGGCTGGTGTATCTGTACAGCCCAGAGAGGGTGCCATGCCAACCATAAGGACATGCCCACATTCGCCCTTCAGCCCATTCTTTTTCAGTCTGTGTCTCTACCGTAACCAGAGAGTTGAGTATGTCAAGTACCCATCACTCTCTGTAGGCAGCAGTGTGGTCACAGCAGTGCTTTATTCCCCAGCACACCATTGTAAATGAACCTCCAGTGGGCTGACTCCTCCTGACTCCCCTCTTTATTGGGGAGTGAACTTGGAGATCTGACCACCCTTTGAGCTTGCGTGTAAGGCATGGGGACGGGCTGGGAGAAAGGTCAGGGCCAGGCATGGTCCCTCCTGTGTCACTGGTTGTCCCTGCTGATACTCATGTCTGGATTCCCCAGTTCAGTAACCCCAATGGTGTCTCTGCAAAGTCAAATACTTTTAGAGGTACTGACCTAAGCCACAAAGGCAACTTTAATAGTGTTTTCTGGTCTCCCCTTGGGAGTTGGTTGCTCTACAACACTGAGTATTTTATCTCCTGTGTATTGCAGGGTACCTGAAACAAGATTTTGACATCTTGTCTCACAGTCATCATTCAATAGCCCCCAACTCTTTCTCATTAGCCAGAAGTGTCCCCAGCTGGATGCCTCAGGGATGCAGCCCATCCTGTTCAGACAACATGGCCATGTTCTTGCAGGTACATCAGGATGTATCTTACGCTGCAGAGACACAGCTTCTACCTCAGCGAGTGTAGGGGAGAGCTCTGGGGAGCTTGAAGGTCAAAAGGGAGGGTGGGGAAGGCAGCCTGAGTAGTGGGGAGGGATTTAGGCAACACCTTTTAGTGTTTCCCTTGCTATGCCACTTTGGGAAATTGAGTCTTCCTTGTTTGTTGTGGGGTTTCTCCCTTTCAAGTAGTGATATTCACCTCCCCTCAGCCCTCCCTCTACTTAGTTCTCAACCTGGCCCAGGTAAGAGGTTGTGTCTCTGTCCTCTTCATCCCTGCAGCTCAGAGCAGGATGCTGAATAGCCTTTGGCTATTAACATTAACAGAAACCTCTTCTTACTGGAGTCCTAGTCCTATCTCAGTGATGTTTGAGATCAGTTTGCACATCTTCAGCCTTCTCAGTCCTCTACAGAGCATCTTCTCTGTCCAAAGACAGAAATGGGGTTGGTGTATGTGCCCTTCTGCGTTTGCCTTTCCCTTTAGATGAAAAGCAAATACTGACCATGTTCCCTCCTTGTATTCATCATCTGATTTATATCTCATTTGTTCCTATTGCCCTGAACAGAGCATAAGTAACACTTAGTATTATTAACAGGAGTTTCTACTAATAGAGCTCCTTCCATCTGTGGAGTGCAAATTATGGACAAGCACCATTAGTCCCACTTAGAGGTGGATTTAGCTGGTGCAACTTGTCCAAATCCAGATGCGGCTGCAAGAATCAGGGAGAAAATGCAAAGGCTCCTGATTTCAGCCCCAGCCCCAGCTCAACTGCTCTGGTACAGCCATTTCAGGGGAGAAAAAATAACCGCTCAAAAGGCAAGATGTGAGGGATGCTCAGGAAGAAATTGAGCCTCATCTCTGGAGATTGCTGAGTTTCACAAGGTTTTCCCAAAGCAGCAAAAGGAGCAATGTCCCGAGCTTTGGCCTCTATACTTATCAGCATGAAAAAACCATGAGCGTGAAATCAAACAACAGGCTTCAAATGGGAGCTACAATGACTCTAATTTGTATGTACCATTATTTGATCTTCTAACCTACTAGGTTTAAGGTAAACCACACTGGAATATCAAGCAGACATTAAATGAAATGGTGTCATTAATTCAATCCAATGAGATACGTTTTATATAACAAAGGGATTTGTTCTGATACTCAAACAATGTATATTAATGAAAGAGTCGAAATAGATTCATTTTGTTCTCAAAGCAAACACATTAAGGGAAGCCATCAAGAAGTAAAGAACACAGCTTTTTTTTTTTTTTTTTTTTTTTTTTTTTTTTTTTTTTTTTTTTTTTTTTTTTTTTTTTTTTTTTTTTTTTTTTTTTTTTTTTTTTTTTTTTTAAACTGTGCTTTATTTAGGGCTAAGCTGGAAAGCGTCATTCAATAATTACAGAAGATTACAAGGAGTTTTAGGGAATTGAGAGTGAAAGAGCAGTTGTATGGAACTGCAGCTGCGTTACACATCTGTACTTCCTAGCTGTGGGCTCAGTTTGCTTCAGTCCTTACTCTGGCAAAATGCTCGTTATATCCCCATGAGAGTTTTGGAAGAGTAAGGACTGCACGGTTCGGCCCAACACATAATCAAAATTGACATTAAAAAAAAAAAAAAAAAAAGGAGAAAGGAAAAAGAAGAAAAAAGTTCAAGATTGAGATAAAAAAAATACCAAGAGAAACAAACAAGAACCTTAAACCAGAGTAAAACCCAAATAAATAATCAAAAAACAATTATCACACTGCTCAATCGATGCAAACAAGTGTGAGAATGATGTAAATCAAGTTTTAAGACTGTGAAAATAAATTATAATAAATATGATATACTTTAAAATATATGTGTTCTTAAATAATTCATTGTTTTTTCTGAGTCAGATTTTTTAAAGCAATGTCTTATTTTTAACTGCTCTAAAGTCATTTACCAAAGATAAATATCGTGCTTTCATTAAATAGTTTTCCTTGTTTTTTCTCTATCATTACAATTAAAAGTCCTACAAAATATGCAAATTTATTTACAGAAAACAGAGCCAGCATCTTTTTTTTTTTAAACATCCCCCTGTTTTTCAAAATTCCTTGTAAACAGTTTCAGAAATTCTTCAAAGAGATTGTTTCTTTAGTTTATTTTTATGTTTTTTTTTTTTTTAAGGTTTTTTAAAGTTTTTTTGTTTTTTTTTTCTTTTTTTATTTTTTAAGATTAAGGTACTAGGCTAATCCCTTGCCCTGAAGGTTTCTAGAGCAAATATGGAAGCTACTGAAGCATAGGATGATGGGAATTTTGCGGACAGCAGATCATGAAGACATGAAGCGTTTAGCTGTGTTTTGTTGTTCAAGATAGAACTATCGTCTGATAAAAAGACAGCTGTTTTTTTTTCCCATTTGCATTGTCTACAGAATTGAGTCTTGTCTTGTTTATTTTTTAATAGCTGGAATGCTCGCAGTTAAAAAAGCTGCCAAAATAGCCATTTTTCTCCTTTTTTTCTCCTCGATAAATAACAGCATCCAACAGCAATTGGCAGAGAGTAGGAATTTATGCTCAATCTAAACTCTACAAAAATTACAGTTCTACAACATCTTTGTTTTTAGCATTAACGCTAACTTCTATGTAGTATTATTTTTTTTTGCTTTTTTGTTTTTTTTTTTTTATTTTTTATTTTTATGTTGTCTAATTTTTTCTATTATATAGGTATTTTAAACTTTCTTTTTTTAAATTCTGTACAACTATTAGGATTTTAAATGGGGAGAGTTAGAAGCATTTACAAACCTTTTTGTTTTCCATTTAATATCAACCATCTTTCCTTTCTCTTTTCTATGCCTTTTTATGTACTTATTTATGTATTTATTTATTTACTTTTTTTTTGCTTTTCTAGATATCCATCTTAACCTGCCTTTAACAACGCAATCCTTGCGTATTATACAGAAAACCATATGAAAGCTTCATAGACTCTAATTAATGTATAACCAAAGAACCTCCCAAAGTATCAAAGAACTATTATCTTGCTGTTTTAAAAGCATTTAAGCATTCGATTTTTTTTTTTTTTTTAATTTTACATATTTCATATAATCGCTCTCAAAAACTGTTTTAGGAACAGCTCAGAGAAAAGGAAAGAACTTCCATATTTTACATACAGCTACAAGTCTGCGGTAAAAAGTTTTGTCCTTTGGTCCCTATATAGCTAAGGAATGACAGATAAAGATGCTCAGTGACTGTTACCACGGGTTCTTGCATGGTAACCGCATCCTTGGTGGCAAACAGGCACTCCTTTGCCAGAATCCAGGTTTGCATCTCCTGTTTGAAGAAAAGCCGCTGTGGTGATATCAGTGTCTCTTCAGAAATCCCAGTTGAATCTTCCTCCTGTTCTGATTTTACTTATGTGTTTGTTTGTTTTCAAGCGCATGTCCTTCGAAGTCAGCAGATGTGATACTTTTCTTGAAGAAATGTTACAGTCTAAACAATCAAAGAGAGAATAGGTCTGAAGTCTTCAGCTTGACTGATATTTGCTGATATGTCAAAGGTGTAATCCAACAGTTCACGATTTTTTTTTTAATATATATATGCTTTTTTTTTTTTTTTTCCTAAATGTGGCCCATTCAGCTGCTGCCCTAAAAAATGAAGAAGATCATTGCAAATTAAATCAAAAAGGGGAGGGGGAAGTAGGGAAGGTGTGGGGGGAATTTTTTGAGACAGGGTGGGTGGGAAAGACCTAAAAATGAAAATGAAATTAAAATCAAGCCTGTTCTTTTTGGGCCCAATCCTGCTCCTGTTGAAAGTAATGGGTGTTTTCTTCTCCCTTCAATTGGGACAGGATGGGGCTTCTGCTTTGGTGTTTTGCTTTTGGAGGCATTGGCTCTGATTCTGCTCCCACTTAGCATCAACAGAAAGCTTCCCCTTGACTTCAGTGGGAACCGGATCAAACCCAAGGTGAGCAAGGTAGTCACGATCATGATAAAGAAAAACACAATTGTTCCTAATAGCAATAATAATAAATCAAAATAATATTAGGGCATGTCTATGTAAATCTGTATCACTACGTATGTGCAGACAGCGGCATTTCAGTTATTTTTAAGTGCCACTTTACAATGCCAGATCACAATCTTGCTTGGCAGGCTTTTGAGTGTGAAAGGCATCAAGAAAGTGTAGTTCTGTATTTTAAGGGGGTGTCATCTATGACAGTGTATGAGCTTTCTGTGGAGACGTAGCTGCCAATAACATCTACTCCTTTGTGAATGTCAGAAAGTAGGACTTTGAACAGGCAATTTATAGGAGGTTAAATAAAAAAGACTGTTGGAATAAACTTATTTTTGAAAAAAAAAATAAATGTAAAGCTAACATTTCTTAAATAAAAAAAAAATTATTTAAAAAAAATAATCATGATCCGACTAGGCTTGACATTTAAGTAGGATGCTTAATCATTAAGGATTAGCTCTTATCTCCTTCTAGCAAGCAGGTTCTTCTTATACACTCGGTGATTTATTACATCAAGAAACTTAGAAACTGCAAAAGGTCCACTCTGGTGGAAAAGTGTCATGCGGAATATCAATCCATGCTGGCAGGTTTTCACACTGTTGGTTCAACAAACAGCAAACCGTACACAGCAGTCTAAACAATTACAACACCAAAAATAATAATATAATAAAAAAATAAAAAACACTCGTCAAGGACCCTTTTTCAGTTGTAAACAAAAAGATGCATTTTGCTTTTTGATCTGGATGGGGTTTTTTCCCACTCAATCCCTCCCTCCCTCTAAGCAATTAATTTTTGCTGGAGTTGCTATAATAAGGCACCTTAGAATTAGGAATTCTTGAAAAGACATACAATGAGGCTTTTCTTGGGGTTGCTTTTTTGATTGCTATAGTTTTCAAACTACTGTTACTATCGTTACGCTTTTTGGTTTTGGTTTGGTTTTGGTTATTTTGTTTTTTGGTTTTTTTTTAATTTTTAGAAGGTGATTTGAAATATCCTAAGGGGGAAAAAAAAGGTGTCAATTGAAAAAGGCCCCAATTCTCCGGAAAAAAAAAATAATCACAAGATTTCCAGTGCAAAAAAATTAACCACACATTTTTTCTCTCTATTTTTTTTTCCAAATTATCTGTAGTTATAACAATCCCATTTTTTTTTCTAAAGAATTAGGAATCCATCTTTTTTTTTTTTCCTTCTATGTGACATCTAAAGAAGCATAAAACGCTGACGAGAAATCAAACGACAAATAAAGAAACCACTGCAAGCACCAAAAACGAAACGAAAATGAGCACAGCAAAAAATTGTGGCAGCACAAAGTCAAAAAAGGCACATGTGATCATGACTGGCCAATCATCAACTGATACAACATCCAAGAAAAATGCTTCAATCACGGCACCTGCACGAAACTTGACGGCATGTCATGCAACCAATTCTTAGCTTGTTACATGACGCCATCATGTCACACTTTCAACTTCGAGTTGATTTGAACTTACGGCCTGGGGGACTGTATTCTCCACTTTCATGTCATTACGAGAACTTTTTTCCTAGCTCAGCGCGAGACTGTGGTGGATTTGACTGGCTCTTGGTTGGAATTTGATTGAATGACAAAAGAAGAAAAGATTTTTTATATATATATATTTATATATAGTGTGGAAAAAGGGAAAGGTGGGGAAAGAAGATATATATAAAAATAATTAAAAAAAATGTTACAAACACAGCATCAATTAAAAAAAAATCTAATGGAAATACTTGCCATTAAACTATAGAAAATGAAACAAGAATGAGAGCAAAACAAACTTAACTGAACAGAAAGAAAAGAAAGGAAGAAGAAAGTAAGGAAGAAAAAACAAACAAAAAAAAAGAATGGAGGAGGCCTAGCCAGAGACACACACACATAAAACACACACTTAAATGTAGACACACGGTCAACAGCGAACAGGAACAGAGCGTTATGCAGCGGCTGTTGAGGAGAGCATGCACTGAATGGGTGAGCGCAGACACAGATCGGTTTGCGAAGTCTGGAAAATAAACACATTCACTGCCAACCAGAATGCTTTCGTTAGCACCAGCCTCTCCCACACCACCCCCAGCATCCTGGGCTTTGCTGGATGGCTAGCCAAAGTCCTCCAGGAGCCTTCCCGTTGCCTCCGAGGGGCTCCGGAGCAGGTACCGCTCTAATCTGATTACATTCAGAGTTTAAAATTGTGGGGGGTGTAACAGGCCAAGAGCTGCTTTGGCTACTGTGAATATAAAAAAAAATAAAAAAATAAAAAAAATAAAAAAAAAGCATTTAGTGCTGGTTGCTACATGTCCATTTATCAGTTCACACGATGGTGGGCTCTGAAACAGCAGTGCTGGTATGGTGTGGGAAGCAGACTTGTAGGAGGACTCAGATGATACAATGGTCCCTAAATCAGCATCATTAAATGAAGGACATTTACTCTTTTGGCATTTAGCTTTGGCCTGAATTTAAATGATAATGGAAAATAAAAGGGATGAGAAAGAGAAAGAGAAAGAGAAAGAGAAAGAGAAAGAGAAAGAGAAAGAGAGAAAGAGAAAGAGAAAGAGAGAAAGAGAAAGAGAAAGAGAAAGAGAAA
>NW_020955203.1:508044-708544 GCF_003031625.1 Empidonax traillii
GGAGAGGAGAGGAGAGGATAAAGGAGAAAAGAAAGAAGAAAAGAAAGAAGAAAAGAAAAAGAAGAAAAACCCCTGTCAGGGGCTGGCTACTACAATCTGTAGAAACACCCTGTTCCTTTCCTACAAATGAAAATGTCCCTTTACTGGCCCACAGAATTTTGCCTCAGTAAACACCAAAAATCACTGCACACAACGATATGCTTGTCTCAGTCAGCAGCTCTACACCCTGTCCCTCAGGTATTGCCTTTCTGTCCCCTTGGCAGGGCTCATATCTCTCCTCCCAGCCTACTTCTGAAAAGTCACTGCACACGACTAAAATTTCACCTTGTTTTGGGGTGTCACAAGAATACTGTTGGCAGTTCTGATCCTGAAGTCATGCATGCCGGCTAGAGAAAATTCTTTGGCTTTTTGTTTGTTTGTTTGTTTGTGGTGTCTTTGCTGTTCCTGTGAACTGAAACATGCTTTCTGGCCACAGCAGTTATGCTCAGCTGACAAGAGGCGATGCTGAACTAAGCCCCTGATCTGAGCACTGGCTTCAGCTCCACACTTTTCCCACAGTAGGTTGCTGTCTTGGTTAAAGCTGACTCCTTCTTGATGGCTTGGCCCCAAAGTCCTGCCCTTCAATGATCTGGAAGTGTCAACCTGGTCTTCCTGGGGTTTGAGTGAAGACAGTAGACTGGTACTCTCAAGGCAGATGCAAGATCTGTATCTACAGTTATTTCACAAGCCAGCAGAGAGAAAGCTATCTTTTTTCGAGATGGTCCAGGTTAGAATTGCTGTCATTTGTGTCCCCAGGTAACCAAGAGCAAGTAATGTCAGCTATACAGCTTCTGGCTGTGCATGAGGAAGAGGAATAGGCTCCTTGCATCCCTCTTACCCCTCTGGGCTTTCTAGCCGTGTCATAACACAGGAAAACAAGCAGCTGGGACAAGAAGGACATCTGTCAGCACCATCACAGCAAGACCTATCTATTTCCTTACCTCAGCTGTGTCAGCAGGAAAAGAAAGGGTTAACAGGCTTTGCTTCCCTGAGTGGACCAAGGAGGCAACAGGATTGGGAGGAATCTGGTGGAACAAACAGCATCCTGCTCTATTCCTGGGAAGTAGCAACAACACACATCTCCTGTCTGGTGTTGGAGTATGGGAAAACACTGGCTGCCAGGTCAGGGGTAGCAGCTCAGTGGACAGTGGGTTTACACATAGATGCTGGACCCAGGCAACTCTCAAGCTGAGAAGAGGTTCTTTGGCATAACCTTGCTGGGGAAAATACTTTGTGTGCACAGTGGGAAGGACCAGGCTGGTCTGTCAGTGACCACTGCTTTGCAGGTGGTACTACCATCCCTCTGACTGTCCTCCACAGACACCCTCAGACACTGTGGATGAAACGCACACAGACACACACAGACACACACAGACACACACAAACATATGTATGTACAAATGAAGGACTAGGATTGCTGAGGCTAAAAGAACAACAAAAAACACTGAAAATGTTTTTTTTCAAACAAAAGTTGCATGTGATCATCCTGTCTGCTTAACTTGGGTCTGTATTTCAAGCACCAAATGAAAGCTGTCCTTCTAAAGCAGGGGTCTACAGCATCTACCGAGTCACTGAAGGCGAGAAGACCTTTTGGCAATCTCTAGGGACACGTCCAAGAACTTGCTCCACTGAGCAAACCATAGATAAATAAATCTGGCTAATGCCCAGCTTTTTGTTTGAAGCACAGAAGTGGGGCCTGGGAATGTTCTGCTTGAGCTTTGGATGGACATAATGGCTTGAAGTTTTAAAGATGAGATTCAAGATGAAGACACCTCCATCAGAGCAGATCACTCTAAGCCAGTATTAGTGGAGACACAGAGGGATAGTAGGTACCAATTCACTTATCCTCAGGGACTGTTCCAGATAAGACTGTGAGTCATGGCCACAAGGAGCCGGTGTCTCTCTCATATTACAATGAGGACCTTGACTGACTAGCTGTGAAGGAGACAGCGATGGTGTAGGTCTATACCATCAGGGGAAATGAATCTCAGTTAAAGCCTTGGTTAGACAAACATAAATCTTGTCATGTCCTTGTAACCTGTGCTGTCAGCAAAGTAGTCCTAACACTACGAACACCTCTATCACAAGGAAGCTTTTGACAGCAGCTTCTGACTGGACTGTAAGGATAAGCTCTGGATTGTAGGAGTACTGCCCATGTAGTAACGTACTGGGTACTGAGGGAGCTGGTGCAGGTGCTCATAAAGCAGCTCTCCATCATTTTTCAGCAGCCCTGAATAACTGGGGAAGTTCCAGTTGATTTAGGTTAGCCAATGTGATGCCCGTCCACAAGAAGGGACAGAAGGAAGGAGGATCCAGGGAACTACAGGTCTGTTAGTCTGACCTTGGTGATGGGGCAGGCCATGGGGCAAATCATCCTGAATGCCATCACATGGCACTTACAAGAGAACCAGGGGATCAGGCCCCAGCAGGGGTTTAGGAAATGCAGGTCCTGCTTGATCAAGCTATGACAGGGTGATCTGCTTAGTAGATGGGGGAAAGGCTGTGGATGTTGACTCCCTGGACTTCAGTAAAGCCTTTGACACCATTTCCCACAACATTCTCTGGGAGAAACTGGCTCCTTATGGCTTGGATAGATGCTCTGTTCCCTGGCTAAAAAGCTGGCTGGTGGCCAAGCCCAAAGAGTGTTGGTGAATGGAATTACATCCAGCTGGGGCCAGTCACTATTGGTGTTCCCCAGGACACAGTACTGGGACCAGTGGAAGGCTGAGGGGAGACCTTATTGCTGTCTGCATGAAAGGATGTTGCAGACAGGTGGCAGTCAGTCTCTTTTCCCAGATAACAAGAGAGAGAACAAGAGCAAACAGCCCAGATTGCAATAGGGGTGGCTTAGACTGAATATTAGGAAAGATTTCTTCACCATAAGGGTTGTCAAGCACTGGAACTGGATGCCCAGGGAAGTGGTGGTGTTGCAAGCTCTGGAGGTATTTAAAAGATGTGTAGATGCAGTGCTTAGATCCACAGTTTAGTGGTGGACTTGTCAGTGCTGGGTTAATGGTTGGACTCAATGTTCCTAGAGGTTTTTTACAACCTAATCTGTGCTATGATTCTATGATGCCCTTGCAGCAGGTAGATGACCTGAGAGGTGTGTTCGAGATGTTGCACAAGCCTAACAGTCCCTAGACTGTATGGTAAATGCCACAGCACGGGAGCTGTCACTATATATCTGCTAAGCTTGCAAATGCAGCCAACTTTAGGTGCAAGCTTGCTGTGTGCCTTCACAGGACTGCACAAATGGCCCAGCACTGCCACCATCGTGGTGGGCTACCAGGTTGAAGTTCTTCTTCCTCTGCAGAAATCTACTGCCTCCAATTCCTGACCATTTCTACCATGTCTCTCCCCTGAGTCCTTGTTATTCAAGTCTCCACTGATCATCTCTACCTCTTTATTCTTGTCTTGGAGGTAAGAAACCTCACCCTGAAGAAACCCAAAGGCCATCACTTCTTCCAGCACCGAAGCGGCAGCCTCTTCTGCTCAAGCTTAAGCCTCTGATCATGGCATACGCAGACTTCTTCACCTTTATATTCACACATTACTCTCCATTTACACACAGACACACGTGTGTCTTTTCATTCCACCCAAAAACACAGTCAGGATCCTGACCTTCTGTCTGCTGGATCCTGTGCCCAAGCACACCTACAGGAAGAAACTGGAGACGTTTTTTTCTACAAGTGACAGATCTTCACAGCTATTGCCTCTGAAGCTGATCAATATTATTAAAATTCCAGCCTGTGTTTTTCTCCCTTACCTTTTGTACTGTTTCTATAGCGATTTCAATCTCTGTTTTTGCCTCTGCGTCAACTTGCTTCCAAAGCTGGATGGGTCTGCTCTTCCTCTGCCTCAGCCCTCCTCTCGACTGCACCCCAATACTAACCCCCACAGATCCCCCTCTTCCCTGGCTCCTGGCCAGATTGCCTGGCAGAGCTGGATAAAGGATGCAGGGCTCTACAAAACAGACTCCATCCCTATGACAACCACTGCTAAAGCTGTCATGGGGAGTCCAAGATTAGGAGTCCAAATGTCTTGGGGTGGGAAGGGCAGTGCAATGAAGGGGACTTTGCATCCATGCTGGGATTGAAAGAAGGCTGATAATTTATACTAGACAACAACACATTTACCTGGACTCTTGGGGTGCTATTTTGGGGGGGAGGGGAAGAATGTTTTTGTCAGATGCTTCGATTCTAACATCTAAGGTTAAAAAGGAGACAGATTGTATATATGAATCTTTATATACATGAATATGCACACAAACATATCCTCCATATGTATATGTACAGAGGTATTACATATACATATATTTTAGCAAAGACAAATACACATACACAGACAGAGAAGCCAGTGTGATCTAACAGGGAGATGGGAGTCCAGCATTTCAAATGAAAATGTTTTCTGTACTTTTTTTTTTGTTGTTAATATGCTTGATGACCCTGCCTCATTTTTCTCATTTATAAATTTAAGGTGATGATAAAAATTAGCTCTTAAATTGCAATGCCCTTCTTTCAAATAATTGTATGACTTGCTTGCTGTGCAGTGTTGTTACTAGGATTGCTCTCATTTAACTATGTTGCATTAAAAGCTAGTTGAAAAATGACAATTATTTTCCAGGGGAAAATTGTCATTATTTTGGCTTTCTTTCCTGTGAACATTTTAGTTAATAAACAAAACAAATCTGGGGTGGGGGAGGTGGCTAGAGAAATAGATTAATTTTTACCTTTTTTTAATCAACCTGAATACCAGTCCATTTTTAACAGGAATTTAGTGTTTTGAAGCCAACATTTTTAATCAAGATAGGTGGGGTTTTTTTGGTTTTGGTTTGTTTTTTTTTTTTTTTTTTTTTTTCCTGTTTGCATTTCTTTTTTAATCTACTAGAATGAAAATTTGCTGTGGAAAGATCCAGTTTGGTCAAAATGTCACTTTTTGGTCACCCACTCCTCCCCCAGCTGGTTTGATGAAAAATTGTCAAGCAGCAATAGCTGTGTCACCTCTGATTTATCTATTTTTCTAGAGCCATTAGTCTCAAGCAGTGGATGAAAAAGCACCAACGGAGCAGCTGCTCCTGGAGGAGCCATCCTGGATGGTCAGAAAATGTCACTGGCTCCCTGAGTGGTGTTGCCTTTTCTCACTCTGTCCCCAGGCAGTGGCAGAAGAGGCAGTCACAGTGTGATGAGGATCACAGGGTGGTGGGAGGCATCTCAAAAGAGGTGTGAAGGTGAGTGGCATGAGGAAAGGCTGGGCTGGGCAGGATGGGGATGCAGGGTGGACTGGTGCAAGAGGGGGCTTCGGTTGCCCTGGGGCACCTGGCACCAAGGTTGCTGCTGGGAGCAATTAAAGGCTTGGTAAGGCTGGTAAGGGCAGAGGGGTCACAGCCCTATTCACCTTCCTCAGCCACATCCAGAATTTACTTACTTCATGCAAACATAGCTGTAGCTCTATTCCTCTCTCAGCTGTGTTTTGCCAACCAAGAGCTTTGCAGACAAAGTTCAGTGCAGTGAACTCAGGTCATTTTGGGAAGCAGAGTGATAGTGATGGTAAAGGTCAAATGAATGCTATATGGCTACTTTTCCAGCAAAGACTGTAGCCTCTTTCCCTCCTGATGGCCATCTCAGTGTGCCCTGTGCCCTGAGGAGCATTTGTCCTGCCTCATAAGGAGTGCTCACCCCTGCTTTTGCTGCAGGTGAACATTAGGTGGGAGAGGAAATTAGGCTTGGTGGTAGTTGCCTTTCTGCAAATAATGAAAGGTTCTTTATTACAAAGGGGCCTCAAGGAGTTTGCTATCTCCTGAGCGTTGTTCCAACAGTTTAATTAAAAAAATGTACATGGCTGAGAACTAAGTCTAATTGGGAAGCTGTAAGAAAGCCTCAGTGCCCACTCTCTTCTGGTCCCTTTATAGACTGATTAGAGGTTATCAAAATGCTGATGAACCCAGTGCTACGCTCTCCTGTTTTTGTTGCTGACAGTTAGATAGGGATGCTCCCTCTCCTCTTCCTTTCCTCACCATCCTCCTGGGATGATCTCAAGACCCCAGTCAAGCCCAGCTCATGGATCTCAGCAGGTACAATTAAGCTGTCTGTGACCTCCTAGTAGGTTGCCTGATACATCCTATCTGGGGCTCAAGTACCTGCCACAAGACACAATAGCCCACAGCTGTCTGCCAGGCTGGGGGGTAAGAATTTGGTCTGTAGTTGCTCACTAGGTACAGGAAATATGTGTTGGAGTGGTGTTTGTGTGGGGTTGCATCCAAGAAAGAAGGAGACCCCAACTCTTCACCCCGCTTGAAACCCCTGTCAGGGTCCTCAGTGACTCTCCCAGAGCTGTTCCTGTGCCGTGTATATACTGATACTGTTCCCCAGAAGTGAGACTTCACTCTTCTTCTGCCGAGCCTGTTCAGCACCTCTCCTTGCTGCTATACCTCTCTAAATCAGAATGCAGCCAGGAACACATACTCCCAGCTTGCAACACTCAATTACTCCTTCTGATATTTTATTTTTTTTTGCCTGCAGCTTCAAATTACCTTCAAGGTGCACAGTGCAATTAGCTAAAAATATTTCCTGCTTCGTTTTAATTGCACTAAAACTCTAATGTACCTCCAGCGAGGAGCAGTTAGGTGGAAACTGGTGCCCCAAATATTTCAAATTGATTAAAGCCCAGGATGATTCAATAGGCTTATATAGTTCTATTAATTATTAAATGTTATTAATTTTTTGTTAAAAAACTCAGAAACCTTCTTGAAGCCACATTCTGCATGATGCTTCTGAAAGAAGATATTTTCACTAAGGAGATTATAACTCTTTCTGAGTTGGAGAAAGATAAGAATTCTTCCATATAGTTGGAACAGTTTCCATCTGAAGAATTCACATCACTCGGCAAATTTTAGTATCTCAGAATCTGATTCTGAAAACACTTATGCATGTGACTTGTGTCTGTGACTCATTTCACTGCTATAGCTGAGGTATTTATATGGTTCTAATTTAGAGTTGTATCACATTTTTGTTCCAAGCCTTTCATAGTGGAAAATGCAGGTGATCAGTCAAAGACTATGAACTCTTAAAAAATAATCAAAAACTTTTTGTCTGAGAATTTAAAAAGAAATCCAAAACAAAACAATTTTTTTTTTTGAAAGCACCGAAAAACAATGTTCTGATTCCCACGATGGATGGTTCATAAGATTACTTCAATGTACTTTCAAAAGAGTGTTGAAAATAAATCCCAAATTGTATTTACATCCAGTTGAGTTTGATCAGTCTCAGTCCTTCGGGTTTCTGGTTCATTGTCACCTCAGGCAGCCTGTGCTTATGAGGCATGTCCCCTTGTGCCTGCAGCTGTGCTGGCTTGGGACTGCTATCGTTCCCTGATCTACAGAGCTGAACCAGGCAAATTCAGCAAGTTTCTCACCAGTCTCATACAAATGACAGGACCATGTTAACCTAAGCCTTTATGCTCCTCCCTGTTCCTAAGAGCTAGCCTGACTGAGGGATGATGGTGGGGTAGAGGTACGATTAAGCTCATGTCCCACTTCCATGGCGGCGAAGGAAGTCTGCCAGTGATGATGGAGTCCACGGCAAATATCAGAAAGATGCTGCCCATCTCTGCAATTCTCTCTCCCTCTCCTGCACTCGCCAGGGCAAGAAAAACCTCTGACCACCTCTGCAATGGCTCGTGTCTGCAACTGATTCTTACACAATTTTGATGGAAATTGGATGTGTTCAGCCTCTTGGCAAAGGGCACATTGAGAAGATGAGTCTCAGAAAAAATCCCAACCCACCCATCCCCTCACTGCTGGTGTGCAAGTCCATTCATTTGCTTCCTCTGAAGCAAATTCCAGGAAGGCAGGTTTTGGCTCCTCCTTCCCCTTGGGAATACAGGAGACAGATTAAAGAGTAGCAGAAAAAAAGTTATTTCACAGTTAGTCTGCCCCGAACAAGAAAAGGTTCCTGACACCAACAAACTAATCAACACTGAAAGCTTATGAGGTCAAGGTTTCTCCTCTCCTCCATTATTCTTTTGATTTTTTCTGACTGGCTGGGACTCAATAGACTGCCCTGGCAAGTCTATAAATATAAAATCCTTTCTTGCCTTCCTCTGGAACTCACCAAAGACCATTTGAATACCTTCAGGGAGAAGTTAAAACTAAACAAAATCAAAGCAACTCACAAGAAACAGGTTGTCCAGTCAATCTTCAAATGCTGACCATTCTGTAAGTCAGTCCCAAGAAGCTTGTCTCTGCTCAGCAGGAATTGGGAAAGGCAGCTCTCCCTACTAAGAGCAATCCCTCTGGATTCAGTGTTTTGTGTAGAGACTTATGGTCAGGAATGCTAATGCCAAATAACTGAACTGGCAACAGGGTGAGAGCTGTGCCTGAAGGAAGCAGCCTGTGGCCATCAGGGTTAAGCTCTGACCATATGGGCTGCCTTGAGCACCTCAGTGTCCGCGCCTCCTCCCCTGCACTGCCTTGGACAGCCACCAGTCCAAAGCTACAGAAGTTTCCCTGACCTGACCACCAAGAAGAATCCAGCCTTTGCAGAGCCTGAAAAGAGGGAAACACTTGCCAGTGGAAACACTGGCCCCTACCCTTTATAGTGTAAAATGCTTCTGAAGTCAAATGAGAAGAGTTTGTACACTCTCTTGGTACAGAGGGGAAATGGCAGGGGAACTGGAAAGATCTATGACTGGTGCTCCATTGGAAATGTCCAAAGTTCCTGTCCCAAAGTACTGCCCATGTTCTCTCCATTTCAACGCAAGGAACTTCACTCAGTACTCTTTCCATGGCAAAGACAAGGCTGTTCCCTTCACCTCTCCTACCCTTGGGTTCTCTGATGGGACATGCTCCTTCAGTGCTTTGTTTGGTAGAAAAGGAGGACAGCAAAAATGACCCATTCCCCACCGAGGTCTGACAAACAGGAATCATAGCTGCAGCATAATCTTCTCTGATGAATTCTGCCTCAGCAAAATGAAATTAAGATTTCAGCAAACAAGCTCCAATTCCGTGGTACCAGTAGAACAAATGACATCTGATAATTGCTAACTCCTTTTGCTTATTCTTTGCTCTGTTCACCCCATCAGTCTCTCCAGATTATATTTTCAGCTGAGTTTAATGAACGCCATTTATTAAACTAACACCAGGGTTCTGCTTTGGCCTCAGACAGATGTGCCTGCTAATATGAATCATTTTGTTCAATTGGATTATTCTGATGGAGAGCGGATCCCTGCCACTCCGAGGAGCACAAACAAATGGGGAACAGCTCGCCTCCAGTTGTGACCAGCCGCTTGCCTTCATTAGGAGGCAGCTCCAGGCTCTGCAGGCAGCTTGGCAGGATGGAGTCCCTACTGCTCCCATCAGCCAGCAGTTCTGCTCCTTTCCATTTCCCTCTCATGCTCACAGAGAGCCCAGATCTCAGAGTGGCCCTGAGCCTGGTTTGTCCATGGGACATGAGCATCAGTGCTAACCTTCCTGTGTGGAATGTGGGCAACTCCTTTCGCCACTGCTTTCATCACGATCAACGATCCTTATCTGAATGCAAACCAGTCTCCCCTAACTGTGTGTCCTTCTCTTCCCAATATGTCAAATGGCATATTTGACCTCCTTTACATTGACACCCTGAGGAAAAGTAGACCACTTATTTGGTATTGATCCTTCTTTACTCTGATCTTCTCCAGTTATCTGGGAAAAGGGACAGGGATGATATTCTTTTAAAGGCTTGTGTTAATCAGATAAATCCGTCTGAAATCTCCTAGACAGAGATTCCCTTAGTCTATCATTTGGGATTTTAGTGTTGAAAATTTTGGGTCAATCTCTGTAATACCTTGTTGTTCAGGCACCAGACATCCATCTACCTGTCTGTCTCAATACAAATCCTGCCTTCTGTGAACCATAAAACTCTGAGCAGAGTGACATTACCACTTCTCACCTCGACAGAACACACTGAGCACACATAACTTGGGGAAAAATTACAGAGGCAATTTTAAAGATTAGAAGAGAAAAAGCAGAAGATTTCTGCTCCCTGAGCATAATTGGCCAAATCCCACAGGTCTTTAGCTGGCACAAATCATCACCACTCCGTTAGGGCCTACTTTTTTCCCAGGTGAAGGGCAGGCCCAAGCAGTTTTCCAGATACCTGTGAACTTCAGGACAACTCATTTATTCTAGAACATTTCTGAAGAAAGGAATTGTTTGTGTTTTAATCCTAATAAACATTCTGGTGTTACTTCCAGAAATCCCTGGTGAATACCAGAAGTCAAGCTGTCAGGAAGTAGGTCTGTGAAAGGGAAAAGACCCTAGAGAGAACCCTGGTGCCAGTCTGTGGGCCTTTTCCAGCCCTTTAGCATGCTCCTCAACAGAGCCATATACTGAGACATTAATTCCTTCATTCAGGTTTAAGTGTAGGAATAGTTCTCCAGGAGTGAGGTACTCCTTTACTCCTGATGAGGATCAGTACACCCTTCTCTACATTGCATTACAAAGTGCTTCACTGGTAACAGGAACAAGACCTATAGGAATTCCTGCTGGGATTTTGTATAACAGGGTCTGTATGGTCTGTACCAAATAATGCCCTTGTAAGATAAGAGTAGAAGACACAAGATTGTCAAATAAACTCCTTTCTGAAAGCACCAAGTCTCTTAAGAACTGACATTTCCTAAAGCTGGAATTGGGCTCCCTGCCTGGTTCCCTTTCCCAGTGTCCAGTCTGCCATGGTGGAAAAATATGTACCATACAAGGAAAATGCACAGAGAAAAATAAAGAGCATGGAAAGCATTCAATTCTCATATGTTATGGGAAATGGGATACAACCTCTACTCATGAGTGGAAATGTTTCAAGAGAGTAGCAAAAAATAGAGAATCTTTTCCAACAAAGACAAATTTGTAGCTGACTGCACAGCCCTTGGGTTTAGTGGCCCAATCATTTCCAAATCCTTAGAAATCAAGGTGGCAAAAAACTGTTTTCATTTAGAACAACGTGCTCTTTCAGAGTCTGCCATGACAACCACGGCCATGGTCCACAGCGCATCCAAATCAACCAATAGGTGTCTGTTGGCTTCAAGGACTGGACCTCATAAAGCCAGAAATCTCAAAGGTAGACATCTTGTCACTGTGAGGATTTTAAAGTGTTACCCTGCTTTGCACAGAACAGATGGATGTGTCTTACATAGGAAAAAGTGGATATCTGAAGAGGTGGGAAAGGAAAATGCATTTCCCAATAATGGGAGAAATCTGCCTTCTGAAGAGGATTACTGGAGTGTGGAACTGCAGATTTCTGGGGGTGCAAGAAAATTTCTTCTGTTTGTCAGTCATTATTGTATAAGGGGATTTTAAAATAAGCCACAGAGACGTTCGGAGATAGGCATGATCATTCCACAGTGTCTCTGCTCTAAGAAGACCAGAGCAGCCAAAATGGTGACGCTGCCCCTCCCTCTAGAATTGCAAATAATTGAAATATCTCTGCTGGAAGAACATTTAGAGTTAAATAAGTAACAGTGGGCCCGAATCCTTGGCTGCCATAAATCAGTGTCACTTCACTGACTTCAGAGAAGCTGGTGATTGACGCTACCTGAGAACTTCGCCCGATCGTGGTTGTGGTTAGTACCTTCCAGACAGAGCACTGAGTTTTCATTTACTCTGCTTCTTGCTTGGGAAATGACTTAACTGCTGTTCTACTTTCCCCTCCAGCTCAGCCTTCTACCAAATATTTCAAAAAGGTTGGATGAAGCTCAGCTAAGTGGAAAAATGAACCGTTTGAAATAAAAACTCTCCTTTTTTTTCCAACTGCAGTCACGGGGCAGGATGAAAGACACCTGAGAAGCATGGTTTATACCGTAAACCTTCAATTCTCTGCTACAGCTGAATCAAGCACTTCAGAGACCAGAGTTTTGATATTCACTTGTATCTGGCCAAAGTTACCGTACCCATGAATTATTCAAATAAGCAATTATTGCAGTTGATATATCACTGGGTATAACCGTGGGAACGAGAAACAGTGTCCTAGTGCAGCTGATTGTATATGCCTTCCAAACCATAAGGACATCAATTTAAGGTGCTCACATTGATGGAGTACTCTGCAACCCCTTATTAAGATTCCTGCCAACTCCTGTAGCAGTTTTCCCCTGCAGAGTAAATTTCATGGAGTTTTTTTAGCCTCCCTTTTCTTTATCTCTACAGTGTAAGTGCCAAACACTACCCCATACAGCTTCAATTCATGGTTCTGCAGTGGCTCTCAAAGGTCAGTGACAAAAAGATAGGATCATTTTCAGCTTACTGATCAATTCTGCACAAGTGACCTGAGTCCTGTAAACCACATGTTGAGGCTGACTTGTAACTCTGAATTTATTGAGAGTTTCCAGTTTTCTGTGTTAACCTTCGCTGCTGTTCACTTCTACTTAGAGCCAGAGGGCTGTGCCCTGCCTTTGGCCTGCACTGTCCACATTATCCCTACCTGGACAAAAAAAGCATGTTCATGATGTGCATGTTTTCATTAACTAAACACACCACAGACAGCTCTATCAGGCTTCAAATATGGGGGCATCTGAGAGGAACATCTCTAAAGCCCTAGACCTTTCTGATTCCATAAAATGAGCCTCAAATGACTTGCCCTTTGCTCTCTCCCCAAGCAGCCTTATTTGATGGTTCTGCAGGAAAATGACTACGCTTGTTTTTTTAAGACTCATCCTGGATTTTCATAAGCCTCTTTCACTGTGGATCTTTCCCTTCTATCATTCTCTTTGTACATATTTTATTTAGCAGAAGATTCATTCTGCCAGTGTTTGCTGCTGCTGTTGCTGCTGAAACAAACATTTTGGCTATGGGTGTCTCCTGTGCTTTTCCATCTCTTTGACCCTCATTTCAAATCATGGCTGTTTAAAACACCTGCCCTTTCCTTTTCTTATACTTTCCAGCTTTTCTTCAAGTTGCAGTCCCTCGTGCACTGGCCCAGCAAATCTCTGTGCTGAATGAACCTAGTAAAAGATTCCTTCAGAGGCTGCTGTTTTCAGGTTACTGCAGCTGCCCATTAACTGACACAACTGAAGCTCAAACTGAGCTCAAAAGGCTCTAAAATCTGACTTATTCAGGTAATTTGTATGACATTGTTCATATGAGCTCCCATACTGATCTCGTTGGTCAAGTGGCTGAATTTGACACTACCACCCTCCAGTCAACCCTACAATTCTGGGGGGGGGTTGCTGTTGGAAGCCTTTGAAGAGGGCACAACCATAACAAGCTTCTGGTGTTTTCACAGTAGGGACAACTCAGAAGGCTCTTTGTTGGCTGAGTCATTGGCAAAAGTTCTCACAAGACTCCTAAAAAGTTTACTTCAGAGCATCAGGACCAAGAGCATCACAGTGGGATGAGAAATGGGAGGCTGCTTTCACATCTATTATTTAGTTCTGAAATAATTATATTATCTAACATTAAAAACAACAAAAAAAAAAAGGGGGACATGGGTTTTAATGAAGAATTCCTGCTCTGAACTGAGGGAAAGTGTTATGATATTGCATTGTGCTGCTCTATCACTCCCATGACAAATAGCGTGGATCTGTTAGTGACCTACATGGACTCATTTAGATGCAAACACAGCAATACTCCTGAAAAGCTGCCCTGCTTTGAGAAAGAACAAGTTCCAAATATTGCTGAATGGAATTCAGTCTCAGAGCAGTAATTACTGATTGTAATTTTGGAGTAAATTCAGTAATTAATTATTGTCGTTTTCCATCAGTGCATTATATTGTGTGCCAATCTCAGAATACAATAATTAGCAAATGGGATTTTGCATGCTCTGGTATCGAAACTCTGGGTTATAGAACAGACATGAGAATTTTACCATAACAGAGTTATTAGTAATTTAAATGGACAGGCAGGTTAAAAACTATCAGCCAGTAAAGAGTTTCCTTGTCAGCTTTGCAAACATTTTCAGGAGTTCTGTTTCAGCCTGCCCCACCAAAATTCATGTCCTTTCTCTTAGTACAAGCACAGCAGCACAAAGTTGGGGTTGCAAACACAGTGAGGGATGCTTAATTTAATCTCAATTGTCAGTGGAAATGAAAAACAAAAGTAATCCAAAGATTAGAAAAAAAAATTGGCTGAGGTGATGTTTTTCCAGTACCTAAACATACTTTCCTAAATTAAGCTGTGCTGATTTTTTTCTCTCTTTATTCAGTCACATTAAGCTTGTGCTGGAGTACTGTTTTGATGCAATTATACTAGTGCAAATTTCCATAATGTAAGCAAGTCCTAAACGATCTAAGTGATGACTAAAGGAGGGAAACAACAACAATCTGTGCAGGTGGAAGAGGAGCTGGTTAGCATGATTGTAGGAGGCATAACTACAAGAAATAGGATTTTATCCTGTTAAAGGATATTTGGTATGAATCTCAAGATGAACAGTCTAATGGAAAACAGTGAGATCAATGCAGCTGCAGAATAGCCTCTCACTGGAGGTAATAGAAACCTATCTGAGAGGCATAAGCAGCAAAAAAATTCAGTAAAAAATACACTTTCATTAGACTTTGCACTGAAGTCATCTGAAATGACAAGAGAAGCCAGAAATTTTCCATTCACATATTTTTGTTTATGGGCATTTGGAATTTTGCTTGTTTGTTTTATTTTTGACTGATAGTGTCTACTTCAAAATGAAGGGGTTTTTTTGTTTGTGTGGTTTTTTGTTTGTTTTTTTTTTATCTTATTTGGGAGCAGAAAGAGAAAAATGCTGAGTTTTCAAGTTTCATACATTCTACAATAAGCCACACATGTTCAAGAAGCTGTGAAGGAGGACCTGAACATTTTTTTTTTATTATTATTTTTTTTATGCTTGAACTTTGTCCTATGTTATTTCCCCTGGTGTTTTGGAGAAGCGTGTTGCCTGGACACTGCATTCGTTTGATGTTTTGTCACTGCTCTTAGGAGCACAGCTAAAAAAATCTTACTGTTGGCCTTCCCCCCCCACACACACTCTTCTGTTTCCCTTTTCCCTCTGTTTGTCTCACTCACACTCACTTTATCTCTCAGTTTCATGCCAGTCAGTGTTCCCAGTTAGTATCACCCAAATGCTCCTCCACCTTTGGCTTTAAATAAAAGCTTTAAAAACAGAGTATCTGTCCAAGGTGGAAAACATCTCTTTGCTAATGATCAGTCACTGCAATGAAGCCACAAAAGGGGAATGGACAGGATTTTCACCGCTTTTGTGTGCAGTGGCTTTTATTGATCTATCAGCTGGATGCTTCTGGGTTGCTCTGTGTTACGTCCTTAAAAAGAGCTGTGACCTATGCAGTGTTCGAGGCAGCATGGTCCCACCATGGATAATACTGACTGAGCATGGATGGGGCACTGCAGTGAGCTCCCAGATCCAGTGTAGAGGGCTGGAACTGAACTGATCACGTCTGCTCCCATGGTGAGGAACAGAGGGGCTTGCCTCTCTACCTGTCCCAGCAGTGCTCCATGGTACTGGATGTGCAGAGGGCTCACACACAGCCCCAGGCACTGCAGGTTGTACCTACAACTTTATTCATAGCAGAGGGTACTGAAGGGCCCCCAGGAATGGCCACCCAAGGGAGCTGTGGATTTCAGGTTGTTTTTTTTCTTAATTATTTTGTGCATTTTCTATATGAAAGGCACACAAAATGCCTCTGAATCTTTGCCTCCTAGTCCTGAGGGGGGATTGGTAATAGAATATATTGATTTTGGCAGAGTTGCCTCAAATGATCCTCCTCTCTTTTGCTTTCTCCCAGCCCACCCTTTCTCTACACCCTCCCTCCCCTCCCACCCCCCTTTTGCTTTCCTACAACCACCTCTTTAATTATAAAGAAAAAAGAGAACAGAGGCAGCCATTTTGGAAACATTTTGCCATCTAAATTCTTCAGGGCTTTGCTTGCTGCAGCTTATCTACCACATCAGAGAGACCCTTTCAGTGTTTGACAGCAACTTTAGAGCACTTGCAATGAAAACAAAGGAGTTCAAACCACTGTGGCCTAGACTGCTTGTGTCCCAAATGGGAGTTTTTTCGTGGTTTTTTGTTGTTGTTGTTTTGTTTTTGTTTGTTTGTTTGGTGTTTTTTTTTTTTTTTTTTTTTTTTTTTTTTTTTTTTTTTTTTTTTTTTTTTTTTTTTTTTTTTTTTTTTTTTTTTTTTTAAGAAGTGCATCCAGAATTAAAATTGAGTGAAGATCTTTCTCTCTAAGTTAGGAAATAACCTCTCTGGTGGATTACATCAAACTGGGTGCTGCTTTTTGTTGTCATTGTTGTTCTTGGCATCTTCTTATTTTGAAAGGAATTCAATAAAACAAGGTCCTTCCTTAGAAAAACCCCAATTAAAAAGTTTCTTGAAGCACATGAGTAATTGCCCTGATGTCAATATGGTTATACACATGCTTCACATTGGAATTAAAGACCCTGAAGAGCTGAGACCAAAGTAAAGATAGATAAAAAACCATACTGGAGTTACTGTGTTTCTATCAGTTAAAGGAAATTGCAAATCAAACCACCGTGGGGGTACAGTAACACCATGCTGAGCCAAGAACAACTGACCTATCTCTGAGTCAGGCTTGTTACTGAGGGATTAGCAAGTGCTGACAGCTATTGCCCAGCCCTGGTGGGAAGCTGACTTGTGGACATCATGACTAAGAGCACTGTTTGCTTTTAGGGTGCTGGTATTGATTTTTCCAAGCACTGGAAAGAAGATGAGCTGAAAAAAGAGCTGGGTTTAAGCCCTTCTGATCTTTTGGGCATCCTTGCTGTTGCCAAGTGTCCTCTCCAGTACCACCTCTACCAGCGTGGTACTCCCGGTGCTAAACAAAATCCTTCCCTGAGATATGCTCCTGCAGTGTCCTCCTGGGGCCATAATAACTCAGGCAATTCCCTTTGTTAGGTGCAAAAATACATACACAGACCCTCTTTTTCCTGGAGAACTCTCTTCTGGTAAAAGCTGGGTACAGCTCCAGCAATGGTCTTGCCAAAGTGTGAGTATACAAGAGAATAAGGACCTCTGAGATACATTTGCTCCATTTTGACAGGGTCTCTAAAACAAAACTCCTATAAGCCAAGGATGGAACTGACTCGCTGGTAACAACTAAATGATTTTGTAGAGCATTAAAACCAAAATAAAAGCCAGGAAGGCTAAAGGACTTCCTATTTAGAGGTAATACTTCAAGACTCTTTTGCTTTGTAGATGCAAAGGGAAAAAAACTCTCTAAGAGAGACATATGGAATTTTATTACCATTTTACCTACTCAGACCTTTTAATATAATTTATTGGGGAAAAAAATACAACAAATCTCAGTCCTAGTAGTGAGTAATCCTTTTACATGAAAACAAGCTGAGACCTCAACATCAGCCTGATCATGTAGAAGAAGAGCACTTCATAATGATCCATGATAATAAGAATAGCATAGATTATGCTGGTAATAACAACACAGGTGTCCACAGCCCTGTATCTTCTTACACACTTAAGAAACAAGCATATCCTCAGTGATCACAGCTATGCTAGGATATAAAATTATTTCTTGGTGCCTAACTAGGGACACCTTTGTGTTCCTTGATCCCTTTGCAGGTGCTACTGAAACCCTTCCTGACAAAGACAGTCCCTGCTTTAACAAAATCGCATGCATGCATCTCCCGCTCTCCCCCAGCAAAGCCTGCAGTACAAAGCCAGTGTGATGAAGCAAAAAGCGTTTGGATATGGAAACATATTTTGGTTTCAAGCTTCCAAGAGGCCTTTTCATAAGCAAGGAAAAGAAAAGAGGTACTCGAAGAGGGAAAATGCATTGACAGTTATCTTCATATAGTCACATATAAAGGAGTCTAAACTATGGACCTGTTTCTTGCACATGAACCTGATATGTTTATTGAAAGGTTTCTTAATCTCTTTTATGTTGTCTTCAGTGCAGCACCTCTTTCAAAGACATTATGATCCCATTCCTTAATTCTCAGTGGAAAGGGTACTGCTCTGAAGACTGGAAATTGCATTTTTCAAAGATATTAGATATAGCAGTGAAAAATTAAAACACTCAGTTTTTCTTTGGGAAAGTTGAAGATAGGGATTTCCTGCCTGTCTTAGATGAATCAAAAAAGGCCTGAATCAAAATCACAGAACCTTAAACATTACAGCTAAAATGGCATAGAAAGGTCACCTAACCCATCTCTTTATCACTAATTCAGGAGTACAAATTGCTTGCTACAGCTTAGGGCCTTCCTAGGTGCTGAGATCATCTGGTGCAAAACTGTTTTAACAATAGGGAGACTCCCTCTCTCTGTAAACAAACAAAAAAAAATAGGGGTTTATATTTCCGTTTCTCAAAAGAATTATCTAATGGAAGAGCCAGCCAGTGGTGGAAAATATTTCCATTTTTGGAAATATCTCCATTTTTGTTAATGGTGAGAGGTTGGGATTCCAATGAAACAAACTGATGCTTCTGATACTTTTGATGCTGTTGCATGTATTAGAAGTTTCCTTGGAGCATCAAGCTGGCTTCTTTCCAGCAACACATAGTACACGAGTCTAACAGTGAGACCCTAGGTCTTCACTTGAGCTAAACTTCCCTGGCTTTGGTTGGGTTTTATCTACACACAGAAATTTAAAACAACTGAAGAAGAAGTGAACATGGATCCTTCTAATAATTTCTTGGGTTTGGGAAGAAATAAATTAGGAGTTATTCAGTTGTCAGGGAGACATATTTACATTAAGTTATTATGCTGGGATGAAATTGGATACAGACTTTACCGCATGAAGAATGAATAATGCTTTGAAACATTTGCAACACAGAGCTATTGAGACAGACACTGTCCCAGTCCAGTCACCTGGGATTAAACCGCAGCCCAGTCCCACCTCTCAACTGCAGATTTTCTCCAGCCACTAGAAATGCTCTCTTTGGCTGAGCAAGGAGAATTAGCACAGCTGCTGACTCTCCTCTAGGTGACCAGACACACTTTCTGGAGATGCAGGATGCCCCTGGGGTGAGTAACGTGGCTCATCCCTTGTTAAGCAACCTTCCACCTCTTTTTCTAAGACACACACACACACACAAACAATCCCTACTTTATGTGTGAGTGTGTGTCTGTGCAGAGTGGCTCTAACCAGACTGAAAAAGGCAGAAGCTAGAGAGTCACAGAACTGAGTCTTTCTGAGGGTCTAAACACAGAGAGACGCTACAGCTGTAGCTGACACCCCTTCCCCCATGCAGTTACCTGTGCTAGTGCTTTGTATCCAGTGGTTCCCACAACTCTTCAGTAGGGACGATTAGCATCCTTTGGCCTCTTCAGCTGCACCTTCAGCCTCTTCATGCCAATCTGGAATCCATTCATGGCCTGGATAGCAGCTTGGGCACTGGCAGGATTGTCAAAACTCACAAAACCTGTCAAAACATGAGGCAAGGCAGGGGGCTTAATGAGCTGAAGGGTGCCAAGGCACGTACATGCAACGACCACTGAGAATGAACATGGGGAGGGGGGTGAGGGCTCTGAGAGAGGGGAAGTGAGTAGGTAGGAGGGTGGGCGGGTGGTCAGGAGAGTGAGGAGAGGATGATTGCCAATGTGGGACAAAGGATAGGAGGGGTTGTTACAGATCAGTGTCCCAGGACACAGTGCCTGGTCTGAGTGCTAGTTTGAACACAAGACTATGTGAAGCACAGGGATCCAAATGTTGGTGCCACTGAACCAGCACACACAAGATTTGGGTCACCTTTGAGCTGGGAGTCAGCAGATGTAATGCATGGTCTCAAGGCACTCTGTCCTACTCTATGGCCCTCCATCATACTGGGGTAAGCCTCTAGACCCTTCTTAACTTGCCAGCATAAATTTTCCTTTGCCTTCCAATATTAACGATGAGAGGAATCTGATATACCTACTGCTACTTCCTTATTATGACAATATAAGTAAAATGTGAATTTAATAAGTTCTCCATTATGGTATTCATTGGCTTGAATAGTTTGATTGTTGGCCAGCTAAGCAGTATAAAGACCTTTAATAACTGGCAATTTCTTCAGACTTTATGTTGACTCTGCAGTTGAGAGAGATGAACACTAGTGCCTTCCTAACATGGTTTCCCTAAGTAGTTTCATACTTTGCCAGCAAATCATCCAATCAACCATGGTGCACATCCAGCAGCAGAAACAACTACAGTGACTGAATGTTGTAGCTATGGGCCACTTAAAATGACATTCTTTGTCTCAATGGAAGGCTAGTTCTCTGGCAATCTGACAAGCCAAGATAGTTCAGAACCACACAGGATGCAATGCATCTAATGAATTTTGCATTGGGAAGGATATTTGGTGTGGGTTGATTTATTTATTTTTTTTATTTTTTTTTTTTTAATGTTAGATCCCCATAAAAGCCTCATTTATCCATACTGTGTATGACTGTAGTTGGAGTGACCATGGGTCTGAGGTATTAGTGAGGCAGGTGATCATCATATTGTACAAGAATTGCCTCTGCTGTCTTTGCCAGAAATGTCACTGTGTGCCAATAACATTCCTGAGCACCAGTCCTGGGTGAGACTAGCCTGGATCAGCCTGCACTCCAGACAAAGCCATCTGTTTACCCACCCCTGCAAGGCTCTGGCAGCTCAAACCAGTCCTAGGAACCTAGTGTCTCTCAACAGACAGGCTGAAATGAAGAGACAGTTTGTGAGCCCCTCAAAAAGCTAATGCTGAGTGTTTGCTGCCAGGTATACACCTGGTCCTGACAACAGCACCAGACCTGGCTTACAGCCTTGGGCTGTACTGTGAATGCATTCAGCAGCACCTCCTCCCTGGTCTAGTGCCTCCTTGAAAGCAAGTCTCACAGGGTGGCTTCCATTTGAAAATGGCAGAGCCGCTTATGGAAGGGCACCTTCTCACTCCTGGATTCAAGCTGTGCTCCCTGCCTTTGGCTAATATTGTAACTTCATGACAGGCCATAAAATCTGTGGTCTTAGACTGCAAGTGAGACAACTCAGGTTTACTGAGTATGGCACATGTGGTTTTACAAGGGAGGCACATGGAATAAACAGGGATCCCTCTCTGTCCTCCTCTCTTGTAGCCAAGGCTCCAAGTAACTGGTGTCCAGGCAGTTTTCCTGCCAACCACCTGGATGAGGGGGTACCAGCATGGCAGCTCTGAAGATGTCATAAAAAGTACTGCTCAAGCCTCACAGCAATCATCAATTTCTACGGAGAAAACTGGAGAGTAATGAGCTATTCAATAGCAGTGGATCTGCTCTTGCGGTCACGTATTAGCCAGTAAGTGCCTGGTAATGTTCCCAGTTCACATTTGACTAGTTGAATAATCCATTAGTCAACAAAGTCCTATGATTCAATCTCAGCGAAAGAATAAACTAAACACCTCCTGATTTCACCCGAGTTCATTCAGACTTTAAATGCTCCCTTGGGAGTGCTTTAGTTGAGCTCCAACTTTAAATATGTTGTCTAGATACCTCACATCTTTGAATATAGCATGTAGTGAAAGCCATTTCTTTTCAAGATCATGTCTGGATTGCTAATATTCCTGACCAAGACACATCAGCTACATCAATAGCCTAAAACTGTGCCAGGGTAGTTCAGAGGAATGGAAACCTAATAATCTGTAGTGCTGAAATTTTTGACTTGTGCTTAACTCCAAACAATTCCTAGACAAAGCCTGAGTAATAGCACAGAACAGAGGCTGCTTTCAGCAGTTAACTTGGATGTTGCCATGATACTCTGGAAAGTGAGAAAATTTAATAATTTGGGTGTGGGCCATTTTGTGCCAGCTGTTCCCAGAGCTAGGGGAAAGTGCCAGGTATGTTTACTTTACTAATATATATGTAGTGATCAAATATCAAAACGGAGTTGGCTGCAGCTGAATTATTGCTTAGATCACATCTTTAGAGAACCTACCTTGCCTGGGAACTTTAATTTCTACTCTTGTAACTGGCCCTGTTTTAATGTCCCTCCTACTGACTAGATTGTGCCTACGTGTTTATCCACTTGTGAACAGAATACCTTAGGACCCTGCAACAATCAGTGGAGATCTAGTCAATGAAGTGCAGAACAATATTTCTCTCTTTTTTTCAGGGAACTCTTAGCTGTGCTCAAATGAATCAAGTCCCACTTGCCTGTGTATCAGGGACCAGTGCTGGCTGCAATGAAGGCAGGCACCTTAGCTTAAATCAAGGTACTTCCATTGTAGGATTTAACTGGTTCCATAACTAGGAGTGACATCTCAAGGTAAGATGTTGTCAACTCTCCAGTGCTTGGGTGAGGCACTCCCCAAAGTGATGTTAATTGCTGAATCAAACTCCTAATGTGTGCAACCCCTTCCAGAAACATTATCTAGTATGACAGACTACTATTTGTTTACTTTTGCCATGACTAGACATTAGTGGGATGATAAGCCCTGGTGCTGGGAGGCTCGTATAGTCACACCTCCGCAAGAACCTTGCTGTGAGATAAGCTCACAAAGCTACACCAGTTTCTATCATCACTTTGCTTTTGAAATGGAATTCTAACCCATTTCCGCATTCTGTGCAAAGCTGTAAATAATACTGCATTTTAACAAATGGGACTAATAAGAGAGACCAGAAGTGCATTTGCTCACTGTATTTCATTTAGACCAGATAATGAAGCTGAGAGTTGTACTCTGGTTTTGGTATTAGTTGCCTGCAGATTTGGATCAGATTTTTTCTCCTTGGTTGCTCTGATATTCACTGATGCAATATAAAAATCTCCTCCTGGTAGAGGAGCCAGGATGGGAGGCCTGGTGAAAGAGAACGAGAAGGCAAATGCTAATAACTGTGGACTTTTCTTGTGAGAACATTCTAGAGACAGAGCTAATTCCTCTAGCTTCATTTCACTGTTTTAATTTTTAGGGGGTCTGATACGCTCAGAGGTTTCTAGTCCATCCAGCTCTTCCCCTTCCTATTATTTATGTGGAGTCGTGCTTCATATTGTTGGAGGTGTTTGGATTAACTCCAAAGAGAGGATGGCTTATCCTGAGAGCTGAGATGTCACAGTGATAAGGAATAGGCAGACAATGGGCTAACAACAGCATATTCCTTTCTCTTCTCAGGTCAGATACCTACTGGCATATTTTTTTTTTTTGTTGTTATATGCATTACTGCCAGTTAAGCAACTAGGCTTCTTCTCACCTATGTCAGCAGAGTTAATGGTGCTATGACAGATTTAAACATGTATGACTAGGAACAGAAAGTGTGTACTGGGAAAATAACTTAAATACTTGTTTCCTAAATGGCTTTAATGTTTGAGCCCATGGGCTCAAAGCATAATGGTAGTACTAGAGTTGCTATCTGTGTTTTGAACACCACCCCTGCATTGTCATCTACATTCTTGAAGGACAAAAGAGAAAGGGAGAGGTTAAAAAGCTTGAAGATCTTTCTGTGCATCAGTTAATTAATAATCAGAGAAATATATGTTCTGGTCTGAAGATGGTTGGTAGGAGGACAGCATTTTGTGATAAATCTATTTTATGGGGGGGATATTGGTGTTTTCTTCTTTTCTTCCTCGCCCCCGTCCACCCCTCCCCCCCTTCCCCCAGCTCCAGGGATTATCTAAAAAGGCTGTCCTAATAAATGATTTATCAAAGCAGCAAAGAAGGGAGAAAGCTGCTAGGATGGCAGCCGAGGGCATCTAATCTTTCTGATTCTGCACAGCTTCTTCCAGGAAGGTACCGATGTTGGAATCCATGACTTCTCCTGGCCTGCTCTTTTCCTGCAGGACTGTGTAAACTATTAGCAAGCAGAAACTGGGGTAGCATCTTCAAATTGCTTTATTTTCTCCCCCTCTCCTCCATAGGAAGTTATGTTGGTGAAGCTTGCAGAGGGAGCTTTATGCCTTTCTCATGGCACCAGCATGATCACCAATGGCTTTATGTAAGATATTACTTAAGGGCTGTTTTGTTTTAATCATCTGGGATGATAAAGGAGGGAATTCACAATCTATCTCAGAGTACATTTGAAGACTGTTTTGCAATTGCAACCTTTTAGTTCACAGTGAGTATTGTCTTTGCATGTCCATGAATTAGTTTGTGCACTATAAGTGCAGTCCTGAACGAGCCCATTGTTATGTCCCCACGAATGCTTAATTGGTTTTTCTGAGTTTTCTGTTTCTCTTTGCATCCAGCAAGGAGAATTAGTGGTTAATGTGCAAAACAGCCATTTGATGATCTGCTACTAGGCTGGAATAATATGTTGTCTCTCTTCAGCAGAAGTTTTCCTCTGGATGGAGCTCAATGCTTGGTAACTATGCTGAGTATCCCCTATATCGGAAGTCACGACCACAAAAAGAGGTACAGATGAAAGCTTTTAATCCATCCCCTGAACTCAGGGCAGATGTTCCTACAGCAGGTCCACTCATGTAACTAGGCTGCCTTTGGGCAATGGAAGGGAGAAGAAGGACCTCAAAACCCCAACTGTTTAACTCATCTTAAAACTAAGAAAAGTATTTTGATCTGTGTTCCAGATTCTTTCTACCATCTCAGAGATGCAGTCTGTGAGAGACTGAAACAGCGACAAGTAGGCATTGGTGCTTATAAGCTTTTTTAGGCCAGATATACATATTTTTTTTTTGTTGTTCTGGTTCTGGCTGTCAGAGTATTTGTCTTGCTTTTCTTGGTTCTTCTTGTTCCTTCAGTTATGAAAGTCACTAGCTAAGGAGAGAATCTCATTCTTCTGAATGTTTTCCTCTTGACATTCAACTCATATTTTTCTTACTGGAGGGAAATAGGAACAACAGAAGAGCAAGAATCTGCTGCTCAGTCTGTGGAAGGCATATTCTGTTGCAGTGAAAGAGAAGAAATGCACGTGGCCTAGGCACTAGCACAGGAGAAGTCCATGCCTCTTGCTTCCCTTGTGTCCAAGGTGCTTCTACCCAGGCCATAAGAAGAAACCTTGTCCAGACTAGAGCCATAAAATCATAGAATACCCTGAGCTGGAAGGGACCACAGGGATCACTGACTTCAGCTCCCCCTGACCCTACACAGGACAGCCCCAGGAGGCACACCATGTGTCTGAGAGTGAACTAAAATGGAAGAAGCTGCAGAAAGCACTGACAATTGATTGGATCAAAGTCCTTGCTCTCCTGTCCTTCCCTCAAGCATTTGAGTGAGTAATTAAGGAATTAGTTATTGATATAGTTGGTTATTGACATATTTGGTTCTTAATATAGCTGTCCTCTTAGTGCATGGCTTTCTTGCTTTTGTTAAGTGACCAGTGAAGGGTGAGATCTAGGAACGACAGGGAGGCATTTTTGGCTGTGAAGGCAGCAATAAGGTGCTCACACTCTTTCTGTGGGAATGGTGTTGGGGTGGAGCTCCTGCCCTTCTCCCCCATCAGGACCTGGACACCCACTCCTCAGAACTTCCCTGCTACTTCAGTCCATTTCAACCCTACAGCTGCTCAGTCTGCTTTTCTCTGTGTTTATTAGGCTTATCAGAGAATGGAGGTTTTCCTTTAATTGCCTTGCAAGGTCTTTACCGTGCTATGTTCTTTGCACAATGTACTAGCTGCTGTCTTGCAATTTTTTAGTGCTGTAAAGAATTTCAGGATACAATCTGTATGTAAGTAGCTCTATAATGTATATGTGCATTGGAAGGTATTGTATTGTAAGGTGATTTATGGGTACTGGAATACTCAATAAAGGAGTACGTCTGCAGATCAAGGGCATAGCACTTCAGCTGTTCTCCAGTGTCTAATGGGGTTGGATGACTTTTTGGAATATTTAACCTTCCCCTGATGTTTAATCATGTCCAAGAGAGATCTGTCTATCCAGTTATCCCTCCTATCCATCCATCCGTCCATCCATTTATTTTTTTAATGTATGAACAGTCAGTAACTGACGACTATGCTAAACAACTACTATTAAATATTTCACGTCTGCGGGGCGAGATAATTGGAAACTCAGAATATTCGAAAAATTGGCTCAGAAATTTGCTGAACCACTAATGTTCATTTTAGAAATTTATGGAATATTAGAAAACCTTCAAAGTGTTCCAGGAAAAAATTCTAATATTAATTTTTAAGGATGTAAACTAGATGACCTGGTAAACTTAGTTAAATTTTCATAAGTCTCAGAAAAATTATAAGAATTTTGATGTGAGATAATGTGACAAAGAATTTAAAGATATACAATTAGTACCAATCATCATGGTTTCATGGAAAATAGCATCTGTCAAATGAAACTGATTGCATGAAATTGCAAGTTTAGTGAATAAAGTAAGTTATCATAAAGTGTACTTAAACTTTACTGGAGAATTTGAGAAGCTCCTTCTTTACAGAAAGTGCAATTAGCCCAGAAATGAGAACACCGAAAAAAATTGTCAATTATGATAAACAAAATTGCAGAGATTCCAGTGGGCTCCTTCACCAATCTGCTGAAATCTCTGTGCTACTCAGTTTCTCTAATATTACCTGGAAGACATTTGAAGTAATTACTGGTAAAATTGGCCTATCATATAAAAATGGTGAAATAATGACAGAGGTAAGTCATGTTGATGTGGGTCACTGCATGGGCTGGACTCAGGTAGAGAGTTCATTTTAATCCAATCAAATGCAAAATTAAGTAACCACAGGAAAAAGTAAGTGGATCACTCATAAAAAGAGGAAATCTTCATTAGAAACAGTGCTTCTCAAGAGAAGATGAGTGTCATGATAATAGTCAAATTCAAGAGCTCTCAGGATTGTGTTGAAATACTCCAAGTCCTAAGACAAGGTAATGTTACCTCTGAATAGGGCTCAGAAGAGGCTTTTACTGGAATTTTGTATTTTCAGTTCTAGTGATCTCTCTACAAAACAAAGAAGTTTTAATAATTATGCAGAATTGGAAGAATAATTTTAGGTCTGAAACAGTAATGGGAGTGGCCACAGTTTACTGAAGAGAAGGTTAAACAGACTTCTGCCTATAATATCTAATAAAACATGGAGGGTTTTAGAATACAGAAAAAAAAGAAGAGCTTGATGATTTCTTCTAGATGGAAGCAGACATTTGACAAATTTTAAGTGGAAATAGGACATCAAGTCTGCATTTTTTAAATAGTGAAGGTAATTATCAATTTTGGAAACATCTTGTTTAGCAATAGGGGTAGAGCACCTATCACATGAAATATTGATTGAGAGATTTTCTAAAAAGGATGCTATGACTCAAGCAGAAGGTTTTACCCTGTCACATGAGCGGAGGCATCTGGCATATGTTACTTCAGAGTTCATTCCAAAGGATGAGAACAGTCCTTTCTGATACTGCATATCTGTCTGTCTGTCTCTCTGTTGTTCGTTTTGTATTTCAGATATTTAGAAAACCAGTTTTTGCGACCTAATCTGGCATGGATTGAGGTAACAGTCACGATAGAGGTGACAATTGATGTTAATGCCTTGTAATAAATGGCCCCAAAGTGTGGGCTGCAGACCACTGAGACAGCTGACTGGTACTCGTTCTTCATCTTGCTTCCAGCTGAGAGAAACTGAACAGATGGGAAGGGGAGATTAAATGAAGAGTGAAAGTAGATGGAATGATTAACTTTCTCTAAAGGTCACAACACCCAGTGCAGAAGGTAGCTTGAAATACACAAGCATTTTCTTTATGTCACCTTCCCATCTCCCTGAGTATGAAACTACCTCCATACATCGAGATTGTGTGAGCTGGTGTGTGTGGGGAAGTTGGTCGCTGTTTTTGTCCATTGTCTGCTGTCCAGAGAGTACCTCTGTCTGGAGAAGTAGAGAGAAGCAGTATCTTCTCTGAAGAAAGTAGAGTGATACAAATGCTCACCCTGAATATGGTCCTTCAGACCAAGAAGGACTTTTCTTCCCGTGAGTCTTCATTTTCACAGTCTATATGGCATTGGGCTATTTTTCATAGAAAAATTGCTGTCACGGCTCACACTGAAAACACAAGGTTAGGACTCAAGATTAGACTAGAATTTTGACAATTTAAAGTACTGCATGGTCAGATCATATTAGGGTTCAAACTGAAAGAGAGGAAATTCAGATTAGATATATCAAAGAAATTCTTTACTGTGAGAGTGATAAGGTCTAGTGAATGGTGTCCTTGCCCATGGCAGGGGGATTGGAATGAGATGTTCCTTAAGGTCCAACCTAAACCATTCTATGATTTGGTGTTTTAAGGTTTTGGCTCATGCATACATCTGGGCATATGATCAGGATCAACTTTTTCCAAAAAGATGAAAGGAAGTAAAAGTCTGATATAAAAAACCCACAACAGATCTCTCATCATAAGAATGGAGCTAACATTAAAAACTTCTCATTTTCCTGTAAACAGAGCTTGCCTAGAGGATGAGCAATTTCTTGTCTGATGCTATGGATTGTGGTCTACCCATTCTTATAAGTAGAAGAAGTGAAGGATTCAGACTTCAGCCATTCTTTTGAGACCCCATTAATCAAATATTGGGCCAATACAAACACATCTGCTGTGGACAAAAAGCCTTGTGGTTCTTATATAAGAAATATAATATTCAAGCCCAGGTGATGATGATGACGATGATTTTTCTCACAATGAACAAAGCAACCCCTGAGGAATCAACCATAGGTGAGTAAATCATATTTTTTCCTTTTTGAATGATGAGTGGAACAGAAGAAATTTCCTAACTGCTTTCAGAAGTAGATGGAACTCTTGACTTGCTTTCTGAGCCTTCCTTGTAAACATTTGATGTCATGATGTGTCAATATAACATTTATGGGGAAAGGACATGGTTGGAAAAAGCAGGTGAATTTTTGAGGAGACATGTTCTTCTCCAGTGGAAAACCAGAGACAATTAGTTTAATGCAGGTTTTACACAAGTTCTAAGTAGATGCTTAGTTAAGGATGCACTGAGATTGTTACTGAATCAAGATGAATGCTATCTTTATGTTTGTTTTGTTGGAGTTTCCAATATAAACAAGTGAAAATTACTGAAGCTCCCACCAGCCATGTCACAATCCATTTCTCATCTTAATCTAATTTCTTTTCTCCTAGGTTCTCTCTTGGATCCTACCTAATTTGTGAATTTTTGATAAAGAAGTCATGTATGAACACTGCAGCTACTGAAATCACCAGTCATCCTTCTTGGCCTACAAGAGACAAGTATCATAAGAAGTGATCTTTTTTTTTTGAAAATATTTTGTTGCAGTGAAGGGAATTCCTTCCTGGACTGATTAAAGGAAAAAAAAACAAACCCCAAACATCCAAACAAACCAGGAAATCCTACCAGGAAGGTGCACTGTAAACTGTACTAGTGACTATTTTTGTCAGTTCTATCATGTCGCAGGGACTCTCTGAAATAGATCCATTCTGGGTGCAGCAATGCACAAAATCTCCCCATCTTGTTCTTGCTGACCATTACTTATGTGATCAACTAACCACTTCCTCCCTTCATGTTGTTGAACACCTGATACCTCATTATGGGTAGTTTGGCACAACCCAATAAAAAGACCTGAAACTTCTCTGGTGGGACAATCTGGAAGTTTCTGTTCAGAAGCCAGAAGTGATGATGAACAGTTTTTGGCCATGATTTTCAAACCAATATTTTACTTTCTGTGGAGGCGACTGTGTGAAAACCAGCTAACAGAACTAAAAGTGAACTCAAAGGAAAAAAAAAACCTCCTCATATGCAGTGAGTCATTGAAAAGGGAAAGAAGAACAGCTCTTAAAATTGTGAACTGGCAGTGACCTACGCTGGGTAGCAAGAGAGGAAGGGAAAGAGTTGTACAGCTATCTTTTAAGCTGGAAGATAACATCTCTTCCAGATCCAACCAGCTATTACCATTGTGGTCCTTTCAGTGTTAATGTAAGACTTCTGTGTTTTCAACTATCCACAATGAACAAGGAAATGATGATCTTGCTTCTTTTTTCAACAACATCAATGGGAATGAAACACCATCGTATTATAGTATAGCTGCTGATAGATTCCTGTGGTTTACCAGCAGAACATCCACCATTAATGCTCTTCAAAAGAGTATCCTGAATCCTAGAGATCTCAGTGAAAAAGCACCTGCAGTTCCTCAGAAGAGTTACATTCAGTCTGTGGGACATGAATCACATCACAGATTGCAAAGATCTTGATCTAGTTCTGTCTTCTGGGGCCCCTGCACAATGATCTGTCTGAGCTCTTGATTCACTCTTGGGTAGGAGATGGGAAAATAAGCTTGTGTATTAATTAGTGAAATAAGAGGAGTAGAAATATTGCTTAAAAACATGTTTATGAAAATGCCTTTGAATAGACTAATTGAAGACCTGAGAAAGGCCTGATGTTAATTGATAATTTTGACAGGAATCTTAGTTTGAAGGGATGGAGGAAAAAATATGAGTCACTTCTAAAAAAATAAGTCAGTCTTGCATTGAATTCAAAAATCCAGTAGCAAAAATTCTTTTATAAACATTTTTAAAAGCCCAATAACACCATATTCCTTCTGGAACCTGTTCAGCCATATCAGAAGAAGCACAATGACTAGGCTTTACGATTTCTGGGAATCTTTCTAGGGAAGGATTTTAAAAGGGTCAGTAGACACCTGTCTTTAGAAAAATTATCTAATTTCACCTTTACATGGTCAGAACACAAGTCAAATTTGTAGGTCATATTGTCAAAAAGGGAGAAAATCTGTTGCCTGTGAAGTAGTCAAAGACAGCAACTGCTCTTAGATGCATCTCCTCCCTTTCAGAACAGTAAACATGCTTGGCTAAATAGGAAGGGCACTGAAGTTCAACTGGTGAAAGTGGCATGATCCCCATGGGTCCCTTCTAACTTGAGATATTCTATGATTCATAGTCATGCATGGTGGTAGAATGAGAGACAGGGGACATAAATGGAAACAACTGAGGTTCAGACTGAATATAAGGAAAAGCTTTTCAGCCTGAAGGCCAGCAAGCACTGGAGCAGGTCGCCCAGATTCAAACCACTTGTTCAGCAATTTTCATTGGTTTTAATAACTTGCGTCTGCAATTTGCTACTGCAGAAATATACAGCCAGTACATATATAGTGTAGATACTTGTACATATGTGATACGACAGATCAACACTGTGGAGAGAGAGGAGCTGATGCTGGATTTTTGGGGGGATTTGAGATAACTGAAACCAGAAATGGTTAAGAAAGCTATAGCTGATGACAATCTTTGAATATGTCAATACATATTATTTGAAGATCCTAATCTTGTCTGGAGATTTTTTGATTTTGGTTTGCTTACTTGAAAAGGGAAGATATCACATGCACCCATACATTTAAACAATGGTAAGGTTGCAAAATGAAGCACTCGAGTTAGAAATGCAAGAAATTATGTTACCTATAAAATTTTAATTCTGTATTGTTTTGTGTATGCGTAAAGGCATTGCTTCTAACCACACATTCCTGTATTTTTCTCTTTCATGGCATCCTTGTTTTAATTACTGTCGAGAATGAATAACATAACAGGGTGAGAAAATGGCAATGTATCAGACTCATTATTGCAAGTGTTGGAATGTAGACAGTAAATAAGGCAGGGAAAGGATGGTTTTGTAGTTCTGCAACCAGATGCTGCCTTGGAAAACTGGAATTTTTCCCTATTTCTGCCATGACATCCCAGTTATACTGGGTATATCATATATCACAAAACTCCTTTAATGAGATCTCCTAAACTGTTTTTTACTATTAAGCAAAACAGAGAAAGCTCTGAGTGCCAGTGGCATGCTGTGGCTTGAATCTACATCACTTAAGCCTCTTTTCTCTCAAAAGAAGGTGTCCAAGGGACAGTCATGGCTTAGTCATGCCCAAGCAATGTCCTGCCATGAGTTGTCATGGCCCAAATAAGACACTGGAGTTTTAAAAAAATATGTACAATTATGGTACAGCACTTGAGCAGATATGTGAGGCCGCTTTAATTTGCCAGTGAAGACGAAGCTCTACCGTGTGTTCTTCTTTCCTTGGTGCTTGGTGCATGACCTGAGGCTTCACTGGCAGAGGGGCTGCTGCCTATACCTATATCTGAAGCAAACATAAAGACAGCGTGCCCTGCACTGTGCTGAATACTTAGACGAAATAAGCAAACAGACTGACCAGGCTTGTGGCATCTCATATTAGGAATCCAAGACTAATAAATGGTCTTGGATATCTTTCTCTGCCTTGTCAGCCCCTTGATGAAATGAAGACACTGTGAGCACTGTGTTATTTGGCTCTGTGGATCTTTCAAATGCTCTGCTGGGAAGGGCTTAAGAAAACAGTTCAGTAAATAATAATAAATTCATATTCATAGCAGAGTTTGAATATCTTGTGGAAGGAAGGCCTGAGGCCAAGCACAGAGATGTGAGCATCTATTGATAAGCTGCTCAGTGACTACCTAGCCAAGAGACTTCAAGATGTGGAAGCACAGTCCTGTGCAGTAGACGAGAAAGGATGGATAGCTATAGAGAAGTAGAAGATAGACATACATGCATAGGATGGCTAGATGGTTGGATGGACTGATAGAGACTCATCCGTTCTACAGCTTGAATTTGCCCTGCATCAGAGAGATCTTGGATAAACAAAAAATAAACCCACATATAATATGTAGACAAAACACCACAGGGGGTCTGCAGTCTCACAAGAGTAAGATGTGTTGAGTCTGCACTCTGCAAATCTACCACTTTGAGTTCAGAAATGGGCTTGCCCATGGGAGGGGTCATTATTATGACTTCTGAACAGAAGCTTCGGACCATAATGAAAGTAGCACTAAACCCCCTTCTCTGGCATTTCCAAACCTGGGGGTGTTTGCATGTGAAACTAAAATATCCTTGAAGCATGTGTAGGACCAGCTGTACACAATTCAATTTCATCTACTCTATCTAATATCATAGGGTTTTCAGAAGAGGTGGCTGCAGATTCCACTCTGTGCAGGCACACAAGAGCCCAGTCGGGTTCTTTTCCTGTGCTGATGAATTGATTTGAAGCTCAGAACATTAGGCTTTTAAACTATTTTAAAAGGTCTGGTTTTTTTTTTTTTTCCTTTCTTTCTTTCTTTCCTCTCTTTTCTTTCTTTCCTCTCTTTTCTTTCTTCTGGTGTTAACTCTTAACATTGGTAATTTGTATTAGTCACCTAGTGAATATTTCTCCTTTGAATGGCCCTGCAGTAATGAATTCCTCCATCTAATTACCCCGGGAGTAAGAACATTTAAAATTGTTGTGTAAGTGTGCATGTGAGTAGATATGCACCCATATATCCATAACTTAAAGAAAAAAAAACTCTGGATAGACTTTATCACTTGTGGGAAGAGATGAATAAAACAGTGACAGATACATGGACAGCCAGATAAACAGAAGATAGATTCTGCAAACATATCCTTGTCTAATAAATTGTTGAGCTTCAAAAGAAAGCAGAAGTCCCTGTGTACAATGTATAGATTTTCTTTAATGTGAGTTATTGGGAAAAGACAGAGCTGTCCCTTTAACTGGAGAACTGCAAACAGCTGTTCCTTATGCATACATGCTTGCTTGGTCTGAAAGTTTTGGTAAGTCAGTGCATAACTGACAGTTAGATTTATCTCCCCAATAAGCAATCAACATTATAATAAAGGAAAAATGCTTTCAGTGCACCTTTGAGAGTGCATCAGAAATTAATCTAAACATCAAATTAATTATAGTTTGTAAATGAATAGTGGCTCACAGCCCTAATACTTCTCCCGCTCCTCCTCCTCCCCCTAAAGCCTCCCCCAACCAACTGCAATGGCTGGAGGTGCTGCGCAGTGAGCTTGATGAACAGCTCCTTCTCTTTCTTACTCACACTCTCTTTCCCTTATCAGCTGGAAAAGAGTTCTGTCCTTACTTTGCAGACCTGAAGTCTCAGAGCCTGGCTTCTTCGGAGCATAGGAGAGGGTTAGCAAATATTAAACTTTTATGCCTCTTTCCCCTTTCCTCTGGGACCTCAAAGCACACCAACAGTGTCCTGCTCCCCCTGGATCAGTTACTACAAAGCTGGACACCTCATGATCCTCTCCTTGGTGGTCTGCCTGTGCCAGGTCCTTCAGAGTGGAGAGGACCACAGCCAGCTAGCGCTGATCTGAACCGAAAAATACCAGGGGTCTGGCATGTTTAATGTGCCTGGAAAATGGATTTGGTATTGTTTCGGCTCAGGTGCTCAAATTAGTGGCTTCTTCCATTGCACTCTGAGCTTTGATCTGCAGGCTGTACCTATATGGGAGTGACAATCTGAGATTTTCCAAGGACTCAAAACAAAATGTATTGCCACTAGATCATGAAAAGTAAAGAACAGAGCCTAACTCTATGAGCTAAAGGAAGAAAGAATCAGATAGAGACTTTCCTGAGGAAATTTGAAATCAGTTTAACAGTAAAAAAAACAAATAAATCAAACTTAATCATAGTACTTGTAACAGCAGCAAACAGAGCTATACCTTTCCGTCAAGTCTTTCCTAATAATGCATCTGCCCAGTAAGAATTTCTTTTTACCAAAAGAACAGTCAGAAAAAAAAACAAAACAAAACTTTTGATCTGATAAATAACCCTCCTCATCCATGCATCCTAATGCCCTGTGCAAAGGCGTCAATGTACTGCTACAAGAAGGGGAACCCAAGCAACACTGCTAGGTTGTCCCACGATCACCTACATGGGGTAGGAACATGCAACTGGAATTTCCTTCCCTTACAACACCTTATTCCTGCACCTGCTCATTTCTCTGGATGAACCCAAGGAGAGTTGTTGCTTTTTTTCTTTTTTTTTTTTTTTTTTTTTTTTTTTTTAATATATTTTTTTATTAAATGAGAAAGTACCACATTTGGCAGGGCATATTGGAGGCACATTGTCAGCAGGTGCTGAACAATATTTTTCTAATGTACCTCTGGGTCCCTTGTTCCACTCCTATGTCTTATGGAGTGCTGCCAATGCACTTTAGACGTAATATGCAATGCCCCTGGTCCCAGGGCCCCTCATAGCTTTGTCAGTGTCCTAGTCTCTTGATGCGTCTTTCTTCTTTCTGTTTCAGCTTCCAGATTGAAACCCTGTAGATCATCATGACCTGCCTGCTGCCTTGCATTTCCCACTCCACCCTTTTACCATCACACTGCAGCATTTAACTGCCACAGCATGTTTTTAATAACATGATACAAGCTCTACCCATCCCTCAGCCCTTCTCTTGAGCTTCACCCCCTCCTGTGTTCAGTTCTCATTTCTCACTGCTTTTCTCACTTTTAATCTCTCTCCTTTGTCTCTTCAGTTTCTCTTCATAAGCTAAGAGGAGTTTAGTAGGGAACAGAAATATTTAACAGCAAACTTAATTAACTGTTATGACCCTCATCAAGTGATGTTATTTTCTCTATTTTGGCACTTTTAGAGAAGACTGGATGCTTTTCCAAATAAGGTGGCCCATTAGTAACTTTCAGCTTTCCTGCAGGGCCTGCAGGAATCTGGAAGGGAACTAGATGTTGATGTTGTCATGAGGAGTCAAACAAGAGATTTCCTTTAGGACATATAAATCTACAGTCCTAAGAAGCCCTTGTATTTTGCAGTCAATGCTAAAATGCTCCTTGCTTTGTTTATTGTGGGACGTTTCAAAAGGGGTGAGACATCCCTTCTGCTGATGGGAAAGTGTGTCTGGAGCGCACAGAAAAGGAGGAAAACATCTGGCAGTTGTGGTTGCTTACACCTGGGGTGTCAGAGCATGTCGAGCTGAGTGGAGGGAAAACACAGCGTCTCTCTGGGCATAAGGCAGGTTGTTGACATCCTTCTGGAGTCATTGTCCCATGGAGAGAAACTGAAGCTACCACACCACTGGGTATGGGAAACAGGCACATGCCAAGGAGACATGTGGGGAACATGGAGCAGAACTGGCCTGTCAGTGTCTACTGTTCAATGGTGTGCAAAAAGCTGGCAGATCCAGGTGCTTATTGCTTTCCGAAAGAGGTGACTTGAGGAATGAATTTCCAAGTGTTCCAGTAAAGCAATTCCTCCAGCCTTAATTTATCTACATCTTATTTGACACCTTGGGATAACCATTTGACCCCTTCTGCTCCGTCCTTGTTCTTGTTTTTCTAATTTCTGTCATGCCTTCCTAATTAATATTTCCCAAACCTATCTTTTTCTCTCTCTTCTCTGTTAAGACATTTTTCTAGAAGATGTCTGTCTCTGTATTTCACTAATTTAATGTCTTCAAATGCTTTCTTAAAATGTGTCTTATGAGACAAGTGAGGGTTCCTTGGCTGTATTGTTGCATCACCCTATGAGAGAGGTAGAGTTAGCCATGTGTGGGCATGGTGAAGAACAGCTCTTCTCACATTGCTTACTTGTCTTAGCAGCCTTACTAGTGTCATTTTTCCTGGAGTTTTCTTTTATCCTGGTACACAAACTGCTCACATTTAAACTATCTGCATAACTGAGAGGAAAATTATCACCAGAACCATTGAGACCAGCACAAAGATGTTTTTCACATCCTCTGACATTTAGCATACCTATGCACAGAACAACCCACATGCGTGTAGTGGGAAGGTGGGAGAGCCAGTGCGATCTCTGCCTTGTGCAGAGACAAGCTCTGGGGTCCTGCAGATGTTGACATTCAGGCAGTGGCACACTGTACCTCCATGCAAGGCTTCCTGGATCAGCCTACTGTGAGAATGGGAGTCACTGTCTTCAAGGAACATCCGACTCAGTGTAATTTTTCACAGAGTGAGACAATGGTACCTGCTGTGGCACTGCTGTTTTAGTGGGAATAGACAGCATGGCTCAGCAGGAGAAATATGCTGTCTGCAAAAGAGGTGTATGTACCAGCTGGGCATTGGGTGAAGGGCTAGGGAGACAGGCGAGAGAAGGGCAGAATGGTAAAGAGCTGTGAAGGTGAAATCAGTAATTCTGAGTACAAGAAAGTGGACAAGGCAGAGCCTGAGGAGAGACCCAAGGAGATGCTGATATGGTTGGTGTGATGGAGGCTCAGGCTGAATGGAAAAGAGAGGAGTGGTCTGCCCTTGGCCATGTTACAGCTGCATCAGGGTAAGGCTGGAGGGGAAATAAAAGCCAGAGGTTGAAAAAAGTGTAAGAGAAAATGAAGGATTTGGGTCTAGCCTGGATTTGTGCAGTAGAAGAAAAGTCAAAGGCAAAGAAGCCTTCCTTTTCAAACAACTTTTTTTCAGGGAGAAGTCAGGGTGGTTTCTCAGGCAATCTTACAAAATACAGCAGGCAGTCCCACTATGGAAAAGCACAGACATATTTTAAGCACTTTCATGTTTTATATATGATATTGGTGATTTTTTATATATGATATTGGTGTTTGCTGTTCGCTGCTGAATTGGGGAAGTCAAAGGTTTCCAGGCCAGGCATGGTTTCTTTAGCACATGCAGGTTCTAGTGGTTCTCTGCAGGGTCATGGACTCCAGAACCAGTAGAAAGGCTCATGGCTGATTTCACCTTCCTCCTAACACACCCATGAATGCCCTGACATTATCCTGCCACTAGTCACCAAAGGAGATAAATTTGCACTCGAAATGCAGGGGAGAATTCAGAGCCAAAGAGTAAGGAATAAAATCATATAATGACAGGATCATAAAACTGTTTGGGTTGGAGTTGGAAGGGACCTTAAAGATCATCTCATTCCAACCCCCCTGCTGTGGGCAGGGACACCTTCCATTAGACCAGGTTGCTAAAAGTCTCATACAGCCTGTCCTTAAACTCTTCCAGGGGTGGGGCAGCCAAGTTTCCCTGGGCAATCAACCTATGCCAGTGCCTCACCACCCTCATAGCCAAGCATTTCTTCTTAATATCTAAGCTAAATCTCCCCTCTTTTATTTTAAAGCTATTCCCCCTTGTTCTATCACTAAATAGTCTTTTCAAAATCCATCTCCATCTCTCTTGTATCTCCTTTAGATACTGGAAGGTGCTATAAAATCTCCCCAGTGACTTCTATTCTCCAGGCTGAACAACCCCACCTCCCTCCATAGGAGAGGTGCTTCAGCCCCCTGATAATCATTGGGGCCCTCCAAAATTCTATTTTGACATTCTGCTCTACTGACTCATTCAGTTTGGGCCAGCTGCTTACAGGTAGCTCAACACTGAGACAAAAGAAGCAAATGAAGTTTTTCTGTTCCTGTGGAAAAAAAAAACCAAACATGGTGACATTTTTCTTCATAGAGTTTTTTAAGTTTGTCTAAAGCAGGACTTCTTGACAATTTCTTGACAACCTGGGGCTAGACTCTGTTACAGCAATTTATTTGGGATCTGCATAGCAGATATATTTTAAAAGGTCATATAATGGTGGAATGTCTTTCTGGGGCCAGATAGAATTGTCCCCCCAGGCTAGCAGTTGGAGAGCTTTAGCTGGGTTAAAAAAAAAAGTGATACAGAATGCAAATGCTATGTTCTTACATGTTGAGTTTTGGGAAATGTTTAAGCAGAGAAGGAAGGAGTTTTTCTACTTTCAAAGTTAATAAAATCCCTTCTATTCCTTTAGGAAAAAGTAATTTATTTTTTTTTATTTAAATTTACTTCCTGATCAAAAATTTAACAATCAGTGCCAGCTTCAGTGGACTTAGCAAAAACAAATGAAAAGCCCAATGCTCTGTACCCCCCTTTACATTTTTACATTGCTTTAAAGCAGGGTGGGAGGTTTTGAAAAGCAGCATGACATACCTGTGGTAATTGGATACCTGTGCTTCTGCTATTTCTATCCTTCTGGAGTTGGTGCACATGGCAGCACAGTCTCTCATCTGAGACCAGCCATCACAGCAGGCACTCAGCTCTATGGGTAATTAAGTTAAATACAAAGAAAACTGAGGCTTGACACTTGGGACCCAATACTGACTGGACTTGGTTATTTGCATCTCAGAAGCTAATGTGAGGTGACCAAGATCCACTAGCAATCTCTAATTCCTTCTTTTGCTGGGCTGTGAGCTTGAGTAGACACTTCCAAAGGGCACCTTCCTATTTCAGGCTTCAGTATCCTGCAATGAGCTTTGGAGTTTACTTCATCCAACAAGCTGATGTTTAGTCTCTCCTGATGTGACTCAATATTAAGAAAAAATTCTGCTAAGATCCCTCAGTTCCTGCTCACTTATGAACCTTGATCTCACAGTACCTTGGGAAGAGCAAAAAATGCAGCCCCAAAACCCTGCCCCACAAACTAGGTATGTGTGGCTATCCTCATGAAGTCTTGTAGCCATGAGCCTTTGAGCTGAGCAGGGAGGAGGCTAATACCTGTCCAGAAGACATTCTGTCTTTCCAGAGTCAGCTCTCACCTAATTTCCCCATTTCCCTTTGGTCTTCCCGCTTGTCAATGTGTGGAGAACCAGGCTCGGTATTCCTCTAAATATTGATGACAATTTCACTGCCAAAAGTCCATTTCTAATCTGTGGATCTCCTTGGAGCATTAGTTCCCAGTGTCACCTAGACCTTTGGTGGTCTATTTATCTTGTTACGAGCTCTTATATGGTAGGAGCTCTATAAAGCAGATGGGCTCTGGAGAGAATGGGGCTAATTCATAGTTTTGAATTCTCATTTGAATTTCCCAAGTGCCTCTGCACACCGAACTTTTTGTCCTTCATTCCTCTGGTGCTCGAGAGTGCAGCAACCCAATGACTCCTGGTGAAGGGGAGCTCAGTGTCCCTCTCATCAGGGGTCAGGTGTCAGGGCTCCTTCAAACAGAGGGGAAAATATCCTGTTCAGAACCTCTATGGATGTGCAGGAGGAACTGTGCATAGAGAAAGGGTACAAAACTCTTGAAATACTGTCTGACATGCACCACAGCTAGCAAGGGATGAGGTAAGAGTTTTGGGAGGTGGGCTGTTCAGGAAAGGAAAGGGGAAGGCAGCATGGAAGGGAAGCATAGTGTGGAGATTGAGAGTGGCTGTAAAATCAAATGAAACTCCAATGAGTCTTAGCTCTGGAAGTTTGCCTGAGAGACAGAGTCCAGATTAGCTGCAAGTAACAGGAAAAGAAAAGCAATAGTTTGTTCTGTTGCACTTCTCAGGGAAGGTCTGCAAAGAGTGCAGGATGGCAGAGAAATTACAAATCCCAATGGTGGGCACATGGATGGGGGAGATACCCTGGCAGGCTCCCCATGCTGCTGCACTGCCACAAGGGAACCTTTGCAAACAGCAGCATACCACTGAAACCCCGTATACACATTACCCCATGGCTGTTGGCTGGCTGAGCCCACCCTCAGGGTGTTCCTGCTTGCTGCCCCACAGGCAGCTCAGGCTGTGCTCTTTTCCTGCTCCAGATGGTGGGGTTGAGCCAGTGGTGAGACCAGAGCTGTGTGAGCCCGGTGCAGCTTTCAAACCCAGCCTCTAGCACAGCCTGTCAGTGAGGCACAGGGTTACCTTGCTCTCTCTGTATCTGCTGGGGTGCTGCCTTGGGTCCAGTGGGCTCAGAGCATGTCTGACCGTGATCCTCCAAGAGCCATCCTCCCCAGTCCCACCCAGCATTTCAGCTGATGTTCAGCCCTTATATCCCCTTGCAGTCTAATGCATCACAGCTGCTTAAAAGCTGCCCCCACAGCTCTGTCTTCCCTTCAACCCCATGACCCCATGTTTGTCTTTTTTTTCCCTTAGTCACAGAAACTCCCCTTTTGCCACATGCTCCCTCTGCTGATCTCAGCAATGCTTCACCTATCCCCTAGCCCCGCCCCTTTCCTCCGGGTTCTTTAGTCTTTCTTGTACCCTCCCCACCTCCCCTTACAAGGGGGGATATTTTCCAGCCCACCACCAGCAGCTGCAGCATCTTGCTGCTGGTGAAATGCCAAACCTTCGCCTCTAAGCAGCGCACACAACTCTGAGCATGAGACAATCAGGAGGGAAAGTGGGAAGGGGGAAAGTATTGACAGGAGTAAGTTGAGAGAAATCATAAAGCTTAAGCAGAAAGAAAGCAGTTTGAAAGGTAAAGTATTCAGAGAAAGCCCTTTCCTGGATGAATCTAATTGTTTTGTTATCTTTACCCACCAAAGCATTTACTTTGGTTTGTCGCCCGATCCACAAACACTTTCGAGGAGATGACATTACCGAAAGGCAGGAACATCTGCATCAGCTCAGCATCCCCAAACTCCTGGGGCAGATGGTAGATAAACAGGTTACAGCCCTCTGGTCCTATCAAGAGAAAAAGAAGACTCATGAATGAAGAGAAATAGGATACAAGAAAGCACATGGTGGAGATTTACTTTGGCATCCTCTCTCTCTGACTGGTGACGGGTCACCTCTAGGAAGCAGCTTGTAGACTCTCAGAGGAATGGACAAAGCACAAGACCAGGAACTCAAAATGTCACCTAGAGGCTATGGTAGCTTCATTAACCTTCCCAGGACAGACATCAGGATAAAATCTAGAGACAGAGGAATGCACCAGCACATATGGCTATGGAAAGGCAGAATGGAGGAATAGTGACTCAAAGAATGAAAGAATATGGTTCATAGTTTTCTTTTGTTCCTTGTAACCCACAGGGTCATTTTGTTCTGTAGAATTTTGGATTCGGCCCCCAGTCTGACTCATCTTGAAGACTCCCCCAGATCAGGGCAGTTTGGCCATGTCCTCCATTCTAGAGGGTTCTGCAGGAGAGACTGCACAACTGTTTCCATCTCCAGAGAGATGGATGTAAATCCAGATTATTAGACAACAGGGACTGGCTTTTTTGGCTCAATGCTGTAGCATATTCTTTTACAGATTTCAGAGCCTACTTAAGAAAATATCCAGAGAGGAGTATGAAGTTTTTTTAAATCGGAAAGCCTCAAAAAAATGTTCTGTTGAAATAATATTTTGGGACAGAAGAGGGAGAACCTGCCTCTGGTCAAATAGTCTAGAATGAAACTTTTCAACCTGACTTTTATTTTTAAGCATGCTGTCTTTGAGCAACAGTCTAAAGGGAACAGGTGTGTCCAAGTGGTTTTGTTCAAAAAATTAAACACTTAACAGATTTTCAGTTTTCAATAGCAGAAAACTGTACAGTTCGAGGAGGCAGGGATTCTTTTTTTCATCACCTTATTTCCAAAGGTATTTCCAGGTGATGCCCTGCTCTGTACTGGCTGTGACGGGTAACTCCAGCCCTGCTTTGCTGAGAAGGGACACAGTGCATGCCCTTTGCCAAAAGGGTAAGAAGTCAGAGAGAAGGAGGGTTTCCTCCTTCCCCCTAGTCCGTGTGCCTATAACCCTGTGACCTGACTCAGTCAACTTTCCCCCTTTTATGTCTGTGGGGAAGGAAAGGGTTTTTTAATACTCTCGTTTTCTTCATCAGGGCATAATTACAGTGTCATAACACAGCAAATTACAACTTTGCCTTTCCTGTTAGGGAGAGGAGTTTGCCTAGATGCTCCCACCTTTTATTAGCCATTACTCATCCCCCCGGCTGGCAGGAGAAGTACGGTGAAGTCAGGATTCTGGCAGATGCCCATTTAAAGCTCATTAAAATTCCTGGGCCTCAGCATGATTGAAGTCACAGGCTCTCCACATTTCCTTTTGGATTAATGGAAAATGAAGCCCTAATGAATATTTGCTAAGCACAATTTTCCCCACTAATTTGCTAAAAGGACTGTCATGAAGGAACAGCTGATCCTTTGCATCTTGTGCATTTCCTAAAGGTCATGGGGATGGTAACAGGGTTTCTTCCAAATGTGGGGGATAGTGGTATGGTGGGATAATTAACTAATTAGGCACCCGGTCATCTGCTTAGCTAAATTACTTTTGAACCTCAGTGGCCCACAATCAGGCTCCCCTATTTCATGCCAAGCTTTTCCAGCTTCCCCCCACCTCCTTTCTGCCTCTTCTTTAGTTTCCTCACTGAGCAACTATCCCGTCTCCAATCCTTGCTGCCATTTGCTTCCACACAATGTGGAGTTATTGGCATGGTAAGCTAGATATGAAACAGTCTGAAAGTGTTAAACAAACACCAACCCCCTTAGGTGTCTGTTAAAATTGAGAAAATTCTGCCCAGGAGAAGAACGCGGTCCAGAATAACAGGGAAAAAAATTCATTCTTTCATCTGAAAGTGCCCCAGAGCACTTCTGCTATGGGATTTGAGATCCACATTATAATAGAATGGGTAAAATCTTGGCTTTGCTGCAATTGGTGGCAAAATTCCCACTGACATCACCAGAGCCAGCAGTTTGCTCTGTAAAACTGGCCAATTCTTTCAAAAATACCAGCTGCATTTCCTGGGGTCTTGGATTCATTGTGCATGAGTACGGATTCTGCCTGTGTGTGCTGAGAAACACCTACCAAGGCATAAGGCAGACCAGGAGGCACACAACTTCATCTAGACCATGTTTAGAGGCTGGGCTCAAGGAGAGAACAACCCTTAGGTCACCTTGAAATCAACTTTTCCTCGCACGACTCAGAGACCAAGAGTGAGAGACCAGTGAGGATGTGAAAAAAGCAGGGACCATCCTCAAAGCCCAGCTCAGCTCTGAAATGTGGCTGGGAGACCTGAGCTGTGGCTTCCCATACTGACTCAGACATGCAAGGCCAAACTCACTTTGTTCCCGACTACAGAGGGTTTTTGGCTAATTTTCAGTGCTGAAAATGCCACCTGCCTCTGAGAAAAAAAAAAAAAAATTGTGATAGTTTGATTTGTTTTGTCAACCTCACATATAAAAATTCTGCCATTAGAGTTTAACAAGCAATTTTTTGTTGAATCCATCTGTAGGTTACCTATTGCAGTTAGAGTCCTTGGTAAAGAATTCACAAAACATGACCTGTCTGCCTCAGCCCTTCTACCTTGTTGGACTTTTTTTTGCCTGCTTCAAGTCAATATGGGCACTCCATACAAGGCTATGGGTTTGTGTATATGGCTGACTCATCGTACATACATGTATGTTTTTAAGAAACTAAAGACATGAGGAAGAAATTCTTCCCTACGAGTGTGGTGAGGCACTGTCACAGGTTGTGAGAAGTTGTGGATGCCCCATCCCTGGAAGCTTTGAAAGCCAGGTTGGATGCGGCTTTGAGCAGCCTGGTCTAGTGGAAGGTGACCCAGCCTGCGACAGGGTCTTGGAACTAGGGTTTTTAAAGTCTCTTCCAACTCAAACTATTCTATGATTCTATGAGTTGTTCATCTCAGAATTTTATGAAAGTCTAAGTTAGTTCTCAGTGCACAAATACAATGAGTTTTAAGGCACTTGCTCAAATCACTGGAGCAAGAGAAAAATCACAGTGGGCATGGAAAAACTTTACTGAAGACTCCAACTAACTTGCTGGAGAGAAAGTTCTTGTTTTGAACAGCATTAATGGATTATTGGATATTAGTATCCTTGGCAGTTCAGGGCTGAGTACAGTAATAAAATTATTTACCAAGGCTTTACTTTTATTTTTAAAAGGGCTTTGAGCCAACTTGAAATCTAACTCTCATGACACTTTATGAGAACAGAAAGAAGTTTCGTTTTTACACTGATGTCTACCATGGCTCTTGGTTTTATGACCTTCAGGTGTATATATTTCTTTCGTTTATACAAAAGAAGCACAGATAGCCTTGATTTGAACAAAAAAGAAAGAAGGGCTTTAAGGAACGCACAGTTCATGAATTGTCTGTAGATTACAGGGAGACCATGATAGATAATGGAAAACCTGTGACTGAGGGCACAGAACCACATGATTGATTTGGTTTGGTTGGACCTGAGCTGCTAAGCCACTGCTCTGCCCCTGCTCCTCAGACTTCAGCTCATTGTTAGTTTTTTTAGCACCAGGACAGCTACAGACCCAGCTTATCCCTGGGTGCCCACTGTCAACGTGAGTCAACTCCATCTACCTGATCAGATATCAACTATGTGTCATCATATCCCCAACATCAGAGGCAATGTCATAAGGAAAGGCTATGATTAGACTTGTTTTCCAACAGTAATTAAAACTGGGCTGTCCTGTAAGGTTGTGTGAAGTTAGGCTGCAGCACTCTGGTCAGCTGCACACCTCACCTCTACAGCAAACACTCAGAGGCTGGAATTTCATTGCCTCTTCTGCGCCTGCTTCCTATTCAGTCCCCAGTCTGTTTGGGAACAGGGCACATGAGAGTCACAAGCCTGTACTACTTTATTTTAATATATAAGTGTACTTCTGAGTTTTGGAAACTACATTAAAATGAGTAATACCATACAAATGTAAAATTACCTCCAAGTGTTCTGTGGTTGACATGGCCTGAATCAAGATTTCATCTCAAGCTTTGATAGTTTTGGATCTGTTCCACCCCATGCACCCTGTCAGCTGCCGTCAGCCTCAGTGCTCATGTGGAAGTAATGACTAATCTCTACAGGAAGGTTCCAGCAGCCAAACGTCTCTGGGCTTGTTATCCAACTGGGATGCGGGAGTGGAGAGTTTAGCATTGTTATTAACAGTGTGATCATTGGTGTTACTGTTGTGATAGGGCTGGTACACTAACGAATCGATGTTTATGCCCATCCTTGCAAACATAAAGTACTTTTCTCAGCACTGGGCATTATTATTGTCATTAGAGTTCCCTCTTGCTGTGTTTTCCTGTTAAAGGTTAAAGATGCTTAAAGGTCTTGACCCTCTGCTAAAAGGGAGTGTTGTGTCTCATAGATTATCCCTCAAGCAGCAGAGAAAGCCACAGCATCCTAACACTGCAGGAAAATGAGGGACACTGGGAGTGCCAACCTGCATTGGACTAGTCGTACATCTCTTATCTCTGGCCCCCAACCACCTCCATCCTCAATACCAGCTGCTTACAAGAAGAAGTGAAGAGTTATGAGATAACTTGTCCACTGGGTGACACTCACTCCCAACCCACAGAGACACACCATGCCTTGTGAACACAGGGATCTTCAGGCAGAGGGTCTTCAAAGTGTGCACCACAGCTTTCCCCTGCTCCTGATGGTTCCTGGCACTATGCTGTGCTGAGCAATGATCTGCTCGCCATTTTGTCCTGTGCTTAATCTAGCCCCAGTAAGTAATAAAAAGCAAAGTCCTTCAGCATGGGGGAAACATCTCTGTAATGATACGATAGGTCTGTGCATCTGTTCTCACAGCAGGGACATGTACTGGAGCTAATCAGGAGCTGGAAGTTGTGTTCCCCAGGAAATTCTGACATAGGAAAAAAATTAATTCCAAATTAGATGGAAATGCCAACATTTCTAATTTTCTTACAGAATGAGATTTCTCCCCCAAAGTAGTTCTAGGCCATCAGAATGTTTTAGTTTGATAGTGTAATCTTGATTCATTTCATTCTGACTCTTACACTATATTAAAACGTTAAATGTAATTACATATATATAATAACACATATAATATAGAATATATCTGAATTAGTGATCTAATAGAGGATAAAATTTAAATAGTAACTATCTAAAATGAGGGTTGCTAAGCTGGAGCACCTGACTTTTAAAGCCTCACTTAGGCAAGCAGTTCCTTCTTCCTGTCAAAAGGGAGCAGTGGGCTCCTTGGAGGACAATTGGAACTACCCAAGTGGGTTGCCTCTGAGGATTCCACTGCTCCCCACTGACTGTAAAGGGAAAATTACATGGCATAGTTGTCTCCCAAAATGTTTACATGCAATAATGTTACATTTACCCCTCCTTACTTTTCACGTCTTCAGTGAAGCCATCCAATAGATTAACCAGGCTCCTCTGATAGTCATTGTAAAGAAATAGGTAACTTTACTACTTGATTTTTCTCATCCTGATACAGAAATTATGCTCTACAGGATCTGTTTTCAGATTATCAGTGGAGGCTGAAAGGACTAGATAAGCTACTCTAAATAGCAGGTCCTCGATCTCCAAATAGCAGGTGCTGGAAATCATGTTACTGGCTTTTAACGAAGGAGTTGCCCACAAACTTCTTTCTTTCAATGCAATTGCATTTTTATATGCTTTCTCAGACACAGACCCCCACTGGACGTTATTGCCTACGTTGCTAATGGGTGTTTCCATGGCCTATGCACGTCAGCATGCTCTGGTCCCTGGGGACTGAGGACATATCACCAGCAATTCCCCATGAACATGTTTCTCCATACTATCCTTGGTGACAACGATGTTGTGCCATATATGGAAATGGAGAAATACTCTGTGGACCAGGGATGCAAAGCAATCAGGCGTTTAAGGGATACTCCAGGTGTACAAGGAGGGGAACCAACGTGGTGGGGATGGCCTGCTGGGGTCACAAAAGAGGAAGTCACTTTTACTCACCTTCTCTCTGTTGTTGTGGAATCATGGGAGGTGGCTGTGGGAACGCTTGGCTAATCTGGCCATAAGCAGCAGGATAAGCAGCTATAGGGGAGAGAAAGGGAGAGAAGAAAGAAGGACAGATTTCAGTGCTGGGAAGCGAGGAACTTTCACTCCAAACCACCATACCAAGCTAGAGGTGGTGCATTTTGTCTCTTTGAAGGGCCATCTCGTGCAGCGTGAGGTGTGGCAGAAGAACAATGGCCGTGCTCCAGGAGGTGCCACATGGCCTTGAGCACCCACCCTCCCCTCAGCTTCGTCAGCAGTAACACCAAGGAGTGCCATGCAGTGTAAATGGGGGTCTCTGCTGAGATCTTTCCCAGCAGAGATGCACAACCGTTCCAGATGGTGACACGAACACATCCATTCTCGAGCTCAGCGCAGAGAGGCCCATGCTGACAGCCACGTGCAGAGAGCGAGCACACGTTTCCCCTGTGTGATCTCCCTGGTACCCTGATTAAGTCCCATGCTCATAAAAACAGTCCACACGTGTATTTCCTCCCTTCATATGCCCACACACTGTATGGACAGAGTTGCACATACACCCTTGGATATACATTTTCTTTCATGTCCGTAGAGACTTTTTCTCTCTCACACAAACACAGTGGAAACAGTGAGCAGCAATTAAACAATTTTCCCCAACTCAGCTCCCCCACCAAGCAAACAAGGGGAGCCATTCACTACCACAGATGGTAGATGATGTGCCTTGCTGCTAAAAATACAGAGTATGGGTCGGCTGCGAGACCAGAGAGAAGGGGATAAGGGCCATGTGTGTGCAGAGGGGTTAATTAACAGCTCAAAGGGTTGAGCTGCTTCCCATCTATCAAACCTCACAAGCAATAAATGACAATAACTAAAACACCGGCAAATGAAGCCCTACATGGAGAATTAAATTAAGTTTCCAGATACAGCGCTGACATGAGATAATAGCCATTCCTCAGCGGGAGCCCATGATCGCTCCAGTTACCACAGGAAATAATGACTTTGGGGTGGCAGCTTCTTCGCAACGTTGGCCATGGACACCTCGCGAGGGGAGGCTGAACACGGCGGGGTCGTGGTCTGCACCAGGTCACTTTGGCTGGTGTCAGTCCATCAACTGCAAAGGAGCTGCTCAACATACAGGGCAACACGAGTGGAAGCTGATCCATTGGGAGCTGTGGAGAAATCTGCTGGGAAGCTGGGAGGATGCCTGTGTATCTCCTAAGCAAGTCTCAGACTAACTACCTGGGGTATGGCCAGTACACATACCCTAAAAAAATGGGTATGTGCAGGCATTCCATACTGTGCCAGCCACAGGAGCAGTGGCTCTGCAGGGCCTGGGTGCCTGTTTTCCCTCTTTGTTACAGCATTCAGGAGACCTGTTATAGCAAGTGGCCTCCAAATCAGTAGCCTGATTTTGGACTTGTGCATTTTGCTAAGGCAAACCAGACATGGTGCTGCTGATGAAGTTTCACTGAGGTACAGGTCAGTGGCACCAATTCCCTGGGAAAAGGTTTCTTCCTTTGTGGAAGAAGACCCTGGGCTTGGTGTTTGTGCAAACCTAATCTGGGAGTCTATGACCCCCAGCTTGCCTGTGTACTAGTAAACACCTCCCTTCCCTCAGCCCCCCGAGGTGGGTTCAGAGATTAATGGCTTTACATAAGAGAAAGGTTTATTGGGAGAAAGTGTTAATACTAACGACCTGCGTACTGCTGCACTCCAGCGTAGGCTTGCTGCAAGGGGTCTGCTGCAGTGGGGCTCTGTGCTGTGGAGACATAAGAGAGAGAAGGAATTAAGGGTTAAAATATGATAGCCACTCTCCCTTTCTCTTTCATCATCAACATGTGTTGTGAGACAGACAGACCCCGGGGCCGAGGGTTGCAGAAGAGGAGCAGCTTGCCTATGGCCTATGGACTGCACAGAGCCCCCCGGCATGGCCAAGAGGGTTCTGTCCCCCAGCCATCACCCTGTGAGACCTTGGACCAGAGGGCAAATAAACCTCTCTCCTCCTTTCCCAAGCTCAAATTGTGGATCCGCACCGATCATGCAGATTTTTGGCACTGCAGCAATCAACCCCAAAGAACCCTCATCTTAAGCCAGGACTGACACTGTGCTAGGTGCTGTGCAAACTCAGATCTCAGTGACAGCTACAGTCACATGAAACTTTCAATCAGAGCAGAAAACAACAGGGGCATAGCAGGAGAAAGGAGAAGAGAACAAAGCAGTGGCTCCTGTCATCCCCACATCCCTTCGAAGGACTGTGTTGCTGCCAGGCAGCCCCTTGTGAGAGAGAAGAAGCTGGTTGTGGGGGGCGGGGGACACCACTTGTCTGCTCCAGGGAGGATGCTGTGAATCTCTGCGTAAGGCATGCAGTCTCTTGCTGGCTTCAAAGTGCATTTTCTCTCTTTACAAGTGTGTATTCCTCCCCACTAAAACTGTTTATTTTTGGGAAACTTTGAAGTCTTGCTCAAATACAACCAAAGCTAGTTAAGATTTTTTTTTTTTCTTTTTCTCCTTTGGTTGATAGGGAGGAAAAAGAGAGAAACGTGTTGGATAAGCTCTTTCTTTATCTGCAGCAATAAAAAATTTAAAGCAAAGCTTGGCTGAACCTCCAGTCCAAATGTCACCTTGGCCCTAATATTTCACTTCTTGTTATGAGTTTAATTTGTATTTATCGGTGCTGCACAGTTCTACATTTACACAGTCCCTTCAGCTTATTCCTTGTAGGATGATCCCTTAGGGAGCTGCCACTTTCCCACATCCATCCCACCTTTTTCCTTCTTACCCGCACAGAGGTGTGGCTGGAGGCAAGGCTTGGAGGATGCAAAGGTGGGGGCCTCTTGGAAGGAAATCTGGTGCCATACACCTATCCAAGGAGAGACACTGACTGTATGGCAAAGTGTGGGGGAGGTTGTCAAACGTGAGTATTACAGACCCAAGGAACATGGATTAAGTGTTTTCTTACAGATAGAAATACCAGCTTGAAACTTAACCTTAAAGATCACCATTGGTCATGTTAGAAGCTTGCAAGGTCTTGCACTCTTCTCCCAAAATACAAGGAGGAATGGTGAGAAGACCAAACTTTGAGGTGGCAAACCCAATTAGCTGGCTAAAGCTTGGAGGCTTCTGTTCATCATGGACATTACTGGATCACGTGGACTTGGAGAATGGGGTAGTCACAGGAAGAAATAAGTGGGATTGCAGTCTTAGGTTGGAATGATTACCTAGATGACTTTTGGCAAGTCCCTCAATATGTGTGTACGTGAAATGGGAAAGCACTGCCCTATTGTAGGGATTTTTACTTCTTACAAAGGGGTGTGAGAAGAATATATTAAAACCTGTGGGAGATCAGTGGAAGCCATAGTAGAGATATAAAGCTACATTTTTAAAGAGTAGTTGTTCCAGGAAACAGAAGGAAATGGTTGGAAAATATAAAAATTGTTTCTACTTACTCCTGTACTCTTGAAGAAGAAACCAAATAAAGTCTACTCTTTTTAACTTCTGTTCAAAACTGTTTTCCTTGAAAAACAGAATGTTGATCATATTGCTCCAAAAGAGCTCAACAGGTATGAAAGATTGAGTGATACACCAGTTCCCACACCCCTTTGGGAGAATGTATCATCATAACTTGGACCCTCCAAAATGACCAAGCCCTGTTAGGTAGAAGAGATCTCCTGAGAAAGGTGAGGGAACCTGTGGTGAAATAAGCAAATCTTTCTGAGACAGCTATGGTTTTGCAGATTGCAGTAAAGAAAATTATCTCCCAACTCTCCCCCAAAGGCAACTGCCCTTCCTTCATTGCACTCATCTGTTTATAGAGCTAGAAGAAGAAATTGTCTCTGCTGCTCAGGAAATATAGTTACAGCATTTAATTTCTTTCCAGATGAGTCTGGTTTGGGCATGTTTGTTCTCTCTCTGACCTGCTGACAATTAGCAATGGTTGTCACTTCACTGATTCAGAAGTCACTAAGCAGGACCTGTTTGACTGTGGTCCTTTCCTTAATTTCTTGCCTTATCTGGGAACGTATGGGAACTGCCCAATCTCCCAGCTACAGCTGAATCTGTCCTGAACAGGACCACCTGGCTCACTGCAGAGCTGCTCTCCCTCTTTCCCCCACCTGTGGATATCTCACCTCCTTCGGAGTCACATTTTGACCATTAGAACTGAGACATTCTGCTTAGGAAATATACACTGAAAATCATGGTTCATCTTTAGGATTAAATATTAGAACTGGACAAACACTTTATTTAAAGTGTTTGGGACAACAGGACACTAAATGCAGCTTTTTCCCCTTCCACACTAAAGCTTTTAGAGTTTATTATTTTCCTAAGTATTACTGACTAGTCATCAAAGTTAACATCTAAATGGGTGTTCCTTTCTGATGAGGCTGCCTTATGCCCCAGATCATGCATGGAATTTCATCTTGGCTCACAGCACATGCAAGCCAGTGGGTAGACTCTGCCCTGGTTTTCAGTCAGCTTTGCCCCCAGTTGGAAATCACTTCCTCATAGGAAAAGAAGATGCAAAGTAGCTGTTCTAACACGTAAAGCCCAAACACTGACCCAGCCATTCCTGGATGCTCTTGAAAAGGAGAGAGTCTAAAGCACCTCTGGGGAGGCAACAACTCATGGCTTGGGGCTCTATTTTACGTATAGTCTCATACCCTGCCTTTGGCTACTTGGGGGAAGTAGCTGTGGTAAGACACAGCCAGCAGGAATTTAACTTGGCAGCTCTTAAAAACAAAACTGATGACCTCTGCTCACTGAAGAACTCTCCTTCCTTAGCCTGAAGATTGTGTTTACTGAGCAAATGAAGATGTGCCTCCAGCACAGTGGATGTGTCCGTGCTAGCCAATATGGCCTATGAAGATGCAGGGACACAGACTCCAGGGTTGGCTGGACACCCTGGCAGGAAGCCAAGGCGTCTTGGGCAGCCATGAGCATATCTTCATGCTGCTGCTCACTCTGCCAGAGGAATTAAACCTAGGAAAGGGCATAACTGCCTGCACTCCCAGCTGTAGCATGAATGAGGCCAACAGCTGATATTGATCCAGAAATCTCAAGACACAGATTAGACGTTTGAGGAAGTTGTGTCCCTGCTGTGTTCAATAAAGTGACAGCCTTCTTACATACTAATGACGCATAAGAAGGTCAGCAAGGGCTCAGATGTACGAGGAGCTCGTGATCCAAGTCAACCCACTGCAGGGGTCATGTGTGGCTGTAGCACACCACATGCTAAAATTTAAGGTCATGGGGAGAGAGGAGTCATTTCTGTGTCCCAGCACAAGGAGACCATGAGGTGAAGTCACTTTATTCCTTCCTGAGATACATAGGTTGTGTGCCCCTGTGGCCTTCACACAGATCACTAGGGAGGAGAGTTACCCTGTTTCAGCCACTCTTTCTCCCCATCCAGCTTGCCAGTCTTTGTTACTACAAATAGTAGTTGAACACAGGCATGTGAGTCTGGAAACAGACCTCAGCTCCTCAGCTCTGTGTGCTACCTGTGCAAGGGTGCAAGACTACAGTGGCCCATAAGGTAAATAGCTGATTAAGGGCTGGTAAGAGCTATAGGGATATAGGAGACACTAGGTGAGGGACATGGATTACATAAAACACTTTGAAGGGGCTTTTGCACCAGAACTAGCATGTCTCTAAGTTGTAACATCATCCAAAGACCTCGGATGTGCTAATGTGCCTACAGATTACATCTAAAGCAGCTTTCCTTGTGGCCAGACTCATGGAGATGCCATGTCCAATATACAGACATTTCTGAGATTAAGGGTGATGTAATGTATATGCTGAGGATCACCTGGTGAAAGGAAAAAAGCAGAGAGGCTCCTGAGAGGCCAGAGGACAACTATCAATCACATCAGCTCTGCTGAAGTCCCTGTGGCCTTGCTGCTTTGCAGGAGCTGAGGATCTGGCCTTTCCAGGGCAAACTAAAGGTGTACTGTGAAAACAGATGCTAATAGTAACTTCATTTGGCAGCTCAGGGCAAGAGCCTTATCCCTGGACATCTCCTCTATATTAATTTGATCATTTCCATATCTCCACGGGAAAAATCCTACTCAGATACAATTGTTCTCTTTGCAAAGATGATCCCGGCCAAGATGCCACAAGGTGACCATGGCAGATAACCTTCCATAAACCTGGAGACATAAAACAAGCCAATGACCTACTATATGGCCATAAATATAAATTTAACGAAGGCAGCACTTATTCATTAGGCAGAAGTCAAGAAATGACTCCCAAGTCCTTCAAAGAAAGTAGATCCGTTAATGTCACTTTCCAAATCCTCTGCCTGATGCCAAAAAGCAAGGATGATTTCCCAAGTCAGCATGAAATACCAGTGCTTTAAAATTAACACCAGGAAAGTTTCTTACTACTGATATATCTCTAGATTGAAATCCAACTTTTTAAAGGGGCATTTAGTTATTGTTGGGCCTGACATTTAGCTTTTATCAGAGAGTGAATGAATGGAGGTGGCAGAACAAAGCACGTTGTTAAAAATAAATAAAATTGGTTTAAATTATGTTCTATAAAGATTCTCTCCTGCGATGTCAGTGGCCCTGCTACAGTGTCTGGCCAAGACAAGCTGTTATATGGATGTCTCAAGTGAAAATGGCTGCAGGGGACAGAGAGCTGGAGTCTGCTGTGGTGGTCAGGGGTATAAATCAGGAGGATCTGCACCTAAGCCACTGGGATCGTGAGGAAATAGGATAACGGTTACTGTCTGAGACACGAAAAGGGGGTCTTCCATACCTCTCAGTGGACTATGGGACAGCCTCCCTGTCCCAGCTCAGGGTATGAGAAAGCCAAAGTGATCTGCTCTCTGAAACCAGAGGGGGCCAGTGCTTCTGAGAGACAAGAGAAGGGTCTAGCTCATTTTAGGCCCCTAAGGGACCTTGGGATTTAATTTTGGTGGAAGGAGTCAGCTTAGAACTATATGATACTCTCTCCACTCTCTGCTTCTGATAGTTTGTGCATTTTCTGACAGACATGCCCAATTCCATCTATTTCACCCTATTTTGCAGAGATGCATCCTATAGGGGTCTGAAACAGCAAGTTATGAACTGGATCCACAGCCCTGTGGTCTGCCCCATCTATTCTTTCCTCCTACTGTCCTGAAGGTATTTTGCACCTCTCCCGGGAGCTGAAGCTTGGCCACTATCACCTTTGGAAAAGAGGACAGGGGAGGAGGGTGGTCAAAGGGAGATAGTGTTGTTCAGTGAGTGTGGGGGGTAATAACATAATGATAGCAAAAAAAAAAATTAAAAAAAATCTATGTGAAGGCCAGGATTAAAATAAATAAATAACTGAGTGGGAGGGCTCTATTCACCTTCTCCTTAAATCCAATTTAAATCACTCTCTACAGCCCTAATCTATATCCATAATTATATCATTTTGTACAACAAGCTTGCGAGAGGTCTTAAGAAATTTATGTAGATTAAAATTCATGGGTGCCATAGTACAGATTCCATATTATTAAGATTGATTAGGACAGCTGATGCTGTGATTAAAGAAGCCAGCGTTTACTGTTGTAATTAATTAGGTATTCAGACACAACAATAACTGCAATAACAGAAAGAATGTGCTGATCTGGCAGAAAACAGAGGCTGATCCTGTGTTTTACAGTCTCGTTTTGCCATTTAGGGGTGGACACCACTCAGTTAAAGACATGTTGTTCCACTGTCCCTTCCCCTACACATCAGAAGAGCAAAGAAATTGAGGGCTTTTGTACCCTCTGCTTCATCCTGTTAATAGGAAAAGCCATTTTGGTAGCATCCCCAGGTATTGCAGATGCTTGTTTAGGACTACATATGATCTTACTATAAAATTCATGCAGTTCAGTTTTGGAAACCAGGAGTATCTTTATTACTTTCTTACTAGTCCCACTTCCAAGCCCCATCCCTAATAAGGTTGCATCTGAGATGGATGCCGAGCAAAAACATGACAGGAGACGTGTCTGACAATGAAGAGCTTTCAGTGAACAAAGCAGGAAAAACACAGAAGACTCAGAAATGCAGACAGGTGGACGTGGCTAGTCAAGGTGACAAAGTAATTCAATAGCAAAGCCAGGGTCAGACATCCCTCTCTCTGCCTAAGGCCATAATCTCAGAAGCCAGGGTCAGGTTTTAAAAGCTATTAAGGCACTCTAAGTTCATATTTTGGGGGAGCTTTGTTGAAGTCATCTTTAAAAATAAAGCTCTAGGTCTTAACTCACATAGATGCTACTGAAAACATCAGCACAGAGCCTGATTTGTGTATAAACCTTCTTCCAGATTAGAGGAGAAAACATTTTGGCTCTGGAAAGGCTCACACAACTGCCTTAAACAACCTCATTCATTACAGCTGCAGCATGGTCATTGGAAGTACATGGCATCATTAAAGTAGCTTAGACTACAATTGAAGATGGCAACTTGTTATTATATTTTTAATGAGTGCATTCCTTCACTTATTTATTTTACCAGTAAAGCGTGGTTTATGGTACATGGCAGATTGTTACAAATGGGTCAAATAAATGCTTCCTAGTCATAATGATGTCTCAGGTGCTCTCTGTTGCAGTTTTGGAACTGCTGATACAAAATATGAATAGGAAAGCTCTCACCTGGAGACGTAGAGTGGACAAACAGAACACAGACAGAGATTTCCTGTAGTGAAGAAGTTAGCCCCAGGGTAGCTGAGCCAGGCACATTTCTAGGGCATTGTGTATGCCTGGACTGAATGCTGTGGGGTTTGATTTTCATCCCAGACCCTCTACAGGTGCAGGCAGGTCACTCTTTTTCTGTTCTCCTGATTCATCTTGTATCTAAACTCTTTTTGTCTGACATCTTTTAAGTCTGAAATATCAGGGTAGACACTGGAGTGTGGGAAGACAGGTCTTCTCTTTCTCTGCACAAGTGAAACCCTGATCTTGCCCAGTGTCACTGGATGGATGATCAGGACTGATGCTGGACTCTGATCTGGAGCAGCAGCTTGCCCACCAGAAGTGCTACCAGTCATTGACAAGCTGATAGATAAGGCTGTCATGTCATCATGCTGTAAACTCCTCCCCTACAGAATTAGTTTGGGTGATAAATAATAATTACATATGGAATTTGAATCCTGTCTCTGCTGGCAATGGGTGAAGTAAGTGACTGCCTGATATCTCTTCACTGAGCCAAGGAAAATGAATCGGTGGTCTTGGTTCAGCTACTAAGACATGAGTTCCTGCAGAACTCTGTGGGGCACACCCTTACTGCCAGTCTCAGCAGTGGCTTGGAAACATGTGGGCATAAAGGCTTGCCCTGTACTGAGAGCTAGGGCTCACAAGAGAGGGCTGGACCCCAAAGAAGGTATGAAGTGGAGACTGCTGTCTTGCTAGCCCAGATGTGCACAGCCCACTGTGCAGCCAAAGGAGGGGGTTGGTGGAGAAATTTCTATGTCTACAGAGAGGACACGCAGAGCTAGTCCTGTCAGTGGTGGGCAGTCAGAAACAGAACCAAAGGGTGCCTGAAAAGAGTAAATGAGATGAAATGTTTTTAATGTATTAGGAGGAACTGAGGGAACTTAACTTTTGTTTTCCTAAGCAACCTAAACCAAGAACAAATGCACTGAATCAGAATCATAGAATATCCTGAGTTGAAAGGGATCCATAAGGATCATCAAAATCCAACTTCTGGCCCTGCACAGGAGAACCCCAAGAATCACACTAGGGGCCTTAGAGCATTGTCCAAATGCTTCTTGATGTATGTCAGGCTTGGTGCTGTGACCACTTCCCTGGAAAGCCTGTTGCAGTGCTCAGCCACCTTCTGGGTGAAGAACTTTTTTGTGATATCCAACTTAAACCTCCCCTGGCAGAGCTTCATGCTGTTCCCTTGGGTCCTGCCACTGATGACCAGAGAGAAGAGATCAGTGCCTGGCTCTCTGCATCCCCTCACAGGGAAGATGAACTCAGCATCTGTGAAAGCATTTCCCATCTAAGGCTCCACAAAGCTCATACACCACCGATCCATCCCAGGCTCTGATTAAGCTGTAGATCTCTCAGCACAGAAGGAATAAGGATGTAGGATGTTATGTGGTGTATTTCCACTTCTTTCTGGGCACATCACTGGAAGATCACGGAGCATGGCAGATTGTTACAGATGGGTCAAATTTTTCTGGGAGCTCTGCTCTGTTCCCTCTTCCAGCTTTCTCATTTCACCAGTTTTTTAACAGCCAATCCCTTCTCTCTCGTTTGCTACCCTTTGGTCTCATGATTTTCTCATCTCTACCTCCCTTCCTCTTTCCAAAGAGGCTTTATCTTTGAATGAACATTTTGAACATTCTCTCACAATGCAATTCAGTAAGGCAGGACCTGTTACCAGAAAGCAGAATTCTGATGAGGTGAGGCACAGCAGAAACCAGTGCAGATGGTCTCTACTGTTACTGTACATTACACATGGTTACAAGAGAGGCTCTGGGCTCTGGGTGGCTAAGAAGCTTTGGCAGAAGAGCACAATCCCTGCTCCTATGACTAATGTGGAAATGGCAAACGCTCTTGTGCTGCTGCAAAGTGACTCACAGTATCACGGCACAACAGATTACGCTCTTTGTCCCCACTATATATTGTGACACATTGCCACGTTCAATAGCTCTGCAAAGTGAAAGATTAAAGGGCAGGAATTAATATACAAATAGGTCGAATCTCCAAACGGGCTCAGACTGGTGAAAGGGGAAATACTTGCTGGCTTCTTATTCACTCCATGGCAAAAAGTGCACTGAGGCATTATGTACTGGCTGATCTTGGAGAAGGTGAGACTTTGGCTTGCAAAGAACGTTCCTGTAAGGAATGGTTGTCTAGTGCTACTGCATGGATTCATAGACTGAACAGATTCACAGAAAAAGCTAATTCCTGCAAGGGCAGGGGCTGTGATGAAAAGCCTGATGAGTAGGGATGTTCGATCTACTTTGGCTTTTACCACAAAGCCATGGATGGTTTGATAGTCTAACTCAAATGATACTGTGTGTGTCCCTTCTCCAGTCAAAGGGAATCTTAAAAAAAGAACATGGGTGAAGACAGAAGAAAAAAAAAAAAAAAGATTGAAATTAAAGAGTAAATACAATTACATAATAAGGAGATGTTTTTATAAAGATTGTGGAATTCTGGAGTCCTTTAGAGGTAGCATCAAAAATATTATGGATAGCCGCAAAGGTGAACGTGTAGATAAAGTGCACATTTAATTGAATTTATTTGGGTCAGAATGGTATGGATGTCATGCCTCTATAGATGTTCATTGTCCTGTTTTGCTATTTTCAGACAACAAAGAACACTCTGCTGGAGGATATAATGGTGTGAACCCACATTTGAGGATTTTTTTGTGGAGCATGAAAGAGTATCTGAGAGCAACATTCAGGCTTTAAACAATACACGGCAAGTCATAATCATAGCAAGACTATGATTATGTACATAACACTGCAGCAGTCTTAGCCACTTTCAGAATGAGAGACATACCATAAAGGAAAGTTGTTTGGAAGATGCTGACTTTGGATGGGGACTGTCATGTTCTTTTTTTCTCTATACTGTTAATGCAATTGCATGCTCAGTTGTAATATTTCATTTTTACCCTTGCATTTAGAAACAGAGACATGCAAAACCACAGGGCAGTGCCAGTAACAGATGCAACAGAGGAAAGTGAGAAAAATCCCATAATGAACAATGATGGAATAAGCTGCCCAGTGACGAAAATTTCTTTCTAACCCCAAGCAATTAGTGGCTGGCTTATATCATAAAGCATGAAGTTTTGTGTCCTATCTACATTTTATCCAGTCTAATATGGCTGTGGATGTTCTCATTACCCATATAAATGACTAATCCTTTTATTTTTTATGCTGCTAAGCTCCAGAACTCAATAAAGCCTGTGGCAAGGAGTGGAGTTTTGGAGAGTGCATAAATGCTCATGAGAAGGGAGAGAATTAGACGGAGCAAACACATGATGTAAGCTACATGGGCTTGCTTTCAGTGTTTCAGGGACAGACAAAAGTAAAATGAGAGGTGAGTGTTTGACCTGCCACTGTTCCCTTTACACCCCTGCTATAACTTAAGATGTCACTAAGTTATGGGGAAGCTGAGCACTGAGAAAGACAAATATATTGCTGAAGACACGCTGAGATAAATTCAAACTTTACACAGAGCAGACTATTTAGATGTCAGCTTTACTGGCAGGATGGAGTCTCTCTGCATGCAGTGAAGAGGAGCAAGGATGGGTTTTACCTTTTAGTGTGTTGGGCTGTTGGTGTTTGTGCAGGGACTTACTGTGAATTGCTGGCTGAACAAGTCTCTCCGAAACTCAGAGAGAATCATATTAAGGCCGTTGACTTTTATATAATCATGGATGAAATACCTAAGTGAAAGGCTTCTTTAATTATGGGGATAGTTGGGGATAGTAACAAAAGCTCAAGTCATTAAGATTCATCTAGAAGGAACATCTTTTCTCTGATTTCCACAGTAATGGATCGTGCAAGATTAGCTAAAAGGAGCTAGATAAACCAGGAAAAAAGATAGACACATAAATGGATGAATAAACAGAGAGATGATAGACTGGCAAACAGGTAGATACTGAAATAAATGGACAGTAGAACAGATGGCTATGTTTATGCAACCTTAAAGACAGCGTGCTTTCTCGGTGCTGTGGTTGAGCTCACCGAGCATACTAAAGGCTCCTTGCAATCTTCTGGTGCCTTCACAAGACTCCAAAATCTCTCCTGCCCTTAAGCTGCTACAAAAACATATATACATGGCTATAACTTTTAGTGGAGTAAGTCCCTTGATTTCAATTCTTCTTAGAGTTGAACTCACAGCTATATATTTGCAAAGTGTTTGTTAGGAGGAGGATAATTATTTGTCAATACTTAGGTAAGGCTCTTATATTTCTCTGTTATGTGGTATTTTTCCTTGTGGCTCACAGAGTCCCCTGTGATGATGACTCTTCTGAGTTTTTAGGACTGGCTGAGATCGAAAGAATTACTTTTTTTCTCTGAGGTTTTGTGGGCTTTTTGGCTGGAGTATCTGACTCAGTATTTGATTTCCTAACAGTCTAGATCAATCTGTGAGCGCCCCAGGGTAAAATATTTCTTTGCCAGCTGGTGATTAGGATCAATTAGTAACATTTACTTAAATTTTTATTGCTATGATTGTTACTATTAGTATGTGTACAGCAATGGTAAAAAATACCCTCCTAGCAGAAGAAGGAGAGGGCTATCTCAAATCTTCAGAATACTGAAAAAATGTAGATGCACATGAAGGGATGGCAAACTCCTGAGTTCTTGGTGATTACAGCCTAAGACTGTCCATATCTTTGTAAACAGAGGCAGATATGTATCCTTTAACCTCCCTCCTTCATCCATGACTGCCAGTGCTTGCAAAATCACTCCTTCAGTGCTGGCATCTTTGAGCTAACGCACAGTCTGAATTCTAGCAGCAGTTCTCTGGCAGCGAGACACAGAAAGGTGAACCTGAGCCCATTCAGTGGCTATATTTAATGGAGTTTAGTCTCCAGGCCTGGTAAGGTAATAGGATTGGGATGCAGTAAGCAATTCAGAGACCAATACCTGCTCTCTGCACACATGAAGCAGTTTTGGTCAGCAGACATGTGGACCCTTTGGACTCGTCCTCTAGAGACATCTGGCTGCAGGGGAATTCCAGCAGGAGTTACCAATGGTGGGTGCTAGCAGGTGCAAACAGGCTTAGCACACCTCCTTCAAGGCCAACCAGGAGCAAGACCCTTGGGTGTAAAGCTAGGAGAGATCTACCAGCATGAACTTGTCAGGACTCAGCTGAATTTTTAGCTGAAGCAAAACGTGCTGGTTGTCCCGACTATATTCACCAGACACACTATCCAGCAACAGAGCACTCAGATATTCAGTACCAAATTTTTTCACCTCCAACATGCCCTTGATGTTTATCATCCAGATTGAGCTGTTTAACTGCTGTAGTTGCTTAAGACCTAAAACAGCAATGCTGGAGTGAGTCCTGATGGTGTGAGGCATAATCCCTCTGAGGTGTCTCTTGTTGGACAAAGCCTATGGATGTGGACAGCCTTCCCTAACACTGAGGGAGCAGGTTGTGGGCACAGCGTTGGTCTGGCTTACCTGGATAAGGGTGAATGCCATTAGCAAACACGGCTTCTGCAGCTGGCTGCCCATTAGCCTGCGGCGGGAGGCCGGTGAAACCATTCACCCCAATTGGAGATGGGATGCTAGGCACAGCTGGTGCAGTTATGCCAGGAGGCGTGCTTCCACCTGCAAACAGGGAGGACACAAAGTCAGAGCTGGGGAGTACTGGAAACAACAACAGCTACCCGGGGAAAACTGCTGACACAACAGCTGTGACCACCAGACAGAAACCTCCTGATAATCCAAGAAATGAAAAATCTCCCAAGCTGTTGAGCAAATGGACTGCTTGCCATTGCTCTTCTGTTCAGAAATCATTTAAGAAAGGCTTGCAAATCTTTAAATAATTCCCAGCCCTACCTTTCTACAGCAATTCTTCTCAATTTCCCTTTGGAGCTCTGTGCATGTACCGACTTCCAGGACTACTCTGTCTGCAGTCTCTCAGGATATACCTCTCACGCAAACTCATTCTGAACCTTCTCAACACTAGGGATCCTTAAAAGGCTTGGCAAGTTGATTTGCAGCCTAAATGTAGCCAGTGATACTTTTTTTTAATGTCACTCTTTGGCTCAAACTTGACTTTATAGAGTTTTAACAGATTTCTCCCAATGAACAGGGTCAAATTTTGGGCTAGCTTTGTTCCTATCATGGAATCATACTCCTTTCTTTCTTTCTTGATGCATCCTGGGACTCCAATGCTGTGATTTCAGAAGAAAAAATTAGTCTTTGTGGTTTGGGTGGGATCTTGTCACACACTGATAGAGAATTCTCAAATTTCTGGAGGTAGAATCATATCCCTCTGCTATCTCATTGTCTGCTCCTATATCTATGTTTAAAATAACTGGACAGTCTGTTCTTCTTGTGACATATTCAGGATGGTTTTAGGGATGCTGAAATAGTATTTTTTTCTTGCTGGCTGTGTGTGGGATGTTTAACTATCTTATCCTCAGCAATATCTTTCTGTGTCAGGGTATACTACTGGTAGAAAACACGATTTTTGCAGTAACCTCTTTCTTAAACCAATTGCAGATATTTTCTTCACCACAACAGCATTCCATGATGGGTAAGTCCAGTAACACAATTTAATGACTGCTTAAATCTGTGTTGGTGCTTTAAGAAAGCCAATGCAGATGCATGAGGTGTTTTAATATGTTCAGATTTGAGTAGCCCAAAAACCAGGCAGTATTTCAGCTCATTTCTTATACCCTGAGCAGACAAGCTGCTGCTTCCCCTTTGCTTATTTAAATGGTGTTGGCCTTTAAAAATGCCCTCTGTGGAGGTACAGGGAGCCAGCAGTGGCAACTGAAGTCCAAAGGCAATGCTCTTAGCATATGCCATCAGCTTGCAAATCACAAAGGCTACTTAAAATTTCAGTTGCTTTTCTGGATCTCTCCTTTATTTGCATAGAAAATGTAAGTAATTTTTTTTCTAAAATTGCAACAAGGGATTTGTGCTTGCTATTTTGTGCATGTCTAAGGAAGTTTAGGCATATTCATTGGAATTTTTTAATTTTCTTCTTATAAAGAACCCCCCTGGAGAGGTCAGATCTGTAGCTGGAGTAAAACTGGCATAATGCCACTGCAGAGAACAAATGGTGGTGGTGGATGCCAGTTGTGGATTTCATCCCTCGTTTGAGATCTCTTGCTGCAGCTACACCAGGTGCAGATTTACAACACAGAGGGAGGGAGGGAGGGAGAAGAGAAGGAAGGAAGCCTAAATGAAATTTAATTTCTAGCCCCTCTTTGCAGTTAACAGGGTAGCAGATTCACTGCCAGACCCACTTTTCACCCAGATTGTAGCAGAGATGGGAGAAATGTAACACCTGAACCAAACTTCCAGAGATGTTAAATTAATTGCCTGACAATTACAGACTGTGTGTGAGATAAACCTGAGCCTTGATGGAGATCTGTTAAAATGACAGCAAACAGCATTAAATTTTTTATGGTCTGAATTACCCACCGGGACTGCCTATCATCATCCACACTGACTGCAGGCCAGCAGGTGACTAGATTAAATAATCTAACTTCTGCGTGGCCACAGCCAGGTGAGATGGACACTGTCTCTCATCTGTTAGGTATGGCTGGATCCAAAACTCTCTGAGTTTGTAGGTCCCATGACCCTGAATGAACTCATGGCCATATCCCAAGGAACCCTCTCTCCTAGAGGTGGGACACACAGGAGACCAGCTGGATTAGGAGGCCCAAAGATATCAGCATAGAGGCTGAGCCAATAATTCCAACGCCTCTAGGACTCCTGGGTTACCAGATTCTTTTTTTCTAGCACAATTTTTCTTTTGCTTAGGAAAGATCAAAACACTTTCTTTTTACTTTTTCAATGTTCCAAACACTTTTTCTGATGCCTGTTTTTTTTTTTTTTTTTCCAGAGAACTTTGAAATATTTCATTTTCATTCCAAGGCAGAACAAAGATATACTTCAATGACTAGAAATCCTGCTATGAAGCAGAATGATCATTTTCCATTTGGCTTTCTGAATGCTAACAAAAGCCAGCAGGAGAATTCATGTTAGGCTTCAGATATCTCCTGGCCACTCAGAAATTGCTGCTAGTGTAGCAGGCTTGCTTGCTCAGAAATTATGTGAAACGTTTTCTATGCATCTTATAACATGCTTTGTGAGTGTTGTAGTAATACAAGGAGTAATTTCAAAGTCTAAACATTTCTCCTAAGGAATAATTGTCAATGGATGTTTCCACAACCCACCACAGAGGTTTTTCATGAAGGAAGTTACTCATTCAAGGTAAATCTGCAATAATACCAAAGTGAATAGGCTCTGTGATTGAAAATATGTCATTAGGAGAGTGCAAAATTGGCCACCAAGAAAGACATCAAGGGATCGTCTAAACCAGCATCTTATTTTCAGTAATGACCAGTCATGGGTGATCCAGAAAGCATGTAAAAAACACGAGTTTCCTCTCCTGTATTCTGACAGTCAGGGTTTAATAGTCCCCTCATCCTGTCAAACACTGGAACTGGCGCTGCCTGGGGAAGTGATGGAGTCACTATCCCTGTAGGTATTTAAAAGATGTGCAGACATGGTGTTCAGGGACACGATTTAGTGGTGAACATGGCAGTGCTGGGTTAATGGTTGGACTTGATGATCCTAAAGGTCTTTTACAACCTAAGTGATCTAAGATTCTGTGGCTCTGAAAGACACTGGTCACAGCAGAAGAAGAGCAGGAGTTTATACCTAAAAAGAGCTAGGATGCTTTTTGTGTGCTGGATATCATGGTAGGCACATAATTTGGCTGTTTTACAGGTGTTTTCACATCTATGTCACAGAACTCACTCATTTTCAAGACTTATACGTATTCAAAAGAGCTTATTCTCTTTTGTGGTGGGTCCATCACAAACTACTGCCTAGATTCAGCTTTCCAGGCCCTGACAACATTTGAATTCCAGGCAGTCTTTGTTTGATGTTCTCTCTGCTCCCACCAACACAAAACAAATCTAGCTAATGCAAATATGATAATCTTTCCAGCAGTGGTTTAAAGGGTGCACATATAATTAAGCCACTTTTCTATTTGGTTTTGCAGGAGCTCCATCGACTCCTTGTTCATACTTTTATCATTGTGTAAACATATATTTTGAGATGTGTGGTATAAGACTTTTGAGTCAAGTGCTTTTCCTTGGGTCTCCATAAGTTCGTATAGAATGAGATCTGTCTTTCTTTCTCTCCCTCTCCCCCTCACTCACTTGTATTCTAATACAAGCAAAGGAAAAGATAAGTATATGATCCAGTAGCCGCTGATGCTCTTCCTAGCTACAGATTGCAGAGAGATTGTGCGTGCAGTCAAGGAGATTTCCTTTGGCAGATAGGGTAGCACAGCTCAGTTCATTAGGAATGGCCCCCAAACCTGCATTGCTTTGGTGCCTTAATTCCCTGCCATCCAGTGTTTCTCAACCACCAAGCATCTTTCCTGACTACTTTGCAAGACGGCACTTTCCAACTCTGGGGCTGGTGCAAATCTCTTTATATTCAGCAGTGAAGCTGCCTCTTTCCTCTCTTACTGCTCTGCTCTGCCCAGCACTGCCTGCACTATAGCAGGCTCAGACACATCTCACTCCTTGCATGTCTTGTCCCAAATCTTTGTAAAGCTGGTCCTCTCCAGGCCAGCTGAATGCTTCTAGGTTCACACAAGGGCACTGGTATGCCATATCTCTCTGAGTACAGTCCCCTTCCCTGTACCTCTCACAGAAACAAGATATGTCACCCCAAGTACCCTTTTATCTCAGCCTGTCTCTTAGAAGTGGTCCTCTGAAGACGAACCTTTGAGACCTCTGCTCCCCTATCAGACTCTGGTATATTGCAAGGCTTTCCAGATTCTGACCTCTTTGGGGCCAAACCACTTTGCTGCTTCCCTACTTTACTGCTATTAGGCCACATACCACTCCATGACTACCAGCCCTGATGATTCCTTGACCTATTCCTTCCCAAATGATATCTCTGCGCTTCAAGGCCCAGGAAAGACAGACCCATTTCCATCTTCTCAGCTTATTTCTCAGCCCACAGAACTATATATTGCAACTCCTACAATAGGCTTTACAAAAGGGATCCTGGCAGCCCTTCACTGACTACCTGTCTCTGCTCCAGCAGCCAGAAACCCTGTCACCAAAGGCCTTCATTTGAGATAGCACCAGATATCTTCCCTAAATACCTACTGTCCTATCTCATAATAGGGGAAAGGCTTATGCGTTCCAAAGGCTAAACCTCATCTTGTTTATGATAATGCATCTCACCACCAACCCTATTTTGTTTGTCTTTGGACCAGCCTGGCTGTGGCAGCACCAGCACTGACCAGCTGGACACATATATGCACCAATAAACCAGTTGCAGGGCACTGCAGGATGTTTGTGGCATTTGGAGGGTGCTCGGAGATAAAGAGAAGTTGTGTACGAGGTAACACTGATGAGGAAGTGCCACAGAATCATAGAATGGTTAAGGTTGGAAAAGACCCCTAGGATCATTGAGTGAACCAGCACTGCCAAGCCCACCACTAAATTATGTCCCTAACTGCTACATCTACAGGTCTTTTAAACACCTCCAGGGGTGGACACCCAACCACTACCAAGGGCAGCCTGTGAAAGAGAAACCTTTTCCAATACCTAGTCAAAGCCTCCCATGGTACAACTTGAGGCCCTTTACTCTGGTCCTGTCACTTGCAACCTGGGAGGAGAGACCGATCCTCACCTGGCTGTAGGTGGCTATAACAGAGAGCTAACACATCCTGACAGGTCTCCTCTGGGATGTGTCCAGGCCTGCCCGCCCTTTTCCCTCTCCGCCCCTCTATCCCCTTACCTGAGGTTGGTGTCATGGGGGCGGCTGCCAGGCCGTTCATGTTCAGAGCCGCCATCTGCTGCATCTGGGCCGCGGCAAAGGCTGCCATGGGGTTCAGGTATCCGCCCTGCGCCACCGAGGCCATGATCGCGGCCTGCTGCTGCATCAGCTGGAACAAAGAGAGCAGGGAAAAAATATCACGCGGTCACTGGCAGGGCAGCCTGTTCCACCGGCCCCAGGGTGTGGGCCCGGTGAAGGTGTGACGCGCCCTTCTGTTTTAAGGTGTCAGCACACCATGCCTGTGGAACCTCCCCAGGCCTGGCCTTCCTCCTCACCACAGGAGCTGGAGGCAAATGTTGTCTTTGCAGCTTGGGGTCTCTGTGGTCCCCACCCCCACCATGAGTTCCTCCAGCGTGGAGGTCTCCCGTGAGCTGGACACAACCCTCTGACTCCCTGCTACTTCTCTGATAAGAAGGGCAGAGAGAAGACTTTATACCCAGAAAAGACTATCTACCTGAGGAAAGAGGTTTCATGGCTTACATTGCCTAAAGTTCTGGGAAAGCCCTGGTGGTTAGTGATGGGAGACTGGTGTATGTAGGGAAAGGGGATTCCTTCTCCAAAGCAGCAAGCCTGGCTAGTTCTCTAGGGATAACCTGATTTGTTTTCATCTGTCAGGGACAAAAATCACTTTTGCTGATGCTGCTAGGAAGCCTCTGGCGGGTACAGAGCAAAACCATGACCAAACCTTTTGACCAGATTATAGCACCTCTTTCCAAAACAACCAAGCAGAGACAGAAGAGCTGTACAAGAGGAGGAAGCTCCCCTACTTTAACAAAATTAGTATTGCTTAACAGGAAAACCCCTTTCCCATGGTTTTGGTCTGGGCTGACTTTCTCCATTAATTTTTTTTCAGAAAGTGTTCAAAATATTGCTTGTTTCAGGGCGCCTAACAAAAGCAGAAATAAGGAACCCAGGCTATACTTTCAGGCATTCTGGGGGTAAAAATTTTAGAGCAGAAGGCTGGTGAATGGTTGTACATGCTGGAAATGCTTCTTTCATTAAAACCAGACTTTGTTATCATGATGTTACACTCCAAACCTGGAACACAGCTGGTGCAGTTCATGTGTACATTATGGCTGCAGTGGGCTTATAAAGCGAAGGATAAGACAGCCTGGTTGAAGCTGCCTCTTGTCTCCTTCCCTGGAGCTGTACAAGGAGCCAGACAGGGTACGTCTGAGTATCCAATCCCCAGCAGTGACCAGTGGTGGATGCTTAGAGAGGGTGTGGGGGAAAGAAGACGCACAGAGAGTAAAACCTCACTCTACACCTTGCCCAGCCTCTGGTAATTTGTGCGTTGATGATAATAGTGGAGAAGAAAAATGTTTTTCTGTAGTCATTTTAGAAGTGACTCATGTCTGTGCTGTCTCCAGAATTGGAACAACTCTGTTTTGCTGCTCTCTGCCATTTCACTCTCTCTCCCATCAAGAAATCACCTTCTGATGCTGTTCTTTAAGCACATGGGACATGCTTCTCAGTATTAAACAGATCTCAAAAGTCATGGCAAGAAACACACTTACAGCTAAAATTTCCCTACTGTTCGCTAACTGAAATAGCAGCTAAATTAGCTATTCATACACATATGTGCTAAAATACGCACTAAATTCAATGAATGCCTTGAATGAACCCCTGAAAATGAACTGCACTCATTCAAATACTGAAACTTGTCACCATCAGTAAAGGGTGCTCTGTTACTGGCCTGCTGAATAACCATGCACATGCTGTGTAAACTTGCTTTCGTTTCTCCAGCAACAGGCAACACAGGATACCTGCCCTACCATGTAGGAGTGCCTTCAGATCTACAGATGAAAAGTGTTGTACTGGAGTTGAGTATTATTATTTTTTGAAGCCTAATGCAGATTGGAGGCAAAGTGGTGGCTTTCCCTTTGATTGTTAATTACCCTTTTTTAAGACACTTTCACATTTTAATTAGTGATATCCTGTTCTTTGTAATTACTGATGGAGTGATTAGACAATCTTTTCTATTATAGCACAATGCTGATTCTCCTTTAAGGAATATATTTGTTTCTAGACATTATTTGGGTTTATTCTGCAGAGAAGGTACTGAGCAGATGATTTTAGAAAGTATGCCAATGAAGTGAATGAGGAAGGGGGAATCCATCCATCTTTAACACTGGATTGACTCCAGCACTAGGTGTGCTGACTCATATCTCATTTGCTGTGCTGCGTTTTTTTACCCAGGACAGAGGAGGATATAACTGGCTGGTTACAGAAATGATGGCCAAGATCTGTGCCTATAGGATCTCTGTAGCTCTGCAGATCCAAGTAACATCTCTCTGAGATGGATGCAGTTGCAAGGGCTGGGGACATTCCCAGTCTGGCCCTTGATGAGTTTTCTCTGCTCTTCTCCACAGGTGACCAGAGCTGCATGAACAAACCCACCTCAAAACAGAGAGTGATGTATGGCTGATTGCGTGTGTTCCATAGTTAGTCTTGCTGGCATATATCAGCCTGGTGTTTTAACCAGAGACCTTCTAGAGCAGGCAGAAGACTATGCTTTTGGCATTTCCCACTGTCAGGTTCAGTAAACTAAATACAGATGGGGTTTCCTGTAAGCTGGTCACCCATCATAGTTGATGTGATAACAGGCAGAGGAATCTAGGCCAAGATTCATCTCTCTCTTCTGCACCCAAATGCCTCTGGGCAGGTGGATTGCAGCTTTAATTCTCCCTGTTGACTGGATGTGAAACCTCAGTTGATTGGTTCAGCTGCACCTACCAACACAGTCAGATGAAATCATTTCCACCCCTTACCTGGCCCTCAGCAGATATTTTTGGAACTTGGTTCACATCCATTTAAAAGAACGATATTAATCCTATTTTTGTGTTTCACCTATGCTGCTGAGAAACAGGGCTCTATCTAAAAAGTTGCTGCATTGGCAATAGTAGTACAAATGATTCTACGGCTCCAAAGAAAATCTCCATTTTGCACTCAGCAGAGCTAGGCAGTCACTTGTGACATTAATTATGGCTTATGCAACTTTTTTTCCTGCTTATGGATGTCTCTAAGCTGTTCAGAGTTAACAATGGCAGGTGCTCCTCCTGTTTGCAAATCAGGTAACCTCAGTGTGTCACTTCTTGTGCTTTTGGAGGGATTATAAATTTGCACTGGAAGGTGCATGTTTGCAGAGTATGCCTTGGCTACACGCATGTTCATTTTTGCGTGTAATGTCATTCATGCCCTTCTGTCACAGACCTTTGGAGAGAAGAAGGTATTTTCTCCCTCCTTGTGAGAAGAACTAAATGTTCCTAATCTACTGATCTGTGCTGAAGGTACAGGGTTTGCAGCCTAAAGCCTGATGGATTTCAGTGAAATGGTCACTTAAAACTGGCCATACTCCCACAGAGACTGAATGACAACTGTGAGGAGCAAAGAGGTTAAATTTAGCTTAGGGTTAAAAAGCAAATGCAGTAAAAATAAGGTCTTAAGCTGTGATTTGGGAAACTAGATCAGGTGCTTCTGCTGCAACAGACATCCTGCAGAGAGCAGTCACTCAGTTTCTGTTATGCTCAGTGCTCCGTGGATGTCCTCTCCAAGATGTCCTAGAGACCTGGCATGCTGAAAAAGGCTGGAGCCCTTCATACCATGACCCAAAGGGCACAGACCTCACCACAGTCTCTGGGGTAACCTGGGGTTACCTGGAGCTGGAAGGAGTAGAGCGTTGCACATCTGAACACAGATGTGTACCCCAGTTTGCAGCCATGTCCAAAACACATCTGGACATTTCAACTCTTGCCAACCCTTCTGTCTCCCTTCTAAGGTCACAGATCTCATTCATACCCGTCCTGATCTTGTTGGGTGTGCTCAGGGGTAAAGGTTAAGGGGAAAGAAGAGGGAGCTCCCACCCAGCCCAGTGGCTGATGGTCAAAGCCTGACTGAGTACAGTGGCATGATGCAGGTGGGAGGACAGGAACTCAGTCACCTTGGAAGAAGTTGACAGCATAAGATCTACCTCCTCCCCTCCCAGAATGGCTCCAGGGAAATTTACAAGAGGAGAGCAAGTCCTGTAAGGGTCACCAGTCTTCCTTATAAAACCTCCAGGGCATTCCCAGTGAAAGTCACCCTACTCCTTCCCCAGCTCCCCCGGAAGACAAATGTCCCATCCACTCTCTTTTCACTTTGAAAGAGACCCAGTGTATGGTCCCAGTTAATAAGACTGTAGAAAGTGAGGCAGTGACCCCACCAGAGGCAAATCAATAGCAGCAGGGCCCCTGGGTATTGTGTACTTTAAAATATGCCATTTGAAATGCAGATTTTCCCTGTCTGGGCTGGGGCTACAGAGCACTAATCAGGAAGGCAGCAGCCTTATTATCTCAAACTGATCCAAGGGGACGTAGAGGAGCTTTTCCCTCCCTTAGCTGAAAGGACGTATTTCCTTTTGCTTCTCTTACTTCCTTGGCATGACCTTTGCCTCAGCATTTAGAGCTTTTTCCAATCCATTTTAAAGATTCATTCCTTCTTTCCTGCTATCTTTTCTTTTGCTCAAATATTTATCTTCTGAGGAGACCAGGAGATGACACCAGACAGGTTCCTACCCTTGGACAGCACCTCAAGAGATAGAGAACCTGTAGTCTCCATCCCAATGCTTGAGAACTGATGGGGCAGCTGGAGAGGTGCTCGTAAAGCCATCCAGACCATGGGAAGGGGTGGCAGTGATGGTTGATCAATAGAGGGAGATGGAAAGATTTGTCTCACACATCTTTTTGCTACCTTGAGTTGCAACTGTACTCAAGGGCAATAAATGCTCTCCGTTTTCTTAGAGGAGGAACAATTGCGTGGAGAGACGAAGGAACTTTCTCAAGGTCAAAAACTCCTGCTAGAAACAGGACGAGAATGCACAGCCTGCCTTCCCCAGCCTCCAAAAGAAATGCATGTGAAAATGAAAAGGGGAAGAGGAGAGAGGGGGATTACTTCTGATGAGCTCTGTTTGAAATAGCGTGATCATTGCCCTTGGAGAGGTCTTACTCTGAATGATGTGATGACCTTCTCCTTTTTTTTCAGTGTTGTTTTCCATTCTTATCTCTGAACCACATGATGTTTTGTTTGACTTTTCATATTCTTCATTCAGTAATAATAATAAAAGTAATAACAGCATCCCACACTTCCCACCTCTAACAATCTATATAGACACTTAGCTAATGAATCCTCATGGTAACCCTGTGATAGAAAGAGGTAAGTAAAGTGATCAATCAAGCAGCAAGAGGACTCATATTTGGTAAAATCACAAAATTGACAAATTCATGTCTGGTTTACCTAACTGGCCATCAGGCGATAAAACAAAAATATCTTCCAAGCCTTCAAACTGACACAAGAAAATTGGTAAAAAAACCAGAATAGTCTTTCATACATTTTTATTGTCTTCAAGAAAATAGAAATTTGTTTTGAAAGGAAAATTTAAATTTAATTAATTTTTTTAAAAAACCCCAAACAAATGTACAACACTTTTATTCATGTGTCTTAGTGTCTTTCTGAAGTCTGATACACAAGAGTTCAAGTTTCTAATTTCCTGTGAGCTGTGAAAAAAAAAGAGCCTAAAAAAAATTGTGAAGAGAGCCCAAATGTGAGCATTCATTATTTCTGAATTACCAGGGAGCTGGTGGTCAGAAACATGGTATTAGCCCATGCTACAGAGTATTATGGCCTCAATATAGCTTCCTCTCCTGGAAAGGATCAGAGCAAGTGATTTGCATACCAGGTAGTATTTACCAAATATACTATCCCATTTTGGCAATTTAAATGTAATAACTATTATATCCAGAAGATAGCCTATAGTCAGTAATTTTCCCCTGATTTCATAGGGCTAGCTGATTTTTTTTTTTTAAGTATCTTTCCAAAATAATTTCACAGTACAAATTGAATAATTTAGGAAGAAGTGATCCTTTCCATCAGCACTACCTCAGATCATTTAGCAGAAATATCCTTTCATCTCCACAGGAGCTGGACAGGGAGGTAGAAGGGGATGCCTAGGCTTTTGTGGTCAGTATGGTAGTCACTGCTGCTCTAACTTCCCAAGAAGACCAGTTATGATGATGACTGGTAGCTCTGCTGTGCTGGACATTCCCAGATTTGTTACACTTTTTGTCTGAAGCTTGGGAGCAGCAGCCTTTTGTACTTTTTCAGAGTGAGGGGAGCCAGGATTTACTGATGGGAAAAGAGTTGCTCCAGGCCAGAGAGCAAATGTTAGCATTGCCTGTGTTGCCTCTGTCCCAGTCTGTTTTTACTCACAGACTCTATGCCTATCCCCTGCTGCAGAGTGCAATCAGTCCCAAGGCTGGAGTTTGGCCAGAAGACCATGGCTAACACTCCCACCCCATTTTTTATGCAAACTTGATTTATGACTTTGATCTGATCTTAAATAATTTAAAAATTAAATAATTTATACTGTATCTGTCACTTTCCAAGGCTTTTTCCTTTGTTCTTGCTTTGCTCTTCTGCATTTTCCCATCTCCCTAAGCCTTTTTTGATCTGTGCACGTTTCCTTTCTGCATGGTGGGGCATCACTGACATGAAACAGCTCCTAACTACCCCTTGACACTTTCTGCACAGAAAGACCTACAGGAATTTTTGCCATTGTTGTTTGTTTGGGCCAGGACTGTACTACCACTGTTCACAGTCTGTTTTGATTTTCACTGCTTGTGATTTTGGGCTTGGCCATCCCACCTCTCACCAAGATGTAAGAAGGTGTGCTGTGCTCCTCTGAGGTGGAGTGTGTCCCTGCAGGTTCATTCCTGACTTGCAGCAAACCAAGGCAGTGCCAGCCAGCCTCACTCTCCTTCTCTCCATACTGAGTTCAGATCTATGCCTCAATCTGGCCTTAACTTAGACTGCAGAAACAGCTATCAATACCCAGCTGGTGTATATCCATAGTAACCTGACACCAAAAAGGGCTGATGCCCTGTACATGTGTGAAATAAAATAAATAATTGCCCCATAAAGGGGGAAATTAAACGAGTATGGGAAGATATTGTTGAAAAGAAAAACCCTAAAACAATGAAAAAAAAAAAAAAAAACAAACCCAAATACACCAAAACAAACACACAAAAAGAACAAACCACCAAACCCTGAAACAAATTAGTGTAGGGCCTCTGGGAGCTTTAGGAAGCCATGAAATCTGACTTGCCTTGAGCTGCATACAAAAGAGGTGAGGTGAATCTGATGTGACTTTCTGTGTCACTGAAACAGCACACAGGGCTGGTGCCAAGCTTTGTCTGGTCTGCTTGCAGGTGGCACACGAGGAGGGGATGAAAAACCACATACAGTGGAGAAGTCCCTTTGCTTCCTCATATTTTTTACCTCTGGGTCTGAGGCCATATGGCTGCTGAACCCGAGGACTGGTTGCTTGGCTGATGTGAGGCTGTCACTGCTATCAAGGTTAAAGTGGTTTAAGCTGAGGCTGAGTGGGTTGGCAGCGTGCAGCAGCAGCAGGGAGTGAACTGTGGCATAGCCAGTTGCTGAGCTGTAAAGGAGATAACTCAGAGAGAAGCTGGGGCCCAAATCAGTCCTGGTGGCAACACTGAAGGCTGTCAGTCAAACACTGATGGACTGAGACCCTCGCTGCCTCTCCTCAGTGGTGCTGCTGGGTTTGGAAACCCGCAGGTGCCCATCAATCTGCCATGTGGGTTTCTGATGCACTGGCCACCTTGATGAATTGAGACCTTTTTGCAGGAGCTAATCCAGTCACTGTGACATGCAAGATGCTTCTCTGGGGGAAAAACAGCAAGAAACTGCAGCCTATGGGACTTGGACAATGTCCTCTATGGGGACAGACCATTAGAAACTACTGATAATCTACTGTCATGGGATTGCTTGGGAACTCTTGGAGACATGAGTCAGGTGAGTAGGGGGAAAGCTGGGAGTACAGGCTACAAGTATGAATTAGAGAGCCTAATGACTCCTGCTTGTTCTGACCTTACTACCAAGCACTGAGGCCGTTCTTGCACTTGTGTTACTGCCCTACCACTGCCTGAAAACTCACGGAGGGACAGCACAAGAGAGAGCCGTGTCCTTGAGGGAGAAGAGAAAATAAATAAATGTGATCATCAGCTTTATTAGTACATGGGGAAACAAGACCAGGAGGTCAAACAATTCACCCAGTGTCACAGGAGTTGCTGGTGGCTGTGGCATCACCCATCATGACAGTCCTGATCCTGATGTTTCATCTTCCCTCCTCTTGACTTGCATTAGCTCTTTGACTCCATTTTGGGCTGAATAAAACTGCTCTCTCCCTTTCCCTCTTCCTTATCAATCCCTCCATCTCCTGCTGGCATTTGTGAGGTGCCAATCACCTTGATATATAAGAGCCAGCGGTCCGAGGTGGATTAATCAGGACCTAGGGAATGCCACAGAGCCTCGACGCTCCCTTCCTTCCCTTTTATGTTAGATTGTGAGATGAAACAGATAGGGAGGCTGATTGAGAGACAGCATCTGAGCACGCTCTGGGTGTACAGGCACCAAACAGAAATGTGATCCCATCATTTAGACAGCTCTGAACTCCCCAGGGTAATTGGTGTCACCAGCTTGTCATATCCAATGGGTCAAGATCTAAAACTTATTCTTTCCCCATTATTAGCATATTTATCAGGAAAAAAAAAAAAAGAGTATGGGTCCAATTCTGCTTTAACAGAAATCAATATGAAAAATGTTCTTTTTTTTTCAGGTGGTGGGAGCAGACCAGGAATTTTTTTCACTCTTCCTTCAGCCATAAATCCTTGCCTACTGTCATAATGCACCTGTATTATCTGGTGAGAAATGGAGGAGAGTTTTGTCATGTAAAGGAGCAGGCTTGCATCCTCTCACATCAGGATTAACCTAGGCTGGAAATTAGGATACTTATTCTTGATTAAAAATAATGCAAGAAGAGTTTTTGGACCAGAGTATCAGGACAGTGGTGTCTTTACCATCTCTCCAGCTGCCTGATCAGTGCCTGTAGAGTAACACTGAAGCCACATCTCCTGCCTGACAACCTCTGCAAGTGTTCATCTCAAACTGCTCATGGGTTGCCTCCTGTTAATCCCTGTGGTATGTGGGGGCAAAGATCCTGCATCCCTCTGCCAGGCTGCTGGCTGCTGACCTGGGCTCAGATGGGATTTACTGTCTCTTTTCCAATTCCTGCAGTCCTGCCTGGCCAGGAGGACAGTTAAACACAGACAGGCTGGGGAGGGAACAGTTCTTCTGTCATGTGAGGAAGGGAGCAGAGGACAAAGGAAGAGACAGAGATTGACTGGAATAAAAACGGAGACAGAAAAAAAGAAGTAAACCCAGAATTTTTCTAGAGAAGAATGACTAAAAAAGTCCAGAACAGCACCAAGAGGTGAACCTGGGAGGAGAGGGGGAACTTCTGTGGAGCTCTACAGCACATCCTCACAACTCTGCATGGCTCACACAAGGGTTGTACCAAGTGTTCATTGAGGTTCAGGACACTCAGAGAAGGACAGATCTTCAAGTTAAGAAGACACCATGGGCATGTGATGGGAAATACACAGTGCCAACAAATGAGAAAGAAACAGTCAGGGAAGAAAGCAAAGCCCAGTGTACTGGAGGGACTATGGGTCCATCAGAGTGTGATTCCTGAGCTGGCCCTGTAAACCTCAGGCAAGGCATTTGATCTCTCGTTCAGGAATATGTTACTCTGGAAAATGGTACCTCCCTCCCATACACAAACCTTGCAGAGTACAAGAGGGTCACATTTTGTCACCAAATAGATTAAGCACCCAGACACACTGCCTGCACATGCACTCTAGAGAAGGCAACAAAGTCATTGGTCAGTATGGTGTCTCTTGTGTCCGCCTGCTGCAGGCATCACCTCTACCTGCCTCTGAAATACCTGGCAGAGAGTCCAAATTATGTGAACCCAATCTTGCCTTGCAGGTCCTTGTTAATTGTAGCCTAAGAAAAAGTAATAATGCCAGAGATTTCCATTTCAGTGCACCATCAAAAGCCCAGCTCCCTGTACAGTCACATTTTCGCAGTGTCCAGGTTTGGTATGTACATAAGGTACCTGAAGCAAGTGCAAGAGGACTTTCTCTCAGTGTGCTTGTATCATACTGTTTTGGGGAGTCAGAACTGTACATGTGCATATCTGCTTGTCCATTTTGTTATTATCTAGCATGCTTTCATGAACATAAAATTATTTCTGTCAACAGCAGCCATTTTATCCTGTGGTCACTCCAAGGTGCCCACAACAATTCATGGTGCAAGAGGGGCATGATGACATGAGGCAGAGAATTAGGACAAGCTGAATTCAGGCTCATTTTAACCAAATCCTCAAAGGCTTGTTGTGCTTTTATTTGACAGCAATGGCTTAGACCCCACAGGAAGTGTTTTGCATGGGTGCGCACATGATCACAGTGTGGTCACTGCTAGAACTGGCTACTGCACCCCTGAGACTTGCCTGTGAGATTCCCCTGTCTACCCTGGATATTATTCCCAATTCCACGAACATGCATAGAGCCGGTGTCTATACTTACTGCCTGTGCATAGGCGCCATAAGCCCCAAACTGGATGGCCATGGGGTTGAACATGCCCATTTGTCCTGCCATTTGCTGCATGCGCCTCATTGTACGCTCCTTGTCCGTGTCTGCAAACTTCACCACCAGGCTTGAAGAGGCTCCCTGTAGAACAGGAAATAAAAGGACACAGAAGAGGGGGTGAGCTAGATACACACTTGCTCACCAATCCATACATGTAACACAGACTTGGTACAACAAAATTCTGCTGGAGTTGATTTTTTTTCCATGCAAAATATCAGGGTTTTGAATTTGACCCTTGCAAGGGGCTGAGAGCATCAGGAATGAAGTAAGGGACCCAGGAGGGTGAATGACAGTGGCCTGGTTCCTAGTTTCCCCCACATTCAAGCTCCTAGCCTGTCATTCATGTTCCCTCTGCAAAAGTTTTTGCTTTATTCTTTCAACCTTCAGGGCCAACAGGTTGTCCTTGTCAGAGGACAAATCTGGACTCAGTGCAGCAAAATGTAAGAGGCTTTGCTGAATGACTGTGGTAGGATTCGTGGACCACTTTGTTTTGGAGGAACGTATGAGGTTTCTGCATTCTAGACACCTGAACTGGATCACCCTTTCACGCTGCTGTCTTGTAACCCACGGTGAGAAATCCCTGCCCAGCCTTGGAGATAAGTCAGTATTGTATGCTGGGCAGAGTGTATGTATCATCATGAAACAACATCTCTTCTGCACTCTTAAATTATGGGAGTAAAAATAGTACCTGATGGATCTGAATTTCTCCTCCATGAATAGTAGAAAATAGAGACTACCACAAAAAACCCACATTTCAAGTTACAGATCTCTAGGAAAGATTTACAATATTAGGATTTTGTCTGCAGTCAACACCAGTGCAGAGCTACAGATGATCATCAGAACTGCCTGCAGAAAACTGTGAAAAATGTAGTGCTTTTGGGAATGAAAGAAATCCCTCTCCTTCCCAAAATGAGATGAAAGGTCAGTAGCTGCAATCCTTAGATAGGAAGCCGAGATGGGAAGAAACAGATCTACTTAGGAAGGAAGGCACTGGTACTTTTTTGTCTGGCTCCAAGGAAGTCCCAACTTTATGGGTTGGTTGACTCCCCACTGAGTGTCTCTCCCTGGGGATGGAGGAGATGCAGAGAGGGAAGAATCTGGCCACTGCCCTGGCAGCAGGGGACAGTTGCCTCAGGAGCTGGGCTGCCACCAAGCCTGGGGAGAACAGGTGAGCTGTCAGGAGACCGACAAAGGGCAGCTACAATCAGTGTGCTCCCATGGTACACTTCCCTTTTGACAAACTGGTATGCACTGATGGAAATACAGTCAGCAGGAAATTACCAGCTCAGCCTCTGGCTGTGGCAGTAGAGGAAGAGCAACTCCACACCAGAGGAGCTGAGCTACTTCAGAACCCTCTTCTTTCTAACAGAGGTGGATTTTCTCAGATTGCACAGGAACAATATTATAAACTGGCTTGCACACACCCCTATGTAACTGCAAACAGAAAAATTAGTCTCGGTGAAAGCAGAGTTGCTCTGCTACAAACTGGGAAGAGTGTAGTAAACCAGAGCTATGGATGTACATATATATAAGTCTAAGCTATACATATTCAACAGCCTCTCCAGATCCTCGGTTATGAATAAAGACTTGAGGAATTAACTTGCTAAAAAAAGACCCCAGCAATCTAAGGCCATACAATGAGCGATGTTCCCCCGGATTAGCAGTCTGTTCTGGGAGAAAGTGATTTTCATTGGTAAAGAATCTTTCTTTTTGACCTGTTAGTCTCTCTCTAATAAATCTATAACCTGCTAACACAATGTGGTGAAGAGCAAGGTTTTGAAAGAAGTGCTTCAGGAAAACAAAGGGACGGAGAGATGAATGCTCCATTCAAGGATAGAGAGCAATCTTCAGAAGTTATTAAAAAATCAAAACAGAAGGGGGAGTGGAAGGGGGAGAGGAAAAAAAACCTAGGCAAAATTCCCCTGCATTTCTGTTGAAGGCTAGGTGACTTTTCTCTCTTTTTTTTTTTTTTTTCTTTTTTACATCACATGATGTAGTTATTGATCCTTCCCCAAATCACACTCTTAATTGCAGCTCATCGACAAATGAATATTTTAATGCATACATTTCCTGCTAATTATCACCTGGACCAGTTCTTAATTAGATTTCAACACTCATTTAATTAACCCTGATCCAAGAGACTGTTTGGTAACTTGAATCTAATGATTTAAACCTATTTGCAGCTGTATTGGAGAGAGGCACTGGTCCACAGCAGATTGGGCTGTTTAGAGATGCTGTGATTTGCAGAGTAGAGGCTGCGGCACTGTGGGGACAATACAGGATTTTGAAACTGAATAAGGCACATGAGTATTCAGCTCTGCAAAGGGGTTTAGAAGATATGACCTGCTCTTATTAGAAGGACAGAGAAGTGTAAATAAGTTGGTGTCTTCTTCCTTCCTCTTTTATTTCTAACTCTATTTGCCCTGGAAGGCTTAGGGCCAGAGAACTGCCTCAGGCATTTGCTGATGCCTCACACTGTTGAAAACCAAGCTATTATTGTAGATGGCATCATGAAAACATGGGTAACCTCCACATGCAGTGCTTGCCCCTGGAGTGTTCTTCCCTCCTGATGTGAGTCACAGTGACTGCACAGCAGCTGTTTGACCCAATGGGATCTCGTATTGCCTCTTATGAGATGTTTTTCTGGGTTGCCTGTCGCAGCAGGACTTCAGGCCTCTTTGAACATCGCTATCACATACACAGAGCAGAAAGGCCACTGGCAAATAAATGCAAGCCAGAGCACACTCTACAAAGAAAGGAGAGAAAAAGAAGGGTTTTTTTTAAGAGCGATATGCAACAAGATGGGCATGTAAGTGGTTAGAGATGTGTAGCCAGTGGAGATGTTGCAATGTTCTTGAATATGAAAATTGACCTTGGGATTGATGCTTTCTGTGTGTGGTTTCCTCATGTGCAGCTCTTTCATGTGGCCCAAAGGAAATCAGGCAGTAAACTCTATCAGATCTGCCAGTACAGGACTTTTAGCAGTGGAGCCAAACACTGCTGTTCATCTACAGCAGAACAAGGCTACACCCTACTCCAGTGACTACTGCTCCACTGAATAACAACAGAAATGCCCCAGAATGGGTCAGATTTTCCACAGGGTAAAAACCCCAGAGCCCTTCATCTGGACTATTTATTGCTTCCGCAAGCAGCTAAATTGCGGTGTAAATCATCTGTTGTCTGCTGACAAAGGCAATAGGTCCTGTCTGCTCAGTCATTTATTAGTAATACATAATCTCCTTCTTGCTCTCTCTGGCTGTTGGACTGGACCTTATATTTTGCCAAACCCCAAGAGAGTTCCACTGGGTAAGTCAATAATGTTTGAAATGTACTTCTGCATTATAGTGAGGAAAAGACCTGTTTATTTTGCTACCCTGCAGACCCACAGTCAGAAATGACCGTCACGAAAGTGAGCATTGATGCTGGTGCCTCTGCAATGGGCTGCTTGGAATTGGCATTTATCTCCTTTTCCATCAAATCAACCTCCTTTTTCAAGTACTTTGATATCTACTGATGAAAAGAATAATGTAAGGTCTAAGTATTATTATGCTGTCCCTATTCTCTCTTGGGCAAGTAAGTCTACTTAATATGACTATCTTGCTTCCAGTCCCCCTCCCTCACATGGTAATGAATTGCTCCCCTTAGTCAGCAGAGTCAGATACTCTCTAGGCTGGTGGGGCGAGCGAAAAGATGGAGGAAAAATCACTCTGCGCCACACTCACTTTGTAATCCCTAATCAGAGTCCTCTGTGGGAAAAACTAATTTCCCAGCCTGTCTTGACGTGTGAAATAAAGTCATTCTTGAAAACAGGAGCTTGACAGGTCACTTGTGAAATTTCATATTCAGCTAAAAATAAAATATCCATCCATTGATATTTCATTTAAAGGCAAAGGAAAACAAATCCCTTGCCTGGCTGTTGGAACTGTTTCCCATTATACAAGGTCTTCCAAATGGAGTGCATACACAAATTAGGCAAAAGCTTTTCAGGAGGCCAAATATTACTGCACGGCATCAGGGAAAGTTGTTTCCCTCTAGAACAATATCCATAGGAAAAGTTTTGTGAAGGTGTTGCCTTGTAGAATATATGCCTGAATTTCCTTTTCCTGTCAGCCCTATAAGTCTCCTCTAACTCAGTAGCTTACCAATTCCCACAGATGGTTAGACACCTTTTTCTTGTAAAACTGATGAATCTGGACCTAATTTGTCAAAGTCTTTAAATCATGTTTCACTTTAAGCTTAGTGAATGACATATTGGAGGTAAGCATACACTTAAGTACTTTTTAACACTAGGTTGTCTCTCTCAGGCAGGTGGACCTTTATGTCTTGGTTAGCTCAAATAGAGCCAGTTAAAAGCTCTGGGCCAAAAATATTTTAAAAAGGTCTGTTACATTACAGTTATGGTGACTAAGCCCTTGAGTATAAGATATGTGAATGTGCAAATCCCGAAAACTACCTTCCAAAATGTCAGCTGTAGACACAAACTAAGATGCTTAAATGAATAGGTGCTGCCTTCCTAAGTGTCACCACATAAATGGGTTTTCTTGTGGTGGATATTTTGCTTTAGCACTCCCTTTGCTACTGCAAAGCAGAGCTGGGAGGATGCTGACCCTCAGCAAGACAATCAGGCCAGTATTACCACAAAAAGATCCTTGATGTTACGGCCTGAAAGCTAGAGGAAGATTTCTTTGCTGCTTTGGGCTCTGTCAGCTCAGGCTGTTTGGTATGTTGCCCCTAAGTTTGAAAACAAATCTGGAATTTTTTTTTTTGGGGGGGGGGGGGGGGGGGAAATGCCTGTGCAGCTTTACTGAAACTAAGTCTGCTGAATTAACCGTTGGGGTTTGACCCCAGCCTGGGATTTTAGATAAACAAAAAAGAAACTACTGTCCAATTAAAACCATAGAGCAGAGGGAATTTTAGCTAGGTAGAAATGTAATTACCCAGGCTGGAAGATGGCCAGAAGATCGGGACTTACATTCCTCCCATCTCTTGAAATATGTTGTTTTTCTGTACCCAGGGCTTCAATTTCATGTCTCATCTGAAAGATGAGTAGGACAGCAGTCCTACTCTGAGAGCTGGTTTAGACACACTTGAGAGTGACAGAGATGGAGAAGGGAAAGAAGGCATTCATCCAGGACTGTAGTGATGGACCCTCTGATAATGCTGCTCCCTCAGTACAGGAGATTCTTCATGCAAAGTCTAAGCAGAGAGAGCTGCTGCAGGTACTTCCCTTCACAGGTCTCCGGAGCTGTAATTTATTTGGAGTGGAAGCTTGATTTAGGTTTTATTTCCCATACACAACTTAGCAGGTGTCTCTCAGAGCTAAAAGTTATTGCTTTGCACAGGGCAACAGAATCATTGAGCCCTGGTGTCACTGTACCCATTTCTAATTAGGAAGAACTCAATATATAACCCAGGTGTTAGTATGCCCCTCAAATCAAAGCCAGTTATCTGAAAAACCTAAACTTAAAAGCAGAGTTCCCCAAGCACCTCTGTATTTTTCATCTCGGTCTATGAATGATAAAAGTCCTCACAGAATCATTTACCTTCCTTAATGGCTTATGAAGTGAAATGTATTGTTATATCAACACAACGGAAGTTCTTACCTGTTATTTAGCAATATGAAAGCAATAAATAATTATTTTTATTTTATTTGAAGAAAAACTTAAAATCTAGAATTCACAAGAGATTGTTATAAGTTTCGCCTTTTCAGTAAGAGTAACATGGTTTGAAACACTAGGTACGATTAGCTCTGTACTAACTAAGAAATATACTTCCTCTGAAAATATTCTTACAGAAAAAAATTGATGATTTTTTTTTTTTATAAATTATTATTACTATTTAGAAAATCTTTGGTGGCTGCAGCATTGAGCCTCATGAAAGGTAGTTCATTTCCTTTTAGTTAAACAAGCAAGAATGAAAATAAGAGAAGTGGAATAATTCCAGAGTCATAAAATGAATTGCCTATTGTCAAAGTAAGGCAGAGTCACAACCAGGTAGGGAGCTCCTGATGCTTCAGGACCCTGCTCACACAAGCTCTATGCTTCTTTGGCAGTTTGGATGGGGACATGAACAGCAAAAGATGACTTGAAAAGAAGCAGACGTTGAGGAAGGGCTTGCAAGCTGGGCAGATATATTTCAGCTGTGCGTGTGACATAAAGGAACATTTCCATGGCACCGAGTTGCAAACACGCTTCACATGACTGGGCGTCCCAGATCGCTGTCATGCTGCTCGACTCTAGGCTATCATGGTGTAAAGCATCTTGCTCGACTGAGATAGGAAGAAGATCTGAATTTTTGCAGCATATTTAAACTGAAGATTTTCAAACACTGTCCAGCCATGAGTTGGACCAGGTGATCTTTAAAGGTCCCTTCCAACCCAAACTATTTTATGGTTCTATAATTATTTGAGAAAAATATTCTGCTTTTGGGGAGGTATCACCCATGCTTCAGTATAGTGAAAACAGGTGGTCAACTGAGGCTGTGAAATACTGTAAATTGAGTGAAGGTCTATTGTTTTTTGGTGAAATAAAAAGTTGGTTTACACTGAAGGATTATTCAACTCCACTAAGACTGAAACATGTCCCCTTGCTGCTGGGTGAGACTTCACAACCACTGTTCCCAGACCTTTGCAATGGGAAATCAAGCTTGTTCTCCTACTTGATTTCACTTGCCAGTGACAAATCCACGACAAAGACTTTGGTGTCTGATAGGATGCTTCACATTCATGAATCTGTGTGAACTTCGGTTGAGGGTCTTATCTCAAAGTCATTGTTTTGATCTAAATACATCTTTGCCCTCTAAAGATTCATCTTGATCTTTGCAAAACCCACTTGGGTAATACCTAGTGAACAACCTAATGCTATGTCTCGGATACCAACCTACCAGTTATTAAGATCTTTCTGTTTTCCTCATGAGAAAGTGTGTTATCAGTCCAGGCCACACACCTGAGCAGCTGGGAAGGTGTGAATTAAAGGGGAAAAAATGAGAAACAAGTAGAGTGATTTAATCCTGATCCAGAGTCTACTTAACTATGTAGAAAGATCCCACTGATATAAATGACGTTTAGATCGAAAGATAAAGGAAGGGAAAAGGAGAAAAAAGAAACGCCCCCAAAGCAAGCAGAGATGTAAAGACAACACTGGCATCTTTAATCCTTATTAGAGGAAGGTGGTAATGCCTGGTGGAGCTTCCTCCAGTAGGCTGGGAACTCTCCTGGCAGTCAGGGCACATTTTATGTCTCCCAGGCTGAAGGCTCATCAGTGTCTCTGATATCTCAGAAAGGTCAGTGCTTGCGAATTATTTTAGCCTCCACAAGTCCTATTCTCATCCAGACTAGACAGGAGTTGAGTGCAGTGAGAATTTCAGGGGCTACTGCCAGCACCAGGACTTGGGCAACTCTCAGCTGTGGCATAGTCCTGCTCTTGCTTTCCTGGGACTGCCTCCACAGCTGCTGATTTAGTGCCTACCTACCCTTGGACCCACAAGGACACACTGTGGTGGCAGTTAAATCCATTTGTCCAGAATGAGATCAAGTGGCTCATGAGCAGTTATCACTTGTATCCCATTTGGAGGTGATGAAAGCTTTGATTCAGTGGGAGCAAGGCAGCCCAGGGAAGATGCTGAGTGAAGCCTGCCATGTCCCACAGGTCACTTCACTGTCCTGCTGGGTGACTGTGTGGCTGTGGAGATGTCACTAGAGAAGAGAAGGCCATCTTTGCTGCCAGCATGGTTCATACCCCCTGTCAGGCAGCTGGGCTGCCTGGGTTTCTATTCTGGGATCCAGAAACATATGATTAATTAGTTCATTTATGAAACTGGGGGAGAGGCAGGAAACACAGGCTCACAATTTTATATTTTTCTAGAAAGAATTAAGGGAAATTATGGTAATACTAGGAAACCACTGTCCCAAAGCTTGTAGAATCAGCTGTCTTGATGACAGTAGTGGGATGGGATCGTCTCTGAGCTTTAGTCCCCCTTTATCCAGAACCCACTGCCCAAAGGAAAGAACATCTGAGCTATCAAGAGTCACTGGACTTAGATGGAAGAGTTGACTGCAAATTAACATCTCAGTACTACATGTCCACTGCTTTTTTCATCCCAAAAGACAACACATGCCTTTATAAATGGTGTTGAGGTAGCTTATTCAGAAAAATCATTCATTACTGTAAGGAGAGACAGGCCTGCTGTGGGTGAGTTATAAATGGGATTCTAAGGTATTATTACTTTTTAGTAGAAGGAATGGATGTGCTGTGCTTTGCCTTGAGTTAAACGAGCCAGCCTGTGTGCTATACAAAGACATTGCAAGGAATGCTTGTTCTTTAGAGAGCACAAGATCAACAGTAAAGAGAAAAAAAATTTGTCAGAGTTGGCATCTCTTTTCTCATCCATCAGCTTCTCCAACAACAGCAGTGTAGAACCAGGTCTCAGCTTTCTTCACTGATTTGAATAGATAGACTTGTGTTGATGGTACCCCACACTGCCCTAGACTTTGTGACTTTGGGCAAGTAGCTTTAGGGCAAAATCAGCTGTAAGTCAGGAAGGGGATTTAGATGCTGGACTTTCATAAACTTTCACCTTTGAAAATCTCCCCTTCATGTTTCTGTAGTCATGTAAAACTGAAGTCTGATGACTTTTTCATTTCCTGTTTTAGTATCAAGAAGAGAAGGCTTAGAAGGGACCTCATCATTCTCTACAGCTACCTGCAAGGAGGTTGTATTGAGGTGGGGACTGGTCTATTCTACTGTGCCTGCAGTAAGAGGATCAGAGGAAATGGCCTTAAGCTGAGTAAGGGGAGATTCAGATTAGGTACAAGAGGAAAATTTTTCACTGTTAGGGAGGTCAGATGTTGGAATAGTTTGTCCAGGGAAGTGGTGGAGTTGCCATCATCCCTTGAAGAGTTTAAGAGGTGTCTGGATCTGGTGGTGAGTGATGTGGCTTGGTAGTTTAGGGTACAATGGCAGTTGTACCCTGTGTGGACAGTTGGACTGGATGATCTTAAAGGTCTCGTCCAACCTTTCTGATTCTGTGATTTTATTTACCCTGATAACCTGGGAGAGTCAGTGACTCTATCTCTACTGACTCTCACAAGGTGGCTTTTATTAACTGAGAACTTGAGCCCATACTAGGATATCAATAATAGTAAATTCTGTTGGTTAATTAATACTTTAAATCTCTTTAATTGTTATCTGTTTACATTATGGGTTTGTCTATGGTTCTGTTTATGTTACCAGGATATTTTGAAGACATTTTTCAGAAGTGAGGTGATGACTTCAAGCTTGAAGTTCTTAATTCAATATTTTTTAGATATGAGCAGAAATTAAGATTTAGATGTTCAAGCATTCACTGGTTATTACTTCTCTGCTGGAAACAGGAACAAGAATTGCTGTAGCTTTGGCTAAGAACTGGATAAATATGTAGATTAATTATGTATAAGACTAGTTCACTCACAGACATTGCATTGTTGCTTCTTTTGCTTATCTCTTGTGTCTTGTCCCTTAGGCATTCAGATGACCTAATTGCAGCCATTTTGGGCATCTATTCTAAACCGTGAGTAACTCAAGACAGTGTGATATCACTCTGAGGTCCTAGTCTCTCTCTATCAACTATAGCAAAACGGTAGATGGCAAGACTACAGATCACCCTGAAGTTTCATATTTTTAGCAACACTTTGGCACAACTCATCCAGCCAGGTTAACCCTGGCCTTTAGTTAGCAAATTGCTGAGAGAGGGAAATATCCTGTCAGAGGTTTGTATGGTGTTTAACACACAGTAATTTCATCTAAAACCAACAATAACCACATTTCCAATAGCAGTAGTCTGAGAGAACATCCACTAATGTTTCTAAGGGGGTGAAAAGAATGTTTCAGTTGAGGTGGGACCTGCAAACATGAAGCTGTGGCTCCGTGCACCCAGCTCATGGATTTGGATGACTTCCTGAAGGATGTGTCTTGCTGGAAGTGGAACGCATTACAAGTTTTAAAAACAGCAGCCTAACTACCTCAACTTTGTGGAAATGACAAGCCCTTCTTCTGAGCACTAAAGGCTGCCATGAGCCTGCAGGGAGAAGGGGAGTGTGCAGCTGGATGCGTGTGCGTATTTGCGGAGACGGGAGGAGCGACGAGGAAAGTTTCTCCTATGAAAGAAATGATCTAATTTGAAGCAAGTCCCTCATGGGAAGAGCTGTGACAGAGGCTGCTCTGTTCCTGTTAATTTTCACAGTGCAGCTGTCAGCGGGTCTGTAAATAGTACTCTGCGAAGCCAACACTTCCTATCCACACATCAACCATTCAATTAACAGAAGAACAGAAGAAGGAAATAAAGTGCACCACAGCCTTCTATCACGGCTTTGATGTTTTCCAGCAATTTATGAAAGTGTACACAAATCTAATTACAAGCCCCACTGCTTCCCATTTACATGGAGCTCCTCAAGTTCAGAGCTGTTTATATCAAAATAATTGTTAAAAATACCTCAGCTGATCTACGGGCACCGTGGCCCCCCACTCACCGGAGCCACCACGCTGCTCCTCCAGGGGAGTTTCTGCCGACTCAGCGCTCCGGTGCTCACACACAGCACCTGCTGCCCCGCCGCTCCGCGGGCGCAGCGCCCGCGCTACAACTTCATCATCCCCCCGCTCAGAGCTCACTCTCGCTCCTCTCCCCTCCATCCCTAACTCACGGCCGCGCTCCTCTGCTGTGCCGACAGGGGCTGAGCACAGCTGCTCGGCCGGGCCCTGCAATGGGGCCGTGCCTGGAGGCAGCTTTGCCAAGCCGTGACGGCGCCGAGGGAGCGCACGGCGGTAATAACAGTCGTCATTAATGCGAGCTGGGGGGTTGGCTTCTTCCGTGGGGTGCCTGAGCATCCAAAAAAGCCGGGAAGATGAGAACCAGTGCTCCGTTTCCCAGGAGAGCAAACATTTGGTTTGAGAGCCCCCTGCACGCGACGTTCTGACAAAGGCACTCGTAAGTCCTGGTCTAGTGGGTGGCATCCCTGCCCGTGCGAGGGGGTTGGAATTAGGTCACCTTTAAAGTCCATTCCAACCCAAACGTGATTCTATGATTCTTTGGGCAATTTTTTGATAATCTCGCGTTTGAGTCACTGTTGCCTGATGAAACAAACAGATGAGAAATTCCTTCAGCTTAACTAATGGGAAAAAACTTGTTACAGTATGAGAGGGTAGATAGCACATTGTCTAAGGAAAGAATACAATTCTTTCACCTGACCATTAACTGTGCTATTGGTGGACTTCCAAAGAATAATGGTGGGCAGATGCTGGAAGTCAGTCTTGTTCAAGATATTGTGTCATTCATATTTTCTTGATCAATAAAATGCTTTAAATGCCATAACTAGAGATCTAATCAATCTGTCATCTGATAACACCGAGAAATAATTGCATAATTTGATATAGGTGATTCCCGAAGAGAGACCTGAAGTTGTCTTTGTCATTTGTGCTGATAAGAGCTGCAGAGAAAAGTGTGGAAATGAAAGCCCCTAAGCTAACAAAGTTTTGGGTTGCACTACTTCTGGTTTTTCAAAGTTCAGCTAAACCAAATCTTTGTCTAAAAGGCAGACGTCTGTTCAGTTCTTGTATCCAAGTCTCACATTTTCCCTTCCTTGCACAAAACCAAGGATTCTATTCGAAAAGTCATTTTCATGGAAGATGTTCAGCCAAGCATGGATAGACTTGGGATGCTATTGCCTGGGGACAGAAGAAATGCAGTGCTTTGACCAAGCTGTTGCAGGCTTTTATAGTAAAACAGAAGAGGACTTTACGTGTGTGGTGGGGGAACCCACCTTACAGCATTATAGATGTCTTAATGGCCTTAAATATCACTTAAAAAAGAAAGATAGAGAATGAACGTAGTGCTGATAATTAGTGTGCTAAGCAAGTTCACAGCACATGTCAGGGGGCTGTACTGCAGGATGCCTGGTTTCTGAATCCCAAATTGATTTATTAGGGGAGCAAACATACAGGACAGGTTTCAGGTCTCCTCACACTGGACATGAAGGTAAGTATTCACCCTTTTTTAGCTTTTGTTTGTAAGCACTACTGGTCCTTTTTCATTCTAAGTGGCTAAGTCGCACTTTCGGTGAAGAATGACTATTTTGGAATTGGCGGACCATAGCAAACTGACGCCTAAAATTATCTAAAAAGCACACTTCTATTTGGGCTTCAGTTTGACAGGTTTCAAAATCTATCTTTATAAAATGAAATTCCGCCAGAGGTATCTATTTCCCTCTATTGATTATAATAGAAACTTAGACAACAAACTCTTCAGACATAGTTATAGTTTCTTAACTTCTGGATGTCTCAAATTAGGTGAGATGAGTCCCCCCTCAGGTATTCAGTCTAAGGCTGTTATTGAGTTATCCATTATAAAGGGACAGGCACGCCCAGAGGGTGATATTGCCCATCCTAGCACAGATAGACAAAGAGAAGGATGCACAAATCTCTGGAAATGTCTTTGTCCCTTGTGTAGGAATCGTAGAAGATACTCAGAATAGATCAGAAACTTTTAGACTGTTAAACCTAAGTCAAATGAATCACTCCTCACTTCTTCTCACCCCTGTATATATGTACATAACAGTATCGTTCTACCCCATCCAAGAATTAATTCATAATCAAAGAAATCCTGAGCTGCCACAGTGGGTGAGATGGTAAAAAAGGTGCTACAACACTATATTTTTTTAATCCTGTGTAATTTGTGGGTAGAATAAAGGTTGATGTGATTTAGCTATGCGTGATTCTGCCCCTCTGCTCCACTCTCTTGAGACCCCACCTGCAGTGCTGCTTCCAGCTCTGGGGGTCCCAACATAAGAAAGATATGGACCTGTTTGATTGAGTCCAGGGAAGGCCACAAAGATGCTCAGAGGGTTGAAGCACCTTTCCTGTGAAGACAGGCTGAGAGAGTTGGTGTTATTCAGCCTAGAGAAGAGAAGTCTCCAGAATGATCTTATAGCACCTTTGATTACCTAAAGATCTTATAAAAGAACTGGAGAGGGATTTTGGATAAGGGCCTAGAGGGACAGTACAAGTAGTAATGACTTCAAAGCGAAAGACGGTAGGTTTAGGTCAGATATTAGGAAGAAATCCTTACTGTGAGGGTGGTGAGACACTGGCACAGAATACCCGGAGAGTTTGTGGATACCCCATTCCTAGCCGCGCTCAAGGCCAGCTTGGATGGGGCTCTGAGCAACCTTGTCTAGTGGAAGGTGTCTCTGCCCATGGCAGGGGGGTTGAAACTGGATGATCTTTCCAACCCAAACTATTCTATGATGGTTCTATGAAGAGTAAAGAGTTTATTCTGTGTGGGTGGATGGACAAGGCCACATCTTGGATTTGTAAGATGTGTTGTGCAGAATGACTCTCCAGCATTTGGCTGTTGCCCAGATATGAAGACATGGAGAAAAGGAGAAAACCAAACTGAAGATGATGCCTAGGAGGGAACATGACTGACAGGTATGATGATAATATTGTCCACAGTGATTGAGAATGGAGGTGGAGGAGAGAAAAGGAAAGTTTGTGGAGGAAAAGCATAAGAGCTCAGTTTTATACATATTGAGCTTGATCTGACAGCTAAACATCCACCAGGAGATGCTGGAAAGACAGTCCAAGATTTTGGCTTGGACAGGAGTCAGTCCTGCAGTAGAGAAGTTAGATCTGCAAACTGTCACTGTAGCAATAGCAGCTGAATTTGTGTTGGTGGATAAGGCTGTTAGGGACAAGGCTTGGATGAGGAAGGGAAGAGGATGATATGAAAAGACCTGTTTATGTCCCCATATGGATGGAAAATAGAGACAGGAGGGGATGGAGTAACCAAAGCTAAAAGTACGGGGCGTACAATTGCTATAAATATATTATAAATACATGCAAGAGTACATGAAAATTATGATCTCTTATAAAGGAGGATACAGAGATCAAGTAAAACACTATCATAAAGTTGATGAGCTCATAGGCAAAATGATCTAAAGAGACAAAAAAACCCCCCAGCTCTCTTGACAGGTGGATACAGAAGGAACTTTGGACCTGTTCAAAAGGAAGGAATTTTGGGTAACCTATTTCTAAAGGAAATTGATTGTTTAAAAATTGGAAAGCTTTAGACCTGTTTGGTGGACTCCTAGGAGAAAAAAGTGCCTTGCATAGCTAAGTGAGCTTGTGGTGGACGGTGGTCAGGCACCTGTCCAAGGTAAGGTTAATTAAAAAAAAAAAAGAAGAGAAGAACTATCATAAAAGAGAGTTGCCTTTTGAAACTATTAGGCAACATATGTTGTGTGAACGGGAAGTCACAGCAGAGCAATAATCCTGACAGCTGTGGAGGAACGGGAGTCTGCTGCAGGAATGAACGGCTCGAGACCTGACAAGAATGATGATGGATGCTCTGTTGGTGGTACACGAGGACAAACCAAGAGGCACTTAAATTGGCTGAACAACAGGAAAAAAAGTTGAGTTGGCATCACAACAGGACAAACAAGGCCAGTGCTAGCAGTGGGAGAAATGGAAGGGGCTGAAGGAAGATGGCAGCAGTGCCCCCCTCTTTCCCAAGGACGACGGCTGCGTCGCTGTCTCACCACGAGGTGGCTGCATTTCCCTGTGAACATCCAAGCCCTGAATGATGCTGCACACTCCAGTGTGCCATGAAAACCAAGAATGGCAGCAGAGATCCTTGCAGGATTTGGCCTGTCTCTTCAAAGAACCTTAGGAATTTTGAGACTCTGTGGGAAAAACCTCTGTTGCTCTGTGTTTTCACTGATTGTCAGTCATTTGGCAGGTCCTCATGGGTGCGCTGAGAGATGGTGGCTGACTGTGTTGTTGTGCCTGCTTGTAGCTCATAGGAGATACAAGGCAATGCCACATAGCTTATAATGAAGAGGAGGACATTAATAATTCCCTCCTTGCTTTTCCTGTGAACCAAGAGTACATACTTAGACTGCTGCTGAGGTTCAGCCAATTCACAGACCCTTGTGAAGCCATGGAAACTTGATGGTGAGTCTGGAATGGGCACCTAGAAAAGGTTAAATTGTGATGCTTTTTCACATGCCTAGGTCTGGTTATTCAAGAACGTTCTACAACAGCTATTTGAGTCACGTATATCAAGAGGAAAAATGGTCCCTTAAAATTGACCCATGGATTGCACAAATTCTTAGTTGTTTTGTACATCCTAAGCTCAGTTGATATTACCAGGATAGAATAGTAATTTGTTTCCAGGTGACCAAGAGATGAGTACTTTTTTCTTATCCAAAGTGTTCTGAAAGTAGGAAGGAAAAAGGCTGGGAAAGAATAATAATATTTTGGGTATACTAGATCTAGAAAAAATCTTCAACTCTCCTTGGGCTTTGCCTGTTTTCTCCTGTCTTCCTCTCCCATGTGTTACAGGATTTTGCAAGATTATTGTGATGGGGACTGACGTTTTATTAAACCTTTTTGTGGTACCACATCTTATGGAATCGAAATTCCTGACATCAGCTTATAGACGCTATTACTTTGGGTCAAAGTTCGAAAGAACCTCTTTGCCTTGTCTCAGGAAAGATGTTCATAATATTCGACTATGGGATGTAAACTTCAAGCCCAACATCTGGTTTTGTTAGGAGGAACCTGTTAGTTTACTCTTAAAAGCATTGAAGTACTTCAAAAATTTGAGACCTACATCTTTAAGGAGATTTTTTTTTTCAGTAGCATCACTGGTAAACATGTACCATTTTTAAACTGATTTGTCTAAGATGGGGTTCCAAAAAATGAGATCTTGATGATTTGCTAGTTTTAGAAACCTTTTCCTTTTTCATTCCTGCAAAATTCTAGAGAAAAATCTGTCAGGCCCGCTTTTAAACTTATTTGGATAAATTCATGAATTTGCATTACAGTGTCTTACTGAAAGGGAGATTTTACACTCTCAAATATTTTTAATTGAGCTTTCTTGTATCCTTTCCAAGTTGTTGGCATGCTTCTTAGCCTTTCATGATTTACACTGTGAATAATTAGTAATAAAAATAATATACTATTGTAATAAACCAAAACATGTTGTACCAGATTGTCTTTCCCTACTGACAGTGGAATGCCTTACATTCCTCTCTGTCTTGTGATGATGTACAAATATCTGTTTGCATAAAAAATCCATCTCCATTGCTATTTTCTTGAACTACCAGTCTTGAAACCCCATATCAGTAGATATTTGTACAAGTGGAATGATCCCTCCAGTGTTTCCTGGAAGATCCAATAGCTGGTCTGACAAGCTTTCAAAAGTCAGAGTTAGGGGACCACATTTATGCCCACGTAGGTGCTTTTGTGGTAGCAGTGAGAGGTGCCCATCCCTGTGTGATTTGTCTCTAGCTCCTTATGCCTCGTATGAATGTGCTACTGTCTGCTGAACACTGGCAAAAAAATTCTTTATACTTTGCCTAGAGGCAGGCACTCTTTGAGGGGGGAAAACAAAGAAGCTCTCAGACATAAGTTTCTACTTGATTCTTCCCTTTGAAACTTGAAAGATTACACTCATGGTGAGTCTGACCCAAAGTTTTTGGCATCTGTGAACCACGACTTTTTATCAAGTCTTCAAAACTGGTGGTGACAGGATACAGCACCCCTTTGGGTTCTGTGCCTGTGAGGAATGACGGTGTCATCCTAGCCCTTCCACTGATGAGTTAAGCACATCCAAGGCCCTGAGCCTTTTGGATGATGAGTTGCAGAGCAGAGATAAATCATCCCTCCTCCTCAGTCAGGCCACAGGGCAGCCAAGGCTGGACCTGTTCTCCCTTGCCCATGTTACAGAGCTACTCACCGGCATTGTCTGGCTGCCATGCAAGGCATTGATGGCAGCTTGGGCCTCTGCATGTGAAGAGTATTTCACAAATGCACACCCTGGAAGAGGAAAAAGAAGAGAGTAAGAAAGGTTGCATGTATGCCATGAAAGTCCACCTAGCTGAGTGCCCTGTCCTCAGAACTGGCCAATAAATACGTCTGTGGAGAAACTATAACAAACAAATGTGCCTTGATCCCTCCCAGAGTCCAGCTGTCAGCAGCCGGAGGACCACTTAAGGCAAAGCTGCAACCAGAATTCCCTCATTGCTTGTAATGAGCACTGACAGACACAGGCTTAGCAAGTAATCTTGAATCTACATGTTTTGACCTCCACAACTTTCCATGGCAAAATCTTTCACAATTTTACAGGTTTTTTGGGTGAAAAAGACTTTTCTTTCATTTGTGTTAGACTTAATGCAGAGTGTTCCGCCCTCTGTGGTTATGAGAAATGGTACAGAAGAGTGTTTAAGTTATCAGAAAGTTACACACACATAATTTTTACAAGCAACTACAGGCCAAATATACAAAAGGCATTCAGAGTTACTCCAAATCCATAAGGTAATTTATCATTGTCTGCTAGAGCTCCATAAGACACTGCCCAGAGCTTGTCCTGGCTCCAAACAACTTTGGTCTGACAAAGCTTCTGATGAAGTAGCAGGGATGGGAGAGGTACAAGTGATGATGTCCTTCTTATCAACAGCAAACTTTGAATCTCAGTCTTTCATAGCTGCAAAGCCTGTGCCAGTGTAGGTGTTCTCTTCTGGACATTAGAGAAATGTAGGCAGTGCTTCTCTGGCCTGCATTGCCATGTGAGGAATCTCACACTGAACTCTTACATAAGGTTTTAGGACAGAAAGGTGAATTTATGAATATATGCTGGAGTGCAGAAATGATCAACACTTCAAAGGGTGACATGCACCACTAGAGTGGGGGGATGTATTGCCAACACTCCTAGCTACAAGCAAACTGACTCAGAGAGAGGAAGAGTAATTTCCATATGCTAAGGCGGTTTTTGGAACAGATTGGGAGAGATCTGAGAAGTTCTGGCTTCCATCCCCTTCTATTACTACCAAAGACTTCTGAGCTTTTAATCAGTTTGCAAAACCCTCACTGTTTCCCTGAAGGGGTCCAGAGGGGATGCCAGTCCTGATGGTGGGATGTCTCTCCTTCATTCCCTTTGCAGCATCTTTAGAGGCTTCACACACCCTCATGGATCCCTACAGCTCAGGGTGAAAAATGAAGAAGTAGAACTTGCAAACTGGAAGAATGAGCCCCAAAGGTCCCTCAGATCATCACTGCAGGCTGATAGAAGTGAGATTGAAGAAAGTGGTGATAGCCCTTTCCAAAAATAATACACATTTATGAAATTAGTTTACAGTTAGGAGCCCTTTAGTTTGTGCCACCTTCTCAGCACTGTGCTCAGACTGTATTTCAGGAATAGCCCAACTGTTATTGCTAATAGTTGTATCTAATTTATAAGGAGCTGAGAGGAAACAATCATGAGAAAATGAGATAGATAAACTTCAGCTGGAAACAATGGGGATCAATTATGACATAATCGCAGCCCAGCATTCCCAGGCTCCTGAGATACTGCGTCTTCCTCTTCATTAATCAGAGATAATCCAGAATTAGGGCGTTTAATTATTTGCAGAGATTCTTTTGTACTTTCTGCCTCTAAAAAGAAGATGCTGATTAGCAAACATACAAAAGCTTTCCAGTTTCAGTCACCCATTGCATTTAGTGCAGGATTTTTGGCTGCAGTGTTGTTGTCATATTGAAGGCTTCACTCTTTTCAGGTGAAATTCACCTGTATGCTGAGGGTCCTGATGGATCAGTGGCGCTGGAAAAAGGTGGCAGTGAAGGGAGTAGCAGGCATTTATCTTGTTTAATGCCCAAGATATTAATGGGATCCCTCCTACTGCTTCCTATTAACTTCTTCCAGTAGGTTTTGAGGCAGCATAAAGAATGACAGTGAAAACTCAGTTTTTACTGGTGTATGGTGGCAAGGCAATATCAGAGATGCCAACATTTTGTCCATTTTGTTTGTGTGTTCAGTGGGATGGCTTCTGTATATAGCACCAAAAGTGCACATAACCTTCCTTCTCATTTCACCAGAACTGACTCCAGGAGCTCGTGAGCTGAGCACGTGAGTCCAACCACTCTTCTCAGAACAGCGGTGGGACTTAGACAGAAGCAAACCTGGAGCGTGAAGGGATTTTGACAAACAGTCAACCTGTGCTGAAGAGGGTGATACATGTGCTTAAGTTTTTCCTGATTCCTAACATCCAGATTACAGAGCTGGAAGGGCTGCTCTGACTGTCTTGTAAGCTTAGAGGAGACTGCGGAGTCAGGCCCTAGGATTATGATTGCAGAAAATGCTTACATTCCTCTTGTGGAGGGTGCTGTGAGAAATTTTTACTCTCTGAGTTATCAAGGCATACAAATGCTTAATGGGAAAAAAAAAGGGGGAAAGGGATAGCAGAGAGCAGCAGCAATGGGTCTTTCTGGCTTGCTGAACTGGACCCACTTCAGCTCCCTCACCTGAGGAATCCTGGACTTCTGACTGCATACTAGTGAGCTTTACCTGGAGGGAAACCTCTCTTCCACCTGGTTACCTGGTTCCAGCTCTTCTTCCACCTGGTTGCCTATGCCAGCCACTGTGCCTGCTGCTGAGTGACCCTGCAGGAGGTATTTCTGCAGACCCTGAAGGGCATGCCTCATGGCTCAGGACACCAGCCATGGCTTCAGGCAAGGCTCAGCAGCTTTTTGGCTGTGACTGGACTGTGATGGCATTAAACTGGGACTCTGCAACCTGCCTTCTGAGAGCACTGAGCTACCTGAAGGACTTAGAGGCTCACCACAGGGATGCCTTGTGGGGCTTTACGCAGCGGGTTGGTTAGGACTGAAGTCCATGGGATCTGATTGCTATCTTGAATTTAGGCAATCTGCTTAAATCTCAACTGATGTAGAATTTAAGCCTTATGGGTTTTACCCAAAATAAGTAGCTCACAAGCAATGTGTGTCACATATAGGTTTCTAGCAGATGGAAAACATTACAGACTGGGAATAACTTTGTGGGAGTTGTGGCTTGCCTGACTGTCTCCTAAGATAAGGGCACTAGCCTTAAGTTTTCCACTGGATTGACTGCTCTGTGTGAATGTGTGCATGTACGAAACTGTGTGTGTGTAAATTAGGAGCTTCACATTCTCAGTAAATAGCACCAGCAAATGGAAGCTGGTAATATTAACTCTGTCAAGGCTCAGTATTGATCCTGAGCAGCTCAGTGAAACGCCAGCCTGAGACTGCAGCCCGCTAGCACTAATAATTAAACTGGTTAGCAATATGGAGCTGCCACTCAGATTCTGTCCTATAATGAAATTGTTTAAGAAAAGAAAAAAAAAAAAAAAAGATAGAGCAAGCATGAAGACAAGTCTGTGGTTTGGATCTCCTCTGGAATTTGTTTCTTACAGATCTCAGACTTTATTGCCTTTATTATTGCTCTGTTTAACTCCTTTGTCATTAGACTTTGTTCCATACAATTCCAGGTGGAAGCAGACAGATGTATTTTTTTTGCTTTTCCCCAATTTACTGATTCGTTCAGTGAACACAGTGCTTAACTGCCTGCTGTTATGATGATTGGAGCTCCTCTAGGCCACGATAGCCTACTGCTTCCAGCGGGGCAGCCCCTGTTTCTGGGTGTTGTGGAACTTAAGTACACAACTGAAGAAAGGTGCCCACTTTTCCGCCTATTTTCAGCCATTTATAGCAGGAAGGCTGAGCTGTGCTGACGTATATTTAGCAGATGCCCCATAATGACGGTGTGAAGTAGTTCTTTTTTGGCCAGCAGTGATTTTTATGGAATAACAATATATTTCTCCAGTGTATCGCTGTGATTTGGATTTTTTGCCTCCCTGTTGCAAAAACGTGCTGGTTGATGTTGTCACTTTTCAAAATACCCAGTGAGACACGAACTGTGTCAGCAGGACTGGTCTCTTCTCTGGTGTTGAACATTCCAACACGGTTTATGCTATATTATACAGATATATTATGCAGATCAATATTTAATGGACACACTATACTGTCAAGAGAAGAGGGCTTCCTATTCAGATTGAAGTTACTTTGCCTAGAGACTGATGGGGACAAAAAATTACCCTCCTGCTTGAGAGGCCTTATTCTTATACCTGGGCTGTAGCAGAGGATCTTTTGTGCTATCCAGGTTACAAGTGATGCCAAAAGAGGCAGAAGAAGCAAAGGCACCTAGTTTTGCAGTGAGGCATTTGCATGTTTCAAACAGTAAGTATCTACTGAGTGTAATATTTAAACTGGCACCTGTAGCCTTGTAGTTGTGATCACTGACTGATAGGAGTCCATGCAAAGACCAGGTGGAGGAGGAGAAGATCTGGGTCTGGTGGATGGGAAATAAGCAGAGTTGATGATGGAGCCAGTGAGTCAATTGCTAAAGTACCAATTGTGTCTCTCTTTGGAGAGGTGTGTTTTGAGATGCAGTCAGCTTTTTTCCCCTTGTGCACAGAGCGACCAGCAAAGTACTGCCTTCCCTTTGCAAATGTGATCCCTTCCTAAAGGAAGAGATGCTGTTCTAGAGGCTACATGGTGCTTTTGTCATACCAGAAAATGACACTAAGGCCAGGTCTAGCTTGACACAAGCCACCACCTTACCTTTGCTGTTGCCATCGGGTCCCCGAAGGATCGTGCACTCCTCGATGTTGCCAAACGCCTCAAATAGCCTGCGCACATCGTCTTCCGACTGCTGCTTGTTGAGCATGCCCACAAAGAGTTTTCTGTCTTCTGGAACAAAATAAAGAGATGCTTACCATATTTCAGGAGGGATATGAGAGCCAAGATGGCTCAGCATCACATGCAAAACAAACAGTGATTTCATTGAGGTGACACATTTCAGAAGCTGCTAATCTTTTCAGGTGGCTGGCTCGAAAAACCTTAATAGCCTCTGACTTTCAAAGAGCACTTGAAAATAATCCAGCAAATTTTAAAAAAACCAAACCACTAAACAACAAACAACAGCGATTTCGTTACATATACAAAATCTCTAACTGCCTCTTAAAATCTAGGCACCAAAGTGTTCCAAATCAGCTTCTTCTGATCAATTTTTGCAGTCAGCTTGCAGTAACTTAAATGACAACATTGCTCAGACTCCAATCCAAGAGGAATGTGGATAAAGATAGCATATAGAAGCCAAGTCCAAATGAAAAATAACATAAGTTAGTAGCCCTCGCAATACTAAATAAGTTGCAGGAAAAAAATGTTTAACATAAGCTTTTTTAAATCAGGATATAACGGAAGTCACAGCCTGTAAATTGGAGATTTGTCATTCAAGCCCACTCAGAGACATGTATCTACAAGTTTGGATGAGTTTTTTAATATATTTATAAAGTTCATTTGAAATAAGCCCAAAGTTTTTTAAACATAAATTGTTTTTTGAAACATAAAGTTAACTTATATGATTGCTAATATCTGAGGTAGCTTGAGCAGGTGGTATTTCATGCCAAAGCAGGACATGGTCTGCCAGTAGATAATTGTATTTTGAACAAGGATGCTCAATGTAACCCAGCAGTGTGGACTTCCAGCCCAGAAAGCCAATCCTGTCCTGGGCTGGAACAAAAGCAGGGTGGGCAGCAGGTCAAGGGAGGTGATTCTGCGCCTCTGCTCTGCTCTTGTGAAACCCCTCCTGCCTCCAGCTCTGAGGTGCCCAGCATTAGAAAGATGTGGGCCTGTTGGAGTGAGACCGGAGTGTGGGTTGGAACCAGGTGATTTTTAAGGTCTCTTCCAACCCAAACCATTTTATGATTTATGCTCAGATTTATACCAAGTTTGGGATCTCCATGAGACTCCTTCAGAAAATATTGATGAAAACAGACAAAACTTATGATTGTCAGAAATATGTCAGAGGGTGCTGAGTGATGCCTCGAGATCAGGTTTCTGTTCAGAGACTAACACCATTACACCAAGAAAAAAAAAAAAAAGAAATTTACATAGTTTACATCGTGTATGTAAACAGGCCATTTGCACATGATTCATAAATGTCTCATTTATCATTCATTAAACACTATGTAAATGTGTGAACCAAGAGGTTTTTATTCAGAGCACTTTACAGAGCAGATGTAACCAATTTGAATAAATATATGTAAATATATAAATAATTTTATTTTTTTATTTAATTTATTTTTTAATGTACTGGTTAACCTAAAGCTGAGCAAAACACTGGTTTGCAACAACCCTTTTCTGGCTGACTAATTGGGCAATTTATGTCACTTTTGTTCACCGAGAAATCACTGGTGTAGGCAATCTGTTCTGCTTCAACCAGTGTTTGATCAAAATTCCCCTCTCCAAGATGCACCTGCACATTGGCAAATTACTTTACAGCCTTGGATGTGAATAATTTTTCATGCAGTGGCTATTGAGTGGGGATATTAGGAGCTTTCAACCCTGCAGTCGAGTTATTCACAGCAACGAAAAGTGAACTACCCACAGAAAACAAGGAGTTATGTTGCTTTCAGTTAGGCTGATAAACTGGTAGGAGAAATAGGTTTAGGAGGGTACATGAGCACTTCTGATAGGTGAGAAAAACTAGAAATAGCCTTCTGACAGACATGTTAAAGCAAGAAATATTCCTACTTTATGTTGGAACTTATTAAGCAGAGAGACATTTTGTGTTCTTTGCTGACAACACAACATTCAGACTTTAATGATGCATAGATCTCTAACACCATGGAGATTGTCCTCACCTCATGAGGAGTTGATTTGGACATGTGAAAAGGTTTTTTTCTCAGAGGCCAAAGGGTCCTGCAAAAGGACATCACTCCAAGATGTGAGGTATATAAGCCTTAGGGAGGCAGCTACTGAAGTTCACTGTGCACTCTAGGGGGCATCTTTCAGTCTAGGACATGACAGAGCCTTAGAAGAAGAGTCCCGTCCTAAGTCCAAAGGTTGTCCAGATATTGGAAGAAAACCCACCCAGCAAATGAGACCACCTGTCCTGCAAGATGGGAGATATTTTAGGAAGAAGGCAGAGCAGTGGGAATGAACTAGGAACACTGTTGGTAAAAGGTTTTACTCTGTGTCTACTAAATAAATCCAGCACAACAGAAGCCTCAGTTATATTGTACTTTATACAGCTTCCCCTGTTTCAAATAAGCTGCATCAGCAAAAACACTCCTACAGATGTGTAACTGTGTTTTCACCAGACTTTCTGTTAATATAAATGTATCTTTTTTTTTTTTTTTTTTTAAAATCACATCCCCCCTCTGTCAGCAAAACTCTCTAGTGTGGAACTGGCCTAAAACTGCCTTGTCTGGTCTACTTTATGCAAACCTAAAACCAGATGTTCTGAGAGCCATTCAAATTTTTTTTTTTGGTTATTATTACATTTTTTTCCCCTGCATGTCTGTGTTACACTGGGAGTGGTGGTGGTGGTCCCCAGAGCTGGCTGGCAGATGATATGTTGCCTTGGTGAGCTGTCCACAAGCTGGTCATCAGACCACCAGGAACAGCCTCTGCCAAAGGTGAGGAAAACCTCCCCCAGGAGCTGCTGGTCCAGCCACTCCAGAGCAGGTGGCACGAAGGAGACCCCCATGGACAGACAGGGCTCAACTGCTTGGACGTCACCTCCAATCCCATCTCCAAGTCAGTGTCCTGTCTCCCTCCTGAAAAACAGTGACTTGTTTTGTTGGGGGGAATAATTTGTCATATCTGCCATCACAGAAATCTACACAATCACACACTTGACTGATAAAAAATGAGTCAGTTTAACAAGTTTTTTTTTACTCTGAGTGGCTTTTATAACAAAGTGCTGCATTTGCCTCTCACATCCCAGCTCTTCCAGGGGACTCAGCAGTGTGTTTTAATGACACCCCTCACACATCCTGAGTGGGAAAAGAGAGGGAAGGGTCCAGCAGATGGGACACTTCAGCATGTTCCAGGTCTTGGATAATGAGATTACCCACTGATGGTCTTGTGTGAGCCTCTAACACCTTGAGTGTCATCATACACTGCTCTTCCACATCTGAAATAAAAAAACTAACATGCCATGCACCAAGGCAACTAGTTCTGATTTTAAAATATGTCTAAAAAAAGGCCATGAGGCTGCCAGAATAAAGTTAGGAGGAAATGTGCTGGTGTTAGTGAGGTGTGTCTTGAGCACTATGGATACCCCAGGTGCTTCCCACTAGATGTTTCCAGTGTCCTCTAATAAGAATTGAGGGAACTATATCCTACAAAAGTCAGAGTTTTAGGCTGCACACAAGCCTGGAGCAGCCACAGATCAAGCCGTCCCTAAATTCTGCCTGCCTGTAGGGTCTACCCATACCGACCATGGTTCCCCCGTGTCACGTGCTTGAGTCCCATGCTTCCTCTTCTTTCAGTGAGACACTGTCCCAAGCCTATGTGCCTCAAGATCCACATCTGAATGTCAGAGAACTGGGAAGACTCAGTTCTCTGTGGCCTCCATTGCAAAGTTCAGTGCTATCATCCTCATTTCAGACTGTGGGACTGAAGGGTAAAAACCTTCAGACCAGGCTCCCTAAGACCTGGGTCCCAGGGAAGATTGAACACAGTGTCAAGGAGAATAGAAATAACACTGTCCAAGACAGAAGTGCAGGACAAAAAGAGGTCAGGCATAAGCCCGTGGGATGTCTCCAGTGTTAGCCGTGGGCATCACCACCTGCTCCAGCCCCAACTGGCCCATGGCCATAGAGAGGGTACCTCACAGTACCATACTGTCTTGCACGACAGAAATGGGTAGCCACCAGGAGCATCTTCTATCTCCTCCCTGTGGCTTACTAAGCATGTCCAAGAACAGGTGTGATGAAAGAAGCCAATTCCACGTAGCCTCCTCCAGGCCACACGTGGCTGTGCATATTGATCCACACCTGAGCATCTTCCCTTTGCTTTTCTCAAGAAGGACCTGTCCAAATTGCTGTCTATTACGCACCTCAGAGTGACTGTTTCAGATTCTATCTCACACCCAAATGTTACATGTTGGTGAGGACACCTTGTTAACCTTGCTGCAGTGTCAGCCCTTAAAGCAGCAGCACCATGAGCAGTGATGGTGTCCTGCAGTGCTGAGTGTGGTGTCCATGTGAACCTCTTCCAACCACGATTTTGATTTCCCTCGTTATTGTTCACCCCATTATTGGTCTTTGCCCGCAAGCTGAGTCCATCATGCCTGCTTCTCCACGGAAATATCCAACCACGGGTGGATATTTCTGTGTGTGACGGCTCCCAGGAGAGCCAAGGAGGCTTTTGCTGGTGCACTCTGATAACACTGAAAATGAAGTTTCTCCCAAGTCTACCCATTTTGCCGTAAACAAACCACCACAACAACAGAAGGCAGCAGTTCCTCCCAGAAGGACAGATAGGGAGAGAAAGACCACAGCAATGGCAAACCAGGGTTCCCAGAGTTTGTCCCCTTGGTGACATTTCCAATATCCCCATGAAACCAGGTTTCCCTCTTCTCAACTACTCTGCCAGGGACGGAGGCTTGTGCCTGTCTGGAAAACCTGGCTGCAAGGCACAGTGGTGAAGAAATGCAACTTGTCAGATAAATATACAGTGTCTATAAATCTCCCTGCTGTGTTTATAGGAAGCCTTGGCAGCTTCCCCAGTGCAAATAGGGGTTAAATTATTCCCTGTTCAATTTGTATTTAAATGTTATGTTTCTATGATAAGCGTAAGGCAGAGGTGTCAGATGGGCCCGGGCGAAGGAGACAACACACGTGAAAGGTGAAATAATAGAGCTCTGCAAACCAAGTGCTGAGAGGAGATGGGAAGGAGGGATCTGGGAGCGAGGGGGAGAAGGGGGAGGATGGGCACTAATTAAAGAGACAGAAGGGACAATGAGATGCAGGATGTTTGACCCTCTGCGGATCAAGAGGACAAGAACAAGAATCACAGCAATTGTGGAGGGACTGGGGGAAAATTAGGGTCACTCACAGGGAGACATGACATGGGATTGTGTTTATCCAGATAGCTCTCGCTAATGTATGTGTGTGTGTGGGGGTACATTTAGATAAGAGTGTATAAATACACGTGTTCTCGTATTCCTCATGCAAAACAAAGAGGGTGAATCCTTGTATCATGAAAGCATAAGGCGGCTTTACCATCTAGAACATCAAACCCAAGGCCCTGGAAATAAAGAGGGACAGATTTACCATCCTTGTGGCCCAGGCTAATGAGGAGGGCAAACCAGAAGGTCACTGCAGTCCCTTCTAGCCACAAACCCCTTTATTCTAAAACCTGTGAGCTTCCCTATTTCATCCCAGGTTCATTGCCAGAGCATCACACATGGATAGTGTGTGTGCTTCCTCATGCAAGAGCAAAACTAGCCTTTTTTTAATTCTGTATGGGAATCAGCATCTTCTATGTGTCCGTGGTATTCACCAGAGTAGCTCTATGATGTTACTCAATGCCTTTGGCTTTGTAAGCATCAGGACCAGGTTGCTGTATGGCTTAGTTTCAGAAAGCAGATGCTAATTAATTACATTATTTATACTGCTAATAATTATTTGTCCCTGCTGCTATTCCCCTCCTCCCCAAACATTGCTTGCGCACACAGTTGGGGACCAGCTGCAGTGCCGTGGTCCAGGCACTGGGAAGGCCTTTAAGCTTGTCTCCTTGGCACCATGACAGAACAAACGAGCAGCCTAGAGAGGTTTTCTGTGCAGGTGTGGGTAAGAAGAAATACCAGTGCATAGGACCAAGTGGCACATTAACCAGAGAGGACGCAAGAGGAAGGTGGGTCTTCCTTGCCCACTCTCCTGACTTATCCTTGGCAGAGAGGGGAGAGGAGACAGCCCTGGGGGTGTTCATCACAGAAACATACAGAATCATAGAATAGTTTGGGTTGGGAGGAACCTTTAAATGTTTATCTGGGCTAACACTCCAGCAGTGAGCAGGGGCATCTTCAACTATTGCAGGTTGCTCAGAGCTTTGTCTAACTTGACCTTGAGTGTTTCTAGGGCTGGGGCACCTAAAACCTCTCTGGGGCAGCCTGTGCCAGTGTTTCCCCTCCTTCGTGGCAAAAGAAGCATTCCTTGTAACTAGAGTGAATCTGCCCTCTATTAGTTGAAAAACATGAGTCCTTGTCCTACTGGTATGGGCTGTATTGAATAGTTTGTCCCCATCTCTCTTATTAAAGTACTGAAAGACCCAAACAAGGTCTCCCTGCTGCCTTCTCTTCAACAGGCTGAACAACTCCAACTCTCTTAGCTTGTCTTACGAGCAGAGGTGCTTCAGTCCTCTGGTCCTCTTTGTGGCTTCGTCAGAACAGGGGGGCAGAATCACCTCCCCCAACTTTCTTTTGATGCAATCCATGGCATGGTTGATTTCTTGGCTGAAAGAGCACATTGCTTACTTATATCCAGACTTTCATCCACCAGTACCTCCAAGTCCAAGTAGTGGGATCAGGACTATGCCAAAGTCACAGTGGTGAAAAAGAAGTATACACCTGAGTTTCTTTCAGACTACTATGAACAAGGTGTCCTCCTCAGGTCAAAGAAGAAAGGAGGAGCTATACAGTGGAAGGGTGAGCTGCAAGTGCCCTGAACATTGTTTGGTTTTAGCTCTGAACTCAAATCTGCAAGCTCAAATCTGCCCCCCTCTAGAGTCAGAGTGCCCCACCACTCCTCTCAACCCGTGCTAATCAGGTGATCAATAGGCTAATAACAGGGCATTTCCCAGGTCCTGGGCTTCACACTCTTACTGCCATTTTCACAGCAGTCCTACAGCTATGTGATGATGATTACCACCCTTTCCACAGGAGAAGTGATTACGAATTCTGTTGTAGCTAATTGTAAATTAGCTAATTATCTTCTCCATAGTACCTTGCTGGAGAATACATGAACCTTGTAAATTAGAGGTGTTCCAAAAATTAGGGCGGTGGGGAAAAAGCAACACAAAGAATCAAAAGCCCAACCTGTTGTTCTGGAAATAACAGAAACCTACTGCTACCTAACTCCAAACAACAGCAAATGAACCCTCTTTCAACCTGCACCAGCTCCTAATTCACCCCTTTTCCCTCCTCCCCATATCAAACAGCACCCTCAAGGGGGAAATTCTACTGCAGGCTTTAAAATGTTTGGTGAATTCACCTGTTCCTAGCATCTGGGTGTTGTGGGGCATCCCTAATCACATCTTAGGTGGAGTGACTTCTTCCCTCCTCCACCCCCCCCCCCCCCCCCCCCCCCCCCCCCCCCCCCCCCCCCCCCCCCCCCCCCCCCCCCCCCCCCCCCCCCCCCCCCCGGTTTGGTTTTACTCAACAGATCCTTTATATCCCATACGTTAGTAGATACATTTGCACAGCTGCTGGTCTCCAACTGCTGGAGACAGAGGCTTTGAGACACCCGGGCTAGAGAGAATAACAACTAATCTCAACAGCTGTGTGATGGGGACAAGAGCAAATGAATATAAGCCCAGGTGTGGGAGCATAATTCTCCTGCACAAAGAAGGAACCTTCATCCCACAGGTGCGTTACTCTCCCCTGCTGCATCTGAGAAAAACTTAGTTTGAAGGATTTCTCCTGTTTAATTGCTTGGCTGCACTCTGAGCCCTGACTTGGACATGGTTCCTGTAAACAGAGTGAAAGAACAGCTGAACAAGAGACAGAGTGTCTGTCTGACTCGATGTGCTGTCTCTGGCAATTGCCAGTTGTGGATATCTGGGGAAGAGTAAAAGAAATGGGGAAGCAATTCTGTTATTCCCCCCAAATATTCTCCTAGAATTCAGTGCTCTGCAGTTTAGGGAATATGGGAATAAGCAGTGTAGTGTGTTTTTTCTTCGCATGTAGTAGTTTCTGAAGTGTCTTTCTCTGATGTAATTGTTCAGTGGACTTATGAACCCATGTGAATTGCAAGCATCCACCACATCCTGCAGCAAGACTTTCTGCAGCTTAAGCACGAACTGAGTTAGGAACCTTTTCCTGCTGTTTATTTTGAAAGTGCCACTAACTATTTTCAATAGATAGAACCTAGATCTTGCCCTGGAAAAGAGTGGAAATCACTCCTGATCCAGTTATGGAAGACTGGACCCACGAGGATATTCAAAAGCTTGGCTGAACCTCTTTTTTGTGCATTTCAGATTGGTATTTGTGACTCCTGGGTCCCATCTCAATCCATGCTCTGGAAAATGTGGAAGGGAAAATCACTTTTCCCTTAGAGTGATTTGTTATTCCTGGTACCAAAGAGATGGATGACTGTGCAGTTACTGTTATTAAATACTTACAATACATCTCTGCCAAGGACAGCGGCCTCAGTGGAAATATGGGCTACATAAATTACCCAGTGCAAAAGGCAACCTCAGTTTCCCCACCTACAAAAAGACTAACTGGTGTTTGCAACAGGCAAAGCTGGGCATTGGTGAGGTTTGCACACTCCAGGAACTCAGGGAGCTCTGGTACTAATAATGAAAGGTATCTGTGAGGCTGGTGGTCAGATCTATGGCTGAACCTTGTGAGGGTTTCTATCAGATATAAGCAGCTGGAACTCTCCCAACTCCTTTGTCATGGAAGAGGAGTCCATGATGGGGTAAGTCAAGGCAGGGTTTATATCTGAATGAAAGCCCATATTTGCAAATGACAGTGACTGTGGATCTTGGAGTTATCTTCCAGGGAGAGATTTTTGTGTCCTGCAGCAACGTGATGCCTAAAGAGACTGTTACAGCAATCTAGGCACACGCGCCCAAGAGAACACAGATGCTGGCTGCTGTTGGCCCTATGAGCAACTGGAAGGAAAATTAACTTGTTGCCAGATGGTGAACTCAAAGCCTAAGACTGTGCTTTTAATTTAAATGTTTCTTGGCCTATTCTCTACTTTCAGTGTCTCCATCCATAATACAGTCCTATTCTCCTGAGCAAAGACCTGCTTTACAGGAAACTGGAAGAGGTCCTCAGTGTGCATCAGCTGCTAAACCATGCCCAGGAATTATCTAAATGAGCAATAGTATGGGCAGTATGGACAAAGTGCAGAGCTATGATGAAAAATGTAAGGAGATGGAGAAGACGGTTCAAAACAGGAGAGTGAATGTGTTTGGGGCTTGGCTGGTCAGTGCTGCTGTAGCAACACCTGCTGTGTACCTGCACTAAAATGAAATCCAGCCTTAAACCTACACCCTCATCTGGACAGTTCAGATTAAGCCACACTTGGGCTTCATCTATGCAGATAGGGTATGGAAAAAACTTTGGCCACAGGCCAAGAAAACTCTGCCATGAAGACATAGCCTAAATGATTCTAAGAGCAGACCCTTCTTGTACAGCTGAGAACATTATAACCCCAAGACAAATATCAGTAGTTCTGACTTGCTGAACAGCGCCATCACAACCGTCCATTGCCAAGAGATGCTATTCCCTGTGCAGGTTTTAAATGACAGGTTTTATGGTGTTTGATATTGAGCTGGGAAAACAACTTGCAAAGACCCATTCTATTTGTAGCCCTTGCTTAGGAAAGTTGTTGGTGAGAGCAGTTTAAAACGCTGTGTCAGGCAAAGAACAAAGACTGCCCAATTTGTGCCTAGCAGTTCATAATTCTTCCACTTTTATTCATTATCTGAAACACAGAACTGGAATATTTCTGATAATTATTCATGAGTCTATGCTATTTAGGAAAAGACTCAGAAGTAAAAATCTGATCTTTCTAAACTCAACATAGAGCTTAAATATACACTTTTCACTGCCTCTTCCCTACAGGAAGAATATCTGAACTCAAATCAGCCTTTCAATCATGAAAAAAAGGCAAAAATCATGCCTCTTTCCCTGGAAATTAGCAGCCTGTTCTTAGAGTTTCCATTTTCCAAGAACACCCCTGGAAATGTTCATGGGAGAAAGAACCTAAGGAGAAGGAGTCCCAGAATCAAAGAGTGAAGATGTGCAGCTGTGCTGTGACTAAACTTCACAGGACTTTGCATGACTGTTTGGGCTCCTTCCTCCCATGAATCCGTGGATGTTTTCCTGGCCCAGGCTTATGGATTTCCTGAAGAAGAAGGAGGTGAAGGAGAAGACTGTCTTGTACTATCAAATGACACCTCAAATGAACACCAAATCACGCTTTTACACTCATCTTTCAGAGGCAGCTCAGATTTGAATGCAACTGCTACAGCCTTTGGTTCTGGGGAATTTAACAGACTTTAATTCCTATGTGTAACATCTCCTTTTCACTCTGTGGCCACACAGGGTTGAGGCTGAGCCCGAAGGGCCGTTTGGTTTTCACGCTCGTCCAGTGCAAAGCTTAGAAGCTTCTTGACAAATTCTGCAGGGTCAGTGATGTCAAGCCTGATATGTCAGGAAAATAAGTTTCAGTTCCTAAACTCATCTCACTGGTAACCTGTTGGGGCTTTGAAACCCTTTGCAGAAGCCTAGAAGGCCAAGACATTAATCCGTGGTAGCACTCCAGCCTTGAGCACTGAGGACTATTGAAACAGCAGAGGCATGGGCAGGAATGGGGGTGGGAAGGACATATTTTCTCTTGCAGGAGCTGGGACGACATTTCAGATCAAATTAAACTTCAGTTTTTAAAGACTTCAGTGGAGGTAATTGAAACACTTCCTCACAATTGCCTGAACCTAAGTGTTATCTCTCTTTTCCTCTGTATATCATCCCTTTTCCCCCAAGCCTGCGACAGCCCCGCACAGCCACAGCCTCCTTAATATTAAAGACGGTGATTAAATGGGATTCACCAAAAGACAAAGGGCTGAAAACCTGCCAATTGTTAATCCCTCTTTCGCTGTGCTTAAAAATTCCATTTTCTTCATTTGAAGAAAGGAGGGGGGGGGGGAGAGAAAAGAGAATTATACGCCTATGTCTAATTTAAATTCTGGTGTCGCGGGTCCTGTTCCCTTCTCCCTCTCTTGACGTCTGAATATATTCCTTTATTACCATTATTACAGCTTTCTGATTGCATTAAAATTCATCCACACGCTTCTCTCCACATTCCACTTTTCTTTTGCCAGTTTTTTTGCTAATTCCCTTTTTCTCTCCCCCCTTTTCTCCCCACTTTCAAATTATACAGAATGCCATTAAAGATCTCCACAACTCCCTTCTCCATTGCTTTTATAAACTTGCTGGCTTTCTTCCTCTCCATCCCCTAATCTACAAACAAAGAAAATGAAGGAAAGGGAAAAGAAAACAATAATAATAAAGGAATCCAAGCAGCACATCTCATAGGTCTCAATAACACCTTTCCTACATCATACAGCTCCGAGCCTAATGCTCACCTCAGTTATGAAGCTGTATTTCACAAAGAAGTTTTGTGTATTATTTGTTTGATGCTTGTACCTGGAATCTTCAGCTAAAATCAAAAGTGGAGTGTGCCACGCTGTGTATGTGAGCGTGGAAAGAGACAGTCTTGCCTGTAACTGAAAGGAGAAAAATAAGGAGACTGGAAAAAAAGAAATGTAATTTCACCCTGTTTTACAGAGCAGGAGCTGAAATTCTGTAAGGATTTGCTTATGGATGTGAGCAGTGAAACTGGGCATGCAGTGCATATGGCCAGTTGCAGGTGATTAGTACAAGATCTGAACTCAAACAGGATCCACCCATTTAATCCTTCAGGCATCCCACTGGCTGTTAGGACATCTTAACTGACTTTTTTTCCCCCTCAAGGTAGATCACCTAAAGAGAAGATAGATCTTTATTTAAACCAGTCCCACTCTGGGGATTTTATAGATAAAAAATGAAGGTGAGAGCTTGGCTCTGCTGCTATACAGGATACTACCTGCCTTATGGGCAGCTGAACAATAAAGTGAAGGGGCATAACATGATGCCAGTGTGATTAGGCTGGGGTATCTCAAGCCCCTAACTCACCCTTGTGACTCGTCTTGCTGGGAGGAAAAAGCTGCTACTGTGAAACTTTCATTTATTCTTACCAGTTCTTCACAGGGTGCCTAAGTAGGTTTTTTGTTGTTTTGGTTTTTCTGTTTTTTTTTTCCATTGTTATTTTTGTTGCTGTCACCCTCAATTACACTGATATAATGAAATGACTGAAACAGGATGAAAAATGGAATTTTCTTTCTATAAGAAATACTCATGTCTCAAAAAATGTGCTTTCACTTTGAATTGGAGAGGCCAAAGTTCTCGTGAAATGGAAATTCTTCACTTGTGAAACGTTATAGGGTATTGTCTCAGAGGAATAAAAAGCCTTTGTCTTAATAACCTCAAAACATAAAATATATAAAGCTGAATGGCTGTGGTTTTCAGCCAGACAAAAGAAAGTATGTTTTCACACACTATATGAATAAATGAAAGACATTTCTGTCATGGGATGTTGCTGAACGCAAAAGTCATAAATTAGCTCCAAGGCGAATGAGACAGATTAGTGGTGGTTATGTCCACTCAGTGCTTTGAAACATGAATATCCAGATGCAAAATCTAACTTAGTCACTAAACCTCTGTCTGCTGGAAGCCAGAGGGTATTAAGGGGAGGATCACTCTTCATAAAAGCCCTGTTCTTACTTTTTCTAAATGGGCACTGCTGGAGCAGAGAATGCTGGACTAGACAAACCTTTGGTCTAACTCAAAACAGAAGCTAGTGGTTTAATACAGCACAGACTTGAAACAAAATTAAATCAAAAGGATCCTGTTAAAATGACAGATTTGTACCTCCTGAAATGAGAACTCAATGCTTTAATTTAAAAAAAGTAAATGTCCCCTGGCAAAAATCTCATTGAAATGAAGCTGTTCCAGGGGAATGCCTTGCCTGTTACAAAACTACATGTTGGGCTAGGTAACTGTTTCTTTGAAATACTTTGGCCAGCTCAACAAATGACCCAGGAAATGAATGGGTCTGCTTCAGGATGCTGCCCAGCAGGATCTGTCTTGACTTATCCACAAACTCATTTAGACTGTTACCCTAAGATGCATGTGAGAAGGAACATTATATTCCAGTGATGTTACACCAGTGCTCGAAATAAACATCGGGGATTCAGGGTTAGAGCTGAAGCTTATTGAAGTTAATGAAAAAGAGTGCCACGGAGCCTTGCAGGCTTTGGATCAGACTCTTGATTTGCTGAAGCGCTGCTTAGTATGTCCCTACCACTGCTAGGTATTGCAGATTCTCCCTGATGCAGAACGGCGTGTTACACCCGTGCCAGGAGAAATCTGGTGGGGATGGAACAGAAGGACAGAAGAGCCTGAGCGATTCCCATCACACCTTTTGTGTGCCAGGGTTTGGGCATCCGCGTGTATTTCCCTGATTCAGCCAATTTCCTTGGGCTCCTTTCACCACTCTGTTGCAATACGGCAAAGAAAACAAAATCCCTGTGAAATCTGCACAGGCAAAACTCATCCTTCCTCTGAGTAGAAGACTTTCCTGCAGGTCTGACCACAGGTTTTAAAACAGCAGCGCAGAGCAGTGAGGGAATGCAGAAAAATTGTGATCAGGCAAGGTTTGCAATAGAATTTATAACCAACACGCTCACAGAGGAACTTTCCTTTAGTAAAAGCAATATTCAGCCCACACTTGTCTTAAAGCAAGACCTACTGGGCTGAGAAAGAAGCTAACCACCGAGGTGGGATATCCTATGCCCTGTTCTGGAGCCCCTCAAGCTCTTTGTCTCCCTGGATTTGGCCTGATTTCAGGCTCAGGGGAGACCCATCCCACTCAGTGCATTGAGACAAAGATTTCTCCTCTCGCTGGGGAAAGTGAGATTCCTTTGATGTCACTTAGCATCCCCCTGCAAACATTTTATTAAAGATTATTTCTTCCACCCACCCTCCCACCCTCCTCCCCCTGCCCCCCCAGCTCTCAACTCCAACTGGCTTTAAATGCCACTGTCATTTCCATCCGCTGACAGAGCTCTTTAACTGCCGCGCCGAATGGCATTCGCTAAAACCAACTAATAGAAGGAAATGAGGTTAACCTTTAAGAAAGGTGAAAACGAGCCGGGTGCTATGCCAGCAGTAAAGAATAGCTCATAAACAGCCTCCTGCTGCAGAGGCAGTTTAGTCCTGGCGCTGGTGTTGCTGGCAGTCCTGTGGGCAGGTGGGTTTCAGGAGTAAGACTGGTCAGGAAAAGGGACGGGATTGCCCCTTTCACACAGCCCTGCCTGTGGGGAGAGTCCCATGACTGATCTTGGCTGCTGTGATCTGAACTCACAGCAAACATGCATTGGCTGTAGTGACCTGTATGATAGATTGGTGGCTTGCACCAGTAAAGCTTTTCTCCACCACTTCCTGCAGGAAGACGGGAGTGCTCCAGGCCAAATCCTGACCTGTCTGTCTCCTTGCTGAGCTTGATTTTCCACTGGTCTTTTTAAATCCCTTGCAGCTCAGCCCAACACGACCTAGCAATTCTTACTGACTGACCTAGGGCTCTGCTTCTGTAAAAGTGGTATTGTTGAGTGGCGCTGAACTATCTGAAGGACCATTATTGGCCTTTTGTTTTCCTTCAGGTTTAATGAATTTGTCACCTTATTTGTCAAGAGTTAGATAAAATCTTGGCTTTAAACCACAGTTTGATCTTACACATGCCACTCCACACTGAGCTCGTGCCTGAGACACTGTGCTATGCAACTCATGAAGGAGAGCAAACAGGAAGAGTTGGGGGCCAAAGACCATGCACTCCCATACACGAGCTGCAAGAGAAGGGGCATCTCTCAATCTACACAGAAGACTCAAGTGTTCAAGGCCAGGTCAGATGGGGCTTTGAGCAACCTGGTCTGGTGGAAGGTGTCCCTGCCTGTGGCAGAGGGGGCTGAACTAGCTGGTCTTTAAGTTTAACACCAGGTGAGTCTAAAAGGAGGCAACTCAATACCTTACCAGTTTGGGTATCAGAAGAAGGAGAGGCGGCAATGTCGTGATGGGAACAAGACAAATATTTGTTAAGTAATTTTCTACTGACAGTGCTCTGCTTCATCTAATTTTAATTAGACAAGAGCGCCTGAAGGATGCACATACTAGCAACTATACTAACAACTGGCAGTATGAGAGTGAGTCCAGATGAAGTGGGGATATTTGTCTCTGTTTTCAGTCAATTTTCTCCACTCTGTATAGATGTATCTCACAGAAGTGCACTGAAGTTGGTCTTTCATCCTATCACTGCACCACACTGACCATACTATTGTCTTTCTCTCACCATGTTAAAAGTATTTGAAACAGAAAATTATACACCTGGACCAAACAATTAGTAAGCACAAATCTAAAAAGCTTCCTGATCTTTAGTAGGTATAAATCAACATTACAGTCACACACAATTCAGCGATAGAACTACTTCTCCCACCAACACAGCTATGGCAAGATCAGCAAATATAAAAAACAGTTATCCCATTCCTACTCAATGATAGTAACTGGAGAAATTAATTCCCTAATTCAGGGTAAAATTGAAGTCTCAGAAAGGTGAATTTCCAGCTACTAGAGCTTTACTGTCCACATAGGAAAAAATGACCCTCAGCAGGCTCTTTCCACCTCAGATTTCATCACTGCTAATAATGCTTTTTGGCTAACAATGCTTTTTGGGGTGTGTGGAGAAAGCAGGGTTGTGCAAGCCAGATCTGAACCTGGCTCCAGTCCCTATTACTGCAACAGTACTGTAACTGTGCTAAGGGGAGTCATCTCTTCCCTTCATCAGTAGCCGGGACTCAGAGAAACAGAGACAGAGAGCGAAGGTGCTGTTTTATAGCAAGCCTTTTTCTGAGCTTGAGAGCTCACTGTGCTATTATTTCCCCTTTTTCCCTCATTTCAGGCCTTTTTTGTGTTTCATGTTTGGCCCTCGGCAGGCTGAGAGACGTGCTGACAAGTTGTAACTCTCACTCGGCTTGGCGAGGGCTTTGTTCTCTGCGTGCGTGGCACAGACTCGCTTCCTCTTTCGAAATGTGACAGCGAGCGATAACACTGACACACAGAGCCAGAGCCCGGGCTCGGCGCGCTCCCCGTGCTAAAGACCCTCTTTGGTGATCTGTAGCATCAGTCAGGAGGCAAAGATGGGCATTGTACAGGGAAAAACACAGTAGTGACAACTACTTCTTTCTCCCCAGACCCCCTTAAACCCAGGCTAGTCAGAGGCTTTCAAATGCCCAGTTCTTCAAAAAGTGATTTGCAGTGGTCTGGTCTCTCCCCCTCTGTACCAGGGATGTCCACAGAGCTGCCTCCCCAGGAGGTCTCCCAACCCAGGGCTGAATCACCCTGTCCCCATAGGCTGTGTTTTGCCTAAAATGTGTGTCCTGGTGAGGGGCCAAGCCTTACTACAAGGACAATAGGCAGAGAAACGGACAGCATCATAGTTTGCTTTGATGTGCACCCTTTTGTGACAAAAGCTTGTCTCTGACTTCTGACGAGTGCTTGGCATCGCTTTCAGATTGGAGAAGTTTTGGAAGAAAGTTCAGCCACCCTCCTGCTGATTAAAGTGCTCTTTAGTATATAGGCTGTTTTCCCAGAAAATATACTTCCATAAAGACCCAAGTCTCTTGGAGCTCTCTCAGGCAAGGATGAGCACTACTCTCTTTAAGCCTGACACGTGGAGACATCTGTTTCATTTATGCAGGTCTTAAAAACCTACTACAGTTTTTAAAAGATGAATGCCAGGCTGGGATCAGTTTTCCAGAGTACTCTCTCCACCAGTGCTACCTACTAAAAAGTCATCTTTGTCCTCCAGTTTCCTTGTTTATATAGCAATAAGGTCCCATTAGATGGTTTTGCCCACCATCAAACTGGGAGCTAGTGTTGGCTTCTTCAGCTGTGCTAACCACTTTTCTAGGTCATTGCCTAGGTACTTTTCTAGGTCACTGTCTTATGAAATATAACCCCTCGCACTTTAGGCCTGTTTTTTAGTCTTATTCCTCCATGAGTCAGCTTAGATTTGGCTCTGCAGAAACACGCACACAATTCCTCAGCCAGCCAAAGCTTGTTCAGACTGACCTAAGTGACTCAGATGACTCTGTATCAGAGTTCTGTCCTTACAATTTTCCATTTTGTGTTATCCACAGATTTTATCAGCCAGGATATTTAATTCCACATCATTCATGACAATGCTGACTAGCATCAGAGCTGGTTACTGATCCGTGTAGAACCCTGCTACAAATACCCTCACTCTATCATGCTTTCTCTTTGACAACTGCATTTTGAGATTTGTCCATTACCCACTTCTTAATCCATTTAATGTCCACCCTCTTGAACACTGTACTCAGCAGGAACTACAGGGAAGTTCCAATTCTAGAGATCCAACCTTTGCAGCTCAAGATAGCTTCTACTGATAAGGAAAACTCAATCAGTCACTTTTGCCATGGGGAAGATAGGATCTCAAAGATACATAGCCCCTCTCCTCCCTTCCCTTGCCTCTGGCATTGTTCCTCCTCCCAGCCTGAACAGCAGGACTTCAACTCTGCTGCAGCACAGTTGTCTAACACCAGCAGTCAAGGAATACTGTATTTTCCTTTCCCCAGATGTCACTGTAAAAGTTGGGCACCAACCTCACTTATTTCTGTTCTTCACTCTTGGTTATTGTGGCCTGTTTTTAATGGCTGGTTCACTCACAGGCTGTGTTTGCTATGTGTGTGTAGGTGTTATATTTGCAAATACAGTGACTCAACCACCCTAAGAAGGACCCTGTTCTTCTTTATTATATTCTTGCCACTATCATGTCTGCTGGTCCCTGGGATTAAATACCCTCTACAAGCTACTCCCACAGAGAGTGTGAGAGCTGGAGAGACCAGCAAATAGAGGAAAACAAAGTCACAATTCTTAAGAGTGTTTTATGCAAGAGGAATCCCAGGACAGGTGTTTTTTTTTTCTTTCCCCACCTCAACATCTTTTTCCTGGGAGCAGAAGTAATTCTATTGAATGCACTCAGAGATTTCCCTGCACAGTGAAGCAATGTAAAGGCATAGGATTCTTATCATTCAGCTTCCCTGAACATTTCCCTGAGCTAGAAACAAAGCCCAAGTCCCAGTTGGGATGACATTTATTTAGCATATGTAATGTTAACCAAAAGATGTCAGGGAACATGCATTGAACCTTGCTTTGTCTCTTCCACTGTTTAACTATTGGCTTGCCCTGACTCATCTTTGCCCTGTTCCAACCACTTTGTCCAAGGCTGAGGAAGGTGATTTGGTGGTCCTTAAGTCTCACAGGCAGCTACTGGGCCTGTCTTTCTTTCAGGTAGCAACTCATACCTTGTCTAAGCAGAACCTAGGATGCAAAGAGCAGTGGCTTGAATGATTTGGTGTAGGCTTTCCTGAATTTTAACAAAGACACTGAAAGTTTGCCTGTCAATAACCCACTCACGAGTAAGATACAATGGTTTGCCCCCAGCTCCCTAGGTACTCATCTTACATTCAAGAGATGGCCTTTTATCTCACTGTTTCTGCTGTTAGATGTGACAGTAGTTCTGGGCAAATCTCTTTTTTTTTTTTTTTTTTTTTTCCATCTCTCCATCTGCAATCCAGGGGAATTTTGGCCTTGGTTGTTTTGATACTCGTTTCAGAAAGAACATGCTATCACAGTGACGATAGCGGAGACATAACACAGCTCTAACATATTCATTCAAACATTGCCCAAGTCATAGTGGGTGGTGGTGTTGGCCCCAGTTCAGTCTTGGGGTAACTGAGGCCCAGTGAAGTTAAAGAGATGCATCCTGGAATAGACCTTGGGAGTTGTGAGTATTTGCCTTGCAGCACAATCCAGCAGAAAGCACGATCCTTTCCTCTGGGTCCGGACTTTTCTACAGCACTTTCAGAACACTAGTCCATAATCCTGACTTCAGAGAGCTTTGCACAGGCTGCCTAAATTACATTAAAGCACAAGATTTGTAGCTCAGTTCACCCAGAAAAAGCGTGTGTATGTCTGCGTGTTTGCATATGGATGCGTGTGGCATGTGGGAGTGAATCCCTAAATATGAGGCGAAGTGCCTATCACAGAGAATAGACCTTAAAAGGGTTCTCTGAGCTGTAAGTGAGAAATCAAAGCTGGGAAGAGAAAAATAAAGCAAAAAGACAACCTCACCACTACCAACAGCAACTCAAATTAAAAAGCAATTGTGTGTGTAAGAAAAAGGAAGCTTTGGATAAAAAACAAGGATAAATGACATTTGTTGTGAAATGCCTCCCCCACTCCTGTCCCCAAGTGATAAGAAAATGAGGATGCCAGGGGAACTTCAGGTTGGATTCAGGGAACAAAAACATTTTCAGGTCAAGCTTCCTCTGATGTTACCTTGAGTTCCCCTCTTAACTGCACTGAGCAAAGGTGCCACTGTCATCACTCTCCACACCTTTGTGTCCCCACAACTTGATGGAGATGTGGACAGGTGCTCATGGGCCCTCTCATGCCTTTCCTTCCAGCAAATGCTACCACCAAAATGCCACCCCACCCTCTGCTTTATGTGTGGTCCATGTCCATCCCAAGATCCTAGCACTGCCTTCCAAGGAGCAAAGCATCAGGAAAGCCTGGGAAAGAGGAGAAACTGCTGCAGGAGAACACCTGTGACCCAGATCCTGGCAGGACTCTCCACTGCCCTGGCTCACTTCATGGAAAAGAAGGGAGCCAGGCAGTCAGTGCTGCCAGCTTCTGGGCATCTGAGGGAGCTGACAGGCTGTCAATCAATGCTGACAGAAGTGAGAGGGACTCAAACAAAAGGTGCCCCAACCAGAGTGGTGGGTGCCTAGCAAGGACAACAGGAAACAAGTGTTTAAAATGCCAGAGAGAGTGTGAGAGATTATTTTTTTCTTGTCTTTGTTGGAGTTGAGGTCACTGCCCTGTCTCCATTCCCATCATCCAGTGAGTCCTCAGAAATCTCTGTATGGTACCAGATCCAGCCCAGCACTGAGCACTGCCTTGGAGGTGATGAAGGGCTGGCAGGATGGGGACTGCTGCTGATTTACTTCCTTGCTACTGTTTGGGTAAGCAGCAAGGTAGGAAAGGGGGGATGATTGAAAGGAGTGGGGAGAGAAGAAGAAAGGAGGAAGAAGAGATAATAAGAAAGCCCCCACTGCCCTCTGCCATTGTGCTGCTCACTGGAAGACTCCCTACAGAATTATGCTGTCGTCTTGCAGGAAAGCATGTAATAACTGAAAATACAGTGTCAAAAGGAATTTTTCAGGCTTTGACAGCTCATAAATTACAGTTCGTTGACTTCTTCCTGGGTCTAGATTTAAATTAATAGGCAAGCAGATATATATTTCTTTTGCTCCTTTCTCCTGAGAAGTAGCAGTTGTGGAAGTGACGCAGTTTCTCGCATCTCCATCTCCCCCTTCCCTCCCTCCCTCCCTTACAATCAGTCTCACCCCGATGCAGACCAGCTCCACTCAGTCTCAAACCCCAGGGTACAGCATAGTGGTCCTCCTGAAACCACCTCTCCCCAATACTCAAGTGGGAAAGCAAAGGCATAGAAATTCACTCTTCCCTACAGTAAATGGTCTCTTTATAAAATCAAGCCCTTTCAGAGGAGGTATTTGGCAGAAAATGGTCATGGGCAGTAAAGGTCAGAGACGCTCAAGTAAGTCAGTGATGGGTACGGCATCCAAAGTGAAAGCAAGCAGAAAGAATGGGCCTGCCTCCTAAATAAATCAAAGTGAGATGAAATGGCCATCCATGAACAAATATGCACTGCCCTTTCCATGGAAATACAGGTGCTCACCAATAATGAGAATAAAGGTGGCTATGTGAATGGATGGCTGGATGGCTGGATGGATGGACAGACAGTTGCGTGTAATGGCAAACAGACTAGACAGGAAATCATTTCTCCAGAAGGTACTTATGCTCTAAAAGGGATTACACTCTGTCTCCCTTGAATGTCTTGGATGCAATGTTAACCAGTAAGTCTGCTGGTCGGAGCTGAACAGCTCCAGCATTTTGCTGCTGGGAGAAATGATCTGGGAAGATGGAAGCTGGCACGCCTCTCTCAGTGCTCCAGTGAATGAACAGGAGTGCTCAGCAGTGGAGCTGTTTGGTGGTACATCAAAGCATGGTAGGGAGGTGTTATGCTGCAAAGGACCTCTTGTTCTTTTGTAGGATGACACATATATGAGTTTGGGGCAGCATAACCTGAGGTCTGCCTGTGATGTTGCTTTGCAGGTATGAGGAGCTCAGCCTGCATCAGTGATGGCTGTGAAATTCCTAGGAGGATGTGGATTTGCAACACGTAGGTAGTGAAATGCGTCAAGTGCTTTTGGGTCCCGCAGTTTGAAAAAGTCTCATGTAAAAAGGAGTTATTAATAGTATTAATGGCTCCTGTTACAAGTTGTAGTCTGTAGCCACCTAGGAAACTGGGGTGAACAGTGGGATGCGTGCTTGGCAGCTCCTGTGAAAGAGTAGTCCAGGACATGCCTGTTTTTGGGAGGGTGGCAATGACTCAGAGCCGGGAGCTGAACATTTCCCTCATTTGCCAGGGTAACACAAAGAAAGGAGTGAAAAGCACAGAGCCAGAAGGAACATGGGTCCTGGCTGCCCTCACAGAGGTGTGTGAAGGGACAAGTGCGACAATCACACATTTGAATCATCCGAAAGGTCTTTGCGCTCTCCCCACCGGCTGCGTTAGTGCCAGCGCTGAAGGGCGGTGACGTCCCTCTGAGGAGGCAGCTCCTTGTGAAGCACTGCAGGCTGAGGGTTCAGTCACCTCTCAGCTCAGCTCAGCAGTCTCTGTGAGATGCCCTTTGCAGTGGGCTGGGAAAGCTCAGAAGGTGGAAAGGGGACAGAGGGGCTCTGGGGGCTCAAGCTGAGCACAGGAGTGGAACAGAGGAAGGGCCAGCAGTCCCAGGGGTTTGCCCTGCAAGGAGCCCTCCTGTGTGGGGACAGAGAGATGTTTCCTTTTGACTGACTCTACTAGGAAGTCACCAGTCACGGCGGTGTTTGGCAAGATCTCCAGGTGCTCCCAGGATGGGCTCCAGGGCAATGACTGCAGTGATGTAGGAGGGACAGAAACTCAATTTCAGCTCAGCTAGGAGAGAAATAACCTATTCAGTACTTAAGGCTTCTCATTCTGCAGTTACCTAAGCCCTGAGTTTGACCATTTAGAAGGGACTGCTACTTGGGTATGCTGGTGTTTTGAATGGGAAAAGTACTGGGACAAGGTGCTTAAATCTATCAGATGGGACTCAAGAAAACTTGTCCTGAGGAAGTCAGTTATTTGCAATGCATCATTCAAAGGGGTATGGAATAGCCCAGCAATGGTGATCCTGTGTAGAGAGAGTGTGGGGTTGTGTGTGTGTGTGTGACAGGTGTTGCCATTTGCAGTTTAGGTGACAATTTGTGCAGCAATGGATAACTATCAGTCTCTCTCACAGTCTGACACATACCTGTATCAGCACTATTTCATTTGGAATTACTATAAAAAGGAAAGGGTGTAAATTAGTTCCAAATAAGAAAGTGAATTCTTCAGCAGAGTTTCACAGAACCACTGAAGGCTTTTTTCCACGGCTCTCAGACTACCACAGACCACAGCAACAGAAAACTTCTTTCAGCCCATGGGTACCAACTCCAAAAAGACTACACTTATGTTCACCTTATGTCTGCTTGTCCTAATTTCAGCTCACAGCTATTTCCCATCAGCTCTTGCTTCCAGCACTTCACTGGGACTATCTAATCTGTTCTGCCCCTACAACCCTCGCTTCTGTACTCTCATGAATACTTGCTGCAATCCCCAGCTTTGTGATTTGCGAAACAGCATTTTGCAGAGGACGCAAAGGCAGAAGTGACAGAGAAATAAGGCAACCTTTCAATCCATTTATCAAAGTCCTTGAAGTTCCCATTTCAAGGAAACAATCAGAAACAGGGAGCATAAAAATTGAATATGAAATGCAGGGCATTTTAAATAAAGGGAAAGGTTAACAACAAAGCCAGTTCCCTTGATGATAATAAAATAAAATCAGTCCTGAGACCTGTTGATCCTGAATGGATCTTGTTTATTAGGAAAAACCAATTGAATGTACTGATAGAATAAAAACATAGAATCATAATGTTTATTCATTTCCTCTTTCTGTTTCCTTAATTGGATGTTATGTTTTTCAATGTGCAAAAAAATGCATCTAATATGCTGTAACCAAGAGAGACCCATTTAATAACACTCAGTGGGTCAGTCTACTTTTATCCATGTGCTCTTGAGTTGCACCTGTGTTTCCCTGGCAAAGACATCATTAGCTTTTAAAGCTCCCTCTGACATTGCCGAAGACCAAGAGGAATGTATGAACCACCCCACCTTCACCTGCAGGTGGCAACAGGTAATGCAAAATCTAGGATCCTCACAACTAGGCTTGGGAGCAAAAAATCATGGCCACTGATTTATTGCTTCCCATTAGACTGTCTCCTGGCTAAGGACAAGTTATTTTCACGATACTTGTCCGGCATAATTATTTTCAGACATAGAAATATTTAAATAATGAAGCTCAGAGGTGTGATTTCTGAGCCGAGATCTCATCTATTTAGGTGTTTGTAGCACAAGTGTCATAATGATGTCTCAACTTCAGGCTCGATGAACCAGTGAGACCTTTGAGAGGTCATACTCTCCCACGTCTGAGAAATCTGTGAACTTTCCTGCATCTTCTTCTGGAAAGTTTGATGCAATGTCTTCTAAGGAAAGTGGTGCTGAACAACAGGACTCATTAGATGTTACAGCTCCAAGCGAAAATGAGGCATGCATGGAGCAAACCCTGGTTAAATACCAGGCAGACAATTACTTTCCCTGTAGGGAATTTGCAAAAGCACCTAAAGGGAATGTGGGTGATTTCAGGAAAAGTTGAGTACAAAAGTTTCTTGGGCTGTGCAGTAAATCTCAGATGTTCCTTAATATTGTTCTGTAATTTTGGTCACAGTCTTCAAGTCCAATGTCACTACTTTTTTTCACTGTCCCCAGTGATGAACTTCAGGAGCATCACAGCCACTCAAAGTCTTTCTTTTCATTTGGATATCCGTCTCATAATTTCCCTTGCTAACCTGCGCAATTAGTATATTTTCCCACCTTGCTGCCAGTGTTTAAGGTTGTGGAGGCTATGCTCTGTTCCTTGCACAAGTGAATGGTGGTGCCTTGAGTGCCAAACTGACCATGTCTGCCTGTGACAGCTTTGGCCACGGAGCTGAAAAGTGAAAGAGTGAAGGGTCCCATGCTCCTGTCTACCCCTTGGTTTCAGGTCCTCTGGGTCAGGCCCACAGGATATTGGAGGGTAGGTTACACTGCCTGTCTTGTGACTAAGCAGAGGACTGCTATGCCCAGGGTGTGAAATCTGACATCTCTCACCAGCATAAAATGTACTAATTGGGGTTTTGTGTGCATATTTTTTTATTTAGTGGTCCTGTAGGACGCTGAACCTGCATTATGATCAGAGGCTGATGAGTTAAGGATATGGGGAATTAGGCTCAGCTGGGCATCTCTGCCATGGGCTACAATAGCTTGTTACAGTCTGTACAGTATTTCGAGCAAAATGCTTTGAAATCGCAGAGCACCTTCTGTGTGAGGGACAGGGAACTCTTTACCATCAAGGAGGCAATGTGGGAAAGAAAGCGGGAAGCTTTTAACCCCTGTCAGTCATCTGTCTGCTTCTCAAACCGAGGCCCAGAAAATCTCCCCCTCTAGCTGATGGGATGCCTTTGCCATGACATCGTCCTGACAGCTCCGCACTCCCACCCCCTTCCCCTCACCCTGCCGTTCTCATGTGTTTATGGTGTGTGTGTGCATTTAAACCCCAGCAGTTCAAGCAAAATCTGGCACCACCTACTCAGCATCCCTTTGATAACCAAATAAAAAAACCCCTACAACACCCTCCGTCCCCCCAGCTTGTGTTAAGGTCCTACCAACCCCCTACTTCCCCACCCTGAGTTGCAGAATGAGTTGCTTGCCTTGTCTTGTAGCGAAAAGGAGTTTTCAGGGCTAGATTTTGCTCCACAAGGACTAGCTGTTTCTGGGACTCGGGAAGAGACAAAATATCTATCGCACAGGATGAAAGCCAATGTCTAATTCAGGAGAGCTGGCAAGGAACTGGTTTAGTGTAAGGCTATCTTGAAACTGCCTTCTGCTTCTTCTAGAGTGCCTGGTGCTTCTGAAAGCTTGATTGAAAACAGGCTACCAAATTCAGTTTCTGTTTTCTTTATCCAGTGTTGCTTCAACTATTTCACATAATTGCACACCTTTATTTCCACTCTGAGTTATTTCTGCAACAAATTGAAGCACGCATGAGGTGAAAAAGGGATTTGGTTCCATTGGAGATGATGGCTTTGAGGTTCATGTCCAGCAAAGGCCGAGTACAAAATCTGCATGTCAGGGAAACATAAAACAACAAACCTGTGCACATCATCTGGAATGAAATGAACAAATGCACAGAGTTTAGTGAGGTGTGATTAAAGCAGCAAAAGAAGTACTGGAAAGAAAGAAAGCAAGAGAGAGAGAAAAAGAAAAGAATGGATGTGATGGGGGAATGATTGCAGCCCTCAGTCCTACATTTCTCTTTCAGAACAATGACAAGCAGCATGAAGATCTCTGTGTCTGATGATGGGGACATACAGAGCCCGGTCAGAGAACAACTGGTTCTTCCATTCCCCTTGCTGGTCTGCTGGCCCACTGACTCTCTCTGCAGTGGCTGAAAGTCCTGGGTCTCTCTAAATTTAATTCTCTGTTGGCTGTGCAGAATAGGAGATACCTTCTATAATGAAGGTATTAGGAAGAAATTCTTTACTATGAGGGTTGTGAGGCACTGACACTGGTTGCCCAGGGAAGCTGTGGGTATCTCGTTCCTGGAAGTGTTCAAGGCCAAGTTGGATGGGACTTGGAGAAATATGGGCTACTGGGAGGTGTCCCTGCCCATGGCAGTGGGGTTGGACTAAGTGATCTTTAAGGTATGTTTCAACCCAAAACATTCTATGATCCAGCAAACTAGACAACCTCCCTTCTTTCAAGAAAGTAAAGAATAGGCAGGGTGTTTTGAAATGTACTGATTTTCTATGGTTTTCCTCGATTTCATAGACAGCCCCACTGGCTCCCGGGGTCCCTGGAGGGAGGCTCCAGGCCTTTTGTGGGGTTCTTGAAGGGCACTGAAGCAACCCCTATGCAGAAGGGCCCAAGCACCTGTTTTTACGACCCCACAGCCAGGCTGAGAAATGTGCCGGTGCTGTGAATGGGAAGATTCTCTTGTGTTTACTGGAAATAACTTCAGGTGAAGTTGCTCATGTAACTCTCACTGCGTATCACCTCACCACACACACAGGGGCAAAGGCTTCTGCCATCCTGTAGAGGTTTTGTGTCGTTGCAGCAGCCTGGTTTCCATCCAACAGATTTGGCCCGTTGCACTGGATGAGGGCAGCCTCCCCCCACGATCTTGCAGGGTCAGAGCCAATTAGCATAGCCCTTCCCACCTCCCCTGAGGGCAGGGTCGGGTGTAATGTAGCCAACGACTGATCTTGCCACGCAATATCATCAGGGGTGACACAGCTGAGCCCCTGATGAGATGTTTGCTGACATGTGTCAGGAAGGATCACGGCATGCTTCCCCAGATGCCCGGGTGGATTGTGGGTATGACGAGGGGGGGGGGAGGGGAGGGGGCGGCTTGTAAACATTCTCTAATATGGCATTTAAGACAAAAAAAAGAGTGAGCTGAGGCAGAACAAGACAAATTAATGTAGAATGACAACTGCCTTAAGGAACGTCAGATGTCTGGAGAAAATCAAAAGAATTCCTCTCCCAAGACTCCAGTGTAAATTTATGTATCTCTATATCTATCTGAATATACATATGTAGGTCTGTGTGCACATGTGCATATTAAGGCAGATTGTCAGTTGGTACTCAGTGGTAAAGGTCCACTTTGTGAAGATGCTTAAACAGTCATTACCTGTTTGCTTCCTGCACGTACCAGTTGAATGCTTTGGCTTTTGTGGACATAGGTATGAGCACGTGTAAATATTCTTTTCACTCCCTTATAGAACTTGGATACAGAATTTTTTCAAAGGTGACTAAAACGGGCAAAGATTAGGAAGAAACCTTGTGTGTAGGGATGGGGCAGGTAACTGGAGGCATATATGTAAGCATCAACAGATGGAAGAATTGAATTATGTGACTCACAGGGCTTTGGCTGCATATCTGAGAGAGAAATTAAGGAAGAAAACTTCCACTGAATAACTTCTTGACTTTGAGTTCCTAAAACTGAAGAATTACCTTAAAAGAAAAGATGTGAAAATTCCACAGTTTGAGAACTTTAAACACAATACAACCAACATGCCCAGTCATGGAACAGCTGAAATAGGCAGAGATAAGAACTGTTGAATGTATATGGGTTTCACATGATCAAATCCTGCTGTTCTTTGAACTTGATTTACAAACACTGAGACGCTTACAGACTACTCAGCACTGCAGAAGCTGTTGTTCTTCAGCTGCAAGAAATGTGGCACTCTCAGCATATCTGCCTGCATCAAATAATTCAGTATTCATTCTCTTAATGAAGCCATACTTCTGAGGTGAGATTTAAATTGCAGGTTAAAACACCCACATTTTTTACCTACAGCTAGTCTGGCCATTTAAAATTGCCAAAGCCAGTGGAGAGACAGTTGTAGAGTTAGGGGAGCTCAGGGCACTCTTCCATTTACTCTGTGGTAGACACCTATATTCAGTCAGCTGCACTGATCTCTAGACCCTGTGCTGAACTGTCAAGGTCTATGCTGACTGCAATGTCAGTGCAGGCTCCGCACCCTCATGTAGACACCCACACCTGCAAAACAACTGGTTTAAGTGTCTCAGTCTGGATCTGTGTCATTGCTCAAACAAGCCATCCTCTATTTCACTGCAATGCTGCTTCTCCTGCCTGGGCTAGGGTCTGCAGAACAGGAGTCAGCCCTTTAATATCACATAAGACATCTAAATCTGAGTACATCACTCCCATGTCCCTTCACAGTCAACAGGGATATTTGTGCCTCCAAAGGCTGATTCATCCCATCAACACTGTTATCTAAGAAAAATCAGGCAAACTGCTCTGAGCAAGTTCTCATCTCTCTTTCTAATAAGTATGAAGTAAGTTCAAACAGCTACTTTAGACTTAACAGTTGATATGGCTAAATTTAGGGTAGACTGATTAAACACACATAATCCTCAGTCCCTAACTGAGTCCCTCCACATATCTTCTTTCTGGATCATACATATCATAGTCTACCTGACTGATCCCAAACCACCAACATAGCTAGAATAGCCAATGTCAAATAAACACAGGGATTTTCTTTGTGATAAGGTCTACAGAGGTAAAAAGAAAAAAAATGTTCAAAATACGTGTCCTAATAATGATCTAAAATTACTGTTTGCACATGGTGCACAAGGAGAAGAACAAGTCAGAAGGAATGGGGAAAAACTCTTATTTTCAGAGCATCACACCATAAACACAGTATATAACTGCTACCTGCAAAACAACTTTCTTAGTCAAAGAACAAAAGCATTACAAAATGTGGTGATAGCTGGCAAGACGCTGCAGCTCCTGAGGTTTCAAGGTATTTTAGAGAATTAATATTTTGCACATATGCAGCAGGTTTCACCTGAAGATCTCAAAGCACTTTGTAAATATATATGCATTAATTAATCTTCACAGCAGCTCTATGAAATAAGCACTGTAAATATAATTATCTTGATTTTACAGATGGTGAACTTGAGACTCAGAGCAGTGAAATAACTCCCCCAAGTTCACACCATGAATCAGCAGTGCCGTAGTGACTGGAATCCAGTGGTTCCACTGCCACTTCTCTTTGCTAACCCAGATGACAGAAGTCCCTTTGCTTAGGGTAACAATAGGCTCCACACAGAGAAAAGAGATGCCCTGGGATTTCACACTTTCTGGCTGGTAAAGCATTTTCCCCCCTTTGAATACAGGACATGATAAATGCACACGGTGTTATTTATTATTAATATACTCGTTAGCATCTGCATCATTACCACAGGAGGAACGTTATTGATAGACAGTGTTGGTTGGCAGGCCAGACCCTGCCCCAGTATTGAACACGACCAGTTCTGGTGGCTCTTTGCTGCTTAAAAGGACGATTTCCTTAATAAGCAGTTCTTCAGAAGGCACAGGCAGCAATCACGCTTCCTGCACATCTTTCGTCTTCATTTAGTGTGACTTGCCTGTTGTATCTTGTAAATAACCCGTGGTTGTCCCCACTGGGGAGAAGCACAGTTTGATGTAATGTCAGCCTGAGCTAAAACTGAGAAAGCTGAGCTCGCCGTGAAGGGGAGGGTCTCTCAAGCGCCCACATCTGAAATCTTCAGCCTACTCTTACCTTAATAAAAAGTCAACCTGCCAGCATGTAAATGGCAGTGAAAAAAAAAAGGGATGACACGTGGCAAACACAGGCGGCAGTCAGTGCTAACGCTTGTGTATGGAGGAGGCACTGGAGCTGTAAGAGCTCAGGGGCTTCTGCAGGGGCACCTGGTGGTCCCCTTCCTCCTTCAAGTGATGAAGGTCCTTCATAGGGGTGGGTGATGCATTTTGAGAGCATTTAAAGAGGAAATTATTTATTGTTTTCACCTAAACTAAATTTCTTCAGATTATTCCATTCAATGCCATTCTGTCTGGCTTTTTTCTTTTCAGGAATTGCATCTCCTTGTGGTACCTTTGTTTTTGGCAGTCTGTGCTTCAACAATGTGTCTTGACTTTTAATTTTTGTGGTTTCTTTTTTTTTTTTGGTGAAAATTATCTATGTTTAAGTATTATACATTGTGTTCTATGGTACTGGGATTTGGGAAGCTATTTTTACCCCATAAGATCCTAGCTGTGTCCTTTCAAAGCTATGCTGGGCCTGGGTATCTGTCTGGGAATCCTGTAAGTTCACGCTCTTTCAGAATCTTCCCAGTATATTCATGTCAAATGGATTCAGACCTCACCAATTTCCCCTAGTAATGTTAGCTCAGTCTCCATTAGAATATTTTAATATTCTCTTTTCTGACGTAGCAGAGAACAAGATAAAAAAAGCCTCCCCCAAGCTACAGAGACAGTAATTGGATCTGGTAGGGGTCATCACATAGGAGAATTTTGGGCTGATGTCAGTGGCCACAGATAGTTCCTACTTCACTCCAGGAAGGCATCTCCCCTGTAGCTTAGAGACAGCTGGATGTCAGATGTTCCACCAGGTCACCTCTACAGGGGTCTGTGATCACCCCCTCACCCTTGGCCCCACACAGACACTTGGCTGTTATTGTGTAAGTCAGTGGGGCAGAACCTGCCTCCCTACATTTCCTCCTGGGCATCTAAGCCTGACTGAGAAGGCACTCAGTTTTGCTGTGAAGGTTAGGATATGTCCTCCTTTTTTTGCAAAATCTTGGCTGAGGAAATCGGTTGTGTGGGTGGCAAGCCCAGAGGACGGAGGATTGTGAGAGTCTTTCAAAGCCAAATCCTGCCTTGGGTCTGCATCATACAGCGCTCTTGGATGTGTGCAGTTCCAGGTTTTCTGTTTTCCAAAGATGCCACACATTCTATTTTATTTTAATGGAGGCTTAGTTTCAAATCCACCCCTCAGCTGTGCCTTCAGGGAGTTCCCAGCTGAGGCCAGTAACAGGTGTGTGTGGATGTCTGAAAGCAGGCCATGTCCCTGAGCTCCCTCCTGCACACCACTCCTCTAGGGATGGACCTCAACTCCTGGGCAGCATACACGATGCCTCAAGGCAGCGCATGCCAAATTTACTGACCTTTCTGGAAGTATATTTAGGAGAGAGAGTAAGAGAGAAGAGAGAAAAGCAAGAGGAACCTCCAAAGTCAGGTGAGCAATGTCCACAAACTCTGCCTGAAGCATCACACCACTCTTTCCCTGCCTTTTTTTTTTACCCCAGTTTGAAATACCCTGAGGTGGATTGCAATATTTGCATAGATTTACTTGTAAAGGGGGAGTTCTGCTGCTGTGCATATCCCTGTTGATTGCCATATTGTTGTAGGCACCTGGGGGGTCCATAAAGGAATCAAAGAATAAAAAAAAAGTATAATGTAAAAAAATTGCAAACAACAAAAGCCATATTGCATTTCCTGGGGAGTCCTGAAATAAGGATTTCTCAGAGAGGGGGGCCCTGACACATGAACACAGCTCTTGTTGTAACAAACAACCCCAGATCTTCCCCCATTCTAATTACTATCTTTGTTTACAAGTGCATCTGCTTGTGCAGATCCTTCCAACCACCTTTGCGTTGCTCCATTTTATTGCAAACACCGATCCTGTAGAAGAGCTTGAAAACTGAACAAGGGAAGAGAAACAGGAGAAAAAGCCACCTCATCTCCCCCTAGAAAACCATGACAACTATCCACCTCTTTCTAAGAACAGAGGAATTTCCTCACTGGAAAGCTGGCAGTTTTCAGGAGGTGCAGGCACAGCCTGCCATCCCTATTACTGGCATTGCTCACCAGCTGTTAGAAAACACAAGCTTCTGGACTGCTTGGCACATGGCAAATGTGACACAGGTCCTTCTGAAAAACTCTTGCAGCTCTCACTTATGGCTGGTGAAGGCTTTAACTGGAGGGTGGAACCAGTTCATCTGCACTTCCACCAAACCTTGCCTTGGAGGTTCCTTCCTGTTGCAGGGCTGTTACGGGTGTTCATACAACAGCTGCTGAGCTCCTGCAGTTTGCAGCTCTCCTACAAAGCTTAAAACACTACTGACTTGGGACTGCATCCTGAGTGATGACATCTGGTAAGCTTCATCACCCTGTGCAGCCAGGATTCACGGCTCTTCTCTCTGAAACTGCCATGCTACCTACATCTACTCTTTAGTTGACAGCATTTTGGAAAGTGAAAAGAGACTTCAGTGCTTTATTTTATGATTGTACGAGTTGTCAGTCTTGAGGTTCTTTGACTAACTTCTGCCTTCTCCAGGGACAAACGGTCCTGCTCAAACAATGAGAAATGCCAGTGATGCAAAACCTGCATCTAAAACACCCACATGAACTCAAAACAACAGGACAACTCACAGAAGAAAAATCCACTGAAAACTACTGATACAAAGAATGTACCCCTGACTCAGGAAATCCCTGAGCTGCCAATTGCAGGAAGCTAGGAAAGTATATTGATCTTGCAATTTTCCCTCTGCTTTATGACTGACTGCTTTAGGAGAAGGGATATATGTGAGAGTGACTATTGGTCTGACTGACTATAGTTCTTCTATGTTCTCATATTTTTTCCTGTTTTCCCTGGAAAGAGTGAATCCACACTGTTGGGAGTGGGGGATTATTGCAGCACCCCACACAGAACAGTCACCGGTAGAGTGTTTCGCCATGGCAAATTTGTTGCCATGGCCCATGATTTTCACTGCTCACATTGTGAGGAACAGGGAATGGGCTAAATCAGGTACAAGATAAAGCTGGTTCCACAGCACTACAGTTTATTGAGGTGGGGGGCAGGGGGGAATTAGAAGAAAAGAAGGTTTTCTTTCTGACATTCATCTCCCAACAGTTCCTCAAAAAGTTGCCATGAAGAATGGCCAGTATTTAGAATTTTTTTCTTCCCAGAAAAAAATGAGGTGGTTTATTTACATTTTTAAAATGCAAACTCAAAACTCAAAGCTCTTTCCAGTTGGAAGTGGAAAAGAAGTAATTAGTTTAGAAGGAATTCTTTAGGTATGCAAGTAAAAAATACCCTGTTTTACAAGCAGGTCTATTTGCATCAGGTATCTGTGAAAAGGTTGCTGCAAGTTTGAAAAAACACTTTGTTGAATCATTACAGTGTCAGCATGCTAATCTGGATTTGTAACTGAATGTGCTTAATGACCATCAGACAGAAATTTCTCTCTGTGATCGCTAAACTCTACAACTCCTCTAATAAGCAGAAATTTCACTAGAGCTAGTTAACAACCCCATCCAAACTCTAGAAAAACCCTTCTTGCTTTAAAAGCCCTAAAAATATTCTTTAAGTTCTCAAGCACCAGCTCACAATGACTTTTTCAGATACACAAGGATGCTACCAGAAACAAGGAACAAGGCTCTTCACTCTTCTATCCTCACACTCCAGTCTTGATTGATTACAAAAAGCTGAAAAGCAGCTATTGCAAAGAGAAAGGTGGTTTAACTCAGGAAGGTGAGCTGAAAGATGAACAGATAGAGCTCGAGGTGGTTGAACTGATGTTGGATCAGGGAACTGCACAGACGAAACCTGACTTTTGAAGTCAATAACTAGGCACAGCCTTAGCACTGTAGACAATTACTAAGATAAGATGCAGTTTTACCAATTGTACATCTGTATGTCAAGCAGAACAAATGAAATCCTTGACAGTCTCTTATAGGATACCAATCCAATTTAAAGTGCATGGTACAGGGATGAGAGCAGTAGACACAGGTTAAGATAAATCTTGCTGTTTTCCTATGCTTTCCCAGATAATTTATTCAGGCTTTTTATTTATTTTTTCATAGTATGGAGATTTCTGTGGATGCTCCTTCCATAATAAATTTGGGCAAGCATTCACCATAAGAATGCAGAATGACAGATTGATTCTGCCTTTTGTGATTTTTTTTTCCCCCTCTCAGGAACAACATGCAATTCACTGGTAGTCCAAAGCTTTGTTAATTTGATATTAATTTATACTAATTTGATATTAATTTGCACAGAGGATATAATCCCTTGACAGATGCAACTGTTAGAGCAAAAGGTTAACCTCACTGCACAGCTCAAGAATCTGAAGCACAGGCTTACAGCACAAATAAGGTCCATGGACAAAGTGCATAGGAATATTAGAAGTAAGGAGTCTCTTTCTACCTTTTATAGTTTCAAACTTTGCTTTTCTGTTGCCTTCAAATGGAGAGAGCTGGGAAAAAAAGACTTCTGGGCTCAGTATCAATAAAATCACTACAGATTCACCATGGGAGAAAGTTGTTTCCTGGCTCTGAGTTTACTGTAACACAGGATATGGTCTAAAAGAAATACTCTAATTGCTAGCCATCACTCCAAGGTCTTCATTAAACACAAACTTGGACAGTTCTGTCAAAACCTTAAATTAATCAGCTGTGCTTATGACTCTACTGGTGTAAAGTAATAATTTTTGAAATCTGTAGCTCTTCACTGTTTACTGCCACTATAGAAATGGTTGTGTGCTATGGTTTGTAAGATCTGCTCTGCTCTGCCCCCAAGGAACAGTATTTAAAGAGCAACTAGGTGTTATTTATTTTGCATTTTTACCTCCCATGACCACCATGTTCAGTTGAGGACTTGCTGTTTCATAGTGGCATTTCCTACTTCTGTTTGATTAATGCTTTGAAGAAACCTCTGTAAGTTTTCTTCTCCTTGTTCTCTATGGGAAAAAGTTAAAGACCAAAATATTTCAATAGGAACACATGGCTAGCTTCCACTTAAATGAAAAAAAAGTCCCATTTAGCTTCTTCCAGATGCAAGGACTTTTCCTTTAAGTATCCACTTCCCCCTCAACAACCATTGGCATGGAAAGCCAAATGGATGGAAGGGGAGAATGGAACAATCAGCTCAAAAGCAGCCACCCTGCACCAGCTGTGGTCATTGTTGTGACACCAAAGCCTCCTTCTAGCATTCTCCTCAAGAAGCTGCACTAAACAAAGGTATGAGGATAGAACCTGCTGATTGCAACCATCAGCTGTGGGTTGGAAACAGTGTCCCAAGTGCCAAATGCTGGAACCTCACTTTAATGTTTAATTTCGTGTTTAATTTTTAAAATTTGATTTGATCATTATCATAAACATTAAACAATATTTCCTGTTTAAATATGAATAGGCTGCATTATTTGATTGAAATGAGTGTTCAGATGGCTAATGCGTTTTATTATGGTCATAGAATTTTACTGTTATTTCCCCTCCAGCTGCTGCTGTTCCAGGGAACTCAAAGGGATTCAGTTTTCAATAAGATGGGCTCTATCCGATGGCATGGTGTGGTACACAAGCTTGCCAAGAAGAGTTTTCCCAGCCTGGGGATACTGCTCCTGGTAGTTTTATAACACTGATGAGTGGCTGTTATGGTTCAATGTCCATACAGGGACCTTTGAAAGGCTCCTCACAGCCTATCTCCCCCCCTACTTCACATCTCTAATTTGCTTTTGTAATGCCAGTTCCCATCATTGGTTATCCTCTGATAACATCCTCTATCAGCCAGTAATTGAATTTTGCAGACAAGTATCTCATTGTTTTCTCCCATGCTGCCCCTTCATGTATAGTAGGAGCTCCTTAAAGAGAACTGCAATCCCATCTCAGGATGTTCCCTGAAATTTCTCCAAGACTGGTCCCACTTGCTATGATGCTCACATATGACTTTGACAACACTGCAACCATGTGTCTGTTGAAATTGCTTCTCCTCTTGCTACGAAATGTAGAGTTTTCTCAGCTCTATTTTCTCTTTTTACTTCTTTTTCTCCTTTACTAATCTTGCACTGTCAAAAGTTTGGAGTTGAGTGTGCTTCTGGATGGTCTTTCTAAAATGTACAGCCCTTCCCCATGACGAGTATTTCTCAGCACTATCTTAATTAGGGTGAGTTGGGAAACAAGAATTCCATTTAGCAGAAAATGTCAAGTTTTCATACATAATTTTTGTTCTGCACCAGTGACCTTTAAAATATGCTTGGACTGACATCATCACTCTTCCCCCCCTGAACACCCATGAGCACAGACATCACGATAACTCAGCAGCACAAGTGACCCATGCCAACATGTTGGAGCACTTGCTACTGCACGAAGCCCATCCTGGACTTTAGAAAACTGTCCAGCAAAAGTTTTACTGAATCCACTACTTTTGTCCTCAAAGTCTGAATCACAAAAAATTACCATTTTTGCCTGAAAAATTATCTCAGTCAGTGCTAATTATCATGTGGATAATAAGTATTTAGGAAAGTTGCTTTCTAGCACAATGCTTCATTCAGTACACCCAGGCCAAATGTTTCTGGCAAAGAACAGTGGATAATGGAACTGGAAGTCCATAACATCTCTCTTTGAATAAGCAAAAGCGTTTGCAACTTTGTTAAGGTGAAGGTATAGTCCCGTTAACCCTTCAGAACTACTATAATAAAGGAAAAAATGCTTACTGCAAGACCATTAGGAATAGGTTTTAAGGTATGTATTCTTCTCCTCTAACTTTTGTCATCTAGGAATTTACTGAAGACGAGCTGGGCAGACTCTACAGGAAATGTGGATAAATACAAGTGGAATTCCATAAAGTGATTCATCCTCACCTGTTTTAGGAGTGAATGACTGACCTCATGGGTATGACCTCTTTTCTTTTTTACCAGTTACTGAAACATCTCAGATGAACAGCTAAGAATAACCACCTAACACTGCTAAGACAGAAGCTATCAGAGATGAAGGTACTCCACCCCCAAATGACTTGCCCCAAATATTACAGCAACAATAAGACCAGAATTCTGCTCTTGTTATTTCCAGACTCGTGTTCTGCTCTCTGACTGATGACGACCTCTGCAGTGGCAATACTGAAAAAAAATCCATAGCCTATAACATTTCCAATCACATATTTTGCAGTATCTTCTCTTTAATACCATCACCATTTCTGATTGCTTTGAGGCCTTATAAAATGTATGTATTTTGATACATCTGAATTTGTTTTATACAAAGACAGAAGCAGATTCTCAGTGTGCAGAATGAGGACAGCAGTATCAGACAACACTACTGGAGATTGCTTAAAATAATCAAAAACGGAAAAGGCTTCTTAGGTTATGTGGCTCTCTGATGAGATGGCACATCTCCCCTCCTAATTTTCAAAAATATATTGCCTATCTTAATTTTAAATGGTCTAATTAACAAGTAACATCTCCTCCTCTTGTGGCCCTCATCCACAATATGAGAAAATTCCCAATGAGTACTTTCTACATTGAACTTTGTATACATTTTATAAATATTGTTGGACTTGATTATCTGAAAGATTTATTCTAACCTAAATAATTCCATGAGTGCATGAAATTCCCCTTTAATTTTGCACAAAGACAGGAGTTTCCCTACTTCCTTGGAGAGTTTAATTACAGACCTCTAAATTGTCCTATTGCAGGAATTCAAGTGGGCACACATGTCCCATCCAATCCCATGTTTGCTAGCTATGAAAACCACACAAGTCCTTATGTATTAACAGAAACTTCCATCGAAAAGGACATTTATATTAAAAAAATAGATACAGTTTTTCACACAAAGGCAGACACCAAAAAAACCAGAAAGCTCACACCTTCCAGAGGTTTAAAGTGGGTATCCACCGATGAAGATATGAGCTCCTTGAATAAGATGTGGTCTCTCTAATAGCACTGAGATGCTTGCCTTAGTGTGTCAGGCTGAACCTCAGAAAATCACTGCAGGTCCTCTCCAGCAGCAAGACAGAGTATGTAGACCACACAATTGTGCTGTTCCTGTCTTCTAGACAGATATTTACAATATGCACTTACACGGTGCTCCACATCGACAAAACCAGGCCTTAATTGTATTTGATACTCAAATCAGCTTCTCCACTCAGGTACTGTACAGCTGGCAATTCAGAATGAATATAACAAATAGGTTCAAATTTTTTTTTTTTTTTTTTTTTTTTTTTTTTTTTTTTTTTTTTTTTTTTTTTTTTTTTTTTTTTTTTTTTTTTTTTTTTTTTTTTTTTTTTTTTTTAGTGCTCTCTTTGATTTTCCCCTAAACTCAATGCAAAATACAGCATATATATATATATATGATCCAGGAGGCATTCCCAGAGCCAAGATGTTTATATTAATAAAAAATACTGGAAATGGGATTATGTTAATGGAAATCAGTTCCACTTTCTTTCTGAAAATATCTTTTGTTCCATCTTATGAGTAATATTTGAAAAAGCCCTGCTTTCTCTCTCCCTCTTTCTCTCTCCCTCCTCCCTGCTTTCTCCCTGTGTCTATTACAAGGATTTTAATAGAAAGACATTCAAATTGTAACACTCAGCAGCCCATGAGAATCAATTATTACTTTTTTTTTCAGTTTCTGGTTACCGTATTATTTTGTATAATTGTTGATGTCTGTCATCTAAATTATCTCACCAAAAAAGCCATCTCACACACAGACACACACACCCCCAACCCTGAAAAATAAGAATAACAATAATAATAATAAAAAAGTCTAAAAAACCCTTTACAACCCAGGCACAACCTTCAGGGAAGGAAAACACAAAACAAAAGAGAAAATAATCATAATAAAAAAAGAGAACAGCCCATCTAGCTAATTCATCTGCCCAGTAAGTGCATGTGTGTGGTAGATCACATAGGCTTGATAGCAGGTGATGGGGGTCGGGGCTTTGCACACACTCTGAAAGGGTTTTGATGGTTGCAATTACTCGCCCACGCTTTGACATAGCACACAATGAAAGACTACAATTAGACAACTATTATTCCTAACTGCTGATACCAATGATGTCCACACAAAGGCAGCTCACTTTGTCATTGCATTATTCACACTCGAGGTGCGTTCATGTATATGAGTTTGTGAAGGGAGAGGGGTGCCCGTTTCTGTTTGTATTTGTGGCACAGTATAAATTACCTAGATTTATGCACACTGTCTCTGTAAATCTCTGCTCGAGCACGCAGTCATGCAGATTGCTTTTCTGCCCCTATCTGCAGGCTTGCACACATGGAAGTGCAGCAGTTCCCGTGGTCTTCACTCAGAGCCCACAGAAACTTTGGGATATAACTAAATGTGGGAAGTTATTCTGGAGTCGTCAATTTCTAATAACTAATATTAATAATGCTTAATAAGAGAAAGTAATAGTTAGCAAGAATATCCAAAGTCGATTAATCTAATTTGGGCTACAGTAGTCTGACTGAAAAAAAAGCAACTAGACAGGGAATTAATTAAGAAAAGCTATTCCTTGCTAAATGTACACTATACCCTAATCTGAATGAACGTATCTGTGTGGAGAGCCCTTTCGAGAGCCCTTTCGATTTATTTTATCCTCTGGTAAAGGGAATTCTAGTCAAATGTTGCCAAAAGGAGTTAAATCACCAATGGGACAAAGCTCTGTGCTCTGTGTGGGAGAAGAGCTGCAGGATATGCCGGGGCCAGGTTTAGCCCTCGCTCTTGCCTTAGCTGTGTGCATAGCGGTTCTTACTGTAGATACCAGCAAGATGATCACTGCATGAGTAATACATTGTTAGATTTATACAGACTAACTTAGGTCATGTGAAATCCCAAAGCAAAAGCAGGTTTGCACCAATTTTACAATCAATCATGTTTTTAATTGATTTACTGCTGCATCTTCAGGATGAAAACATCCATAGAGCCTTGCAACACACTCATATCTCCTGACAGTAAACATTTATTCATGGAGGTTCTTGGACTGAATTGAGAATTCCTCCCAGGAAAGTCAGTCACAATGAAATGAAATGCCAGTGTACCCATTAATGGCCAAATCATAAGGCAAAAAATAATACAAAACAAGAGTAATAAAGCTCTCCAGGGAATTGCATCATTGTTAACGAAGCAAGTAATCAATGGACCATTGTTTCAAAGTGATGCTTGTTGCATGACTGCTTAGATGGAGATGAGTAACTGCAGCATCCTGAAAAACGTATCTTGAAAGTAGATATTCTGTGAGAATTGTTTGGGAATCATGAAATCTAGGAAATTTAGGAGGTCTTTTGCTGATGGCAAAGATTTGAAAATCTACAGATTTGCTCTCCCAGAAGAGGTAGCACCCAACCTTTTCTAGCCCTAAAATGCAGTTTGTGATTTTACCATCAGGAAATATCAGTTTGGCTACCAAGAACAATGAAGCCACAGCAGGCTGAGATGCCAGGAGGGTGCTCAGATGACCCACTTGTGCTGACACCTGTGCTTCCATGGGCCCTTGCTGTGGTTAGAGGAGACCAACCTGGGGAAAGCAGGAAAAGCAGAAAGCTTTTACATGGGAGTCATGGCCAGGGGTGGTGCAGGGAATTGCAGCAGCTCATGCTGCTCCCAGAACTGAGGATCTCTCAGCTAGGGCTTTCTCCTCTTGTAGAAAGAGAAGGGAGAAGGAGGAGAGCTGAGGTGAGACACCAGCACCGCGTTTTTCCCTTTGCCTGCTTGCCATTCTGGTCTCCTTTCGCTGGGGCTGTTTCACCCAGGGAGCCAGCTGTGGAGGTTTCCTAACGTGAATGCATCTGGCCTGAGTCAAGGCAGTTCCTTATCATAACTCTCTGGGGCTTTCCTTGGGGTAGCTGGAGTTGTTAACAGCACTTCTGGCTTTCCCAGCTTTCGGGGTGGTCACATCAGGTAGCAGGTGACAGGGCTTGTCACCGTTTGTAAATGTCAAACAGGGAGCAAGGGAGACCATGCATTAGAGTTCAGGGCCAGGTACAGAGGTACACCAGAGGTACTTTGCCTCCTGCCATCTCGTAAACTGTCCAGGCTTCCGTCACCTCCCCAGTGGGGTTTGCAGCCGCAAACATCCCTAAGACCTGACAAAGTGGTGACAGCCCTGCTGCCAGGCTGGTGGATACACAGCAGAGCAGAGAGGGGATTTACAGGGACTTTTTTGCAGCAGGACAGAATGCAAATAGGGGAATGGAGGTGCTTGCTTTGGCAAAACATATGGCACCCCATAGAGTAGCACCCTACACCACTGTTCCTACTTCCTACACTGGTGTTTTCCAACAGCACTCTGCTCTTACAGGGCCAGGAGCAGAGCTGCCTAAAATGCCTTTCTATCCAACTAAAAAGTAATGCTCCATGTTTTCAGTGCTGCTGTCTAACTACATGTGAAACACCTGCTGTGAGAGCCTGCTCCATAAGAAGGAAGCTTTCCAGCTAAAATCCCCAGCACTCAAGAAATGAACCTTTGCTGGTGGGAACTTCACGAGCAAAAAGGTTTATCCTAAACACCAAAATCCCATCTTGGATTCTCATCTGGAAACCTCATGTCAGCAAAGATACTCATTCCTCAGGCTGGCTGTCCAGGACATGTGTTTTCCTGCCTTGGTGAACCCCTTTGGCTTCCCAAGACCTGAGCACAGAAGCTCCGCACAGAGAAAAAGAACTCCCACAGCAGATTGTACCTTGGACCTGGAGCAGCTTATGGGCATCATAGTCTGTACCCCAGCATTACACACATTCTCTCAGAGATTAAGGTCCCAGAACTTAAGCCAGGTGTGTTAGTCTTAAATACAAGAGCAGCTCCATCGGCTTTGGGGAGACGGCACAGCATTTAAACTATGCATGTGTTTAAGCACCTGGCACACAAGCCTTTCTCTCTAGTGCACTTCTCTCTCCCCGGGGCCTAATTTCAACTCCTTCCACTTTATAGTCTGTGGCCTCTGCTGTAAATTCAGAGAGCCAGAGAACTAATTTTTAAAAAATATTTTCTGCTTGAAATATTGCGAGTAAAGAGCAGATGAGAATATATATCAGTTAAATGCTTTTTTAAAGGCACATATGACACGACACGACATGACACTCTGGATTTTAAAATTAAGTACAGTAACAAGGAACCCCCAGCTGGAATTCCCTAAAATATGCCTTGCCTCCTCTGGAACCACTTTTAATTTTAAGTGCTGACTTTCCTGACCCAGAATAAAGTTACAGGCAATGTTTACTAGCCAGCATAGAAGGGAATTGCTCCCTTATTGCATTCCAAACGTGCAAGCTGCTGAAAATCAATATAACGAAGTAGGAAAGAAAGAATAAGAGCATATGCCTCCTCTCCCCCCTCCACATGCACAGACAGACACATCCATAGACCTGTCTCTCTTCTCCCCACTATGACAGGTAGTGGCCCTCTCTAACCTTAGAGGCTAACAGTGAAGAAAGATGAAGTTTGTCACATTGTTCCTGAGCGGTAAGTTGTACAGCTAGGTCACCTCCAATTTTTAGCTAGTCAGTCAAGCCTACCTTTTCTTGAGCAGTGCATAGCTGCCATTCCCCAACAAATAGTGAAATGATGAGTCCATGTCACAGTGGAGGACACCATCTAAGCTCCTAGTATCCCCTTCAGTTCGGTAACATGATGGGAGATGACAGGGACATGACGTGGGGCTGATGCGAGGCAGGAATCTCCATAACAGGTCTCCTTGTGGAGGCAGCGAGGGGCTGACCTCTGGACATTTCAGAGACACAGGGAGCCGTGAAGAGGTGGAAGGTCACGTCTGAAAACTGCTACTTCAGGGCTGGAGGAAGGAGGCTGATCACTACTTGACACCAGAGCCTGAAGGCAGACAAGATGCTGGAGGAGCAGCAATGATCTTCCAGACATCTTGTTTTCTTAACACACTTTGGTGCAAAGGTGGGAGGAAGAGGAGAAAAAGGAGGGAAGTAGGAATGACTCACTTGTAGATTCTGCATCATTTGCTGAAGTTTGGATCTTGTTTTTGCTAACAAGGATCTTTTTGATTTCTGTGTGGCTTGCAGACTTGTTTGTGGCAGAAATGCACCATTCTGTCTGTTTGGGTTTTATCTAGGTGCTGGGTGCTACGCTCTTTAAGACAGATTTTATTGGCTGGATGGGGCCTGAAAATGTTTTTGACCCTGGAGGCACGCAGGGCAGGTGTCTTGTGAACCACAGGGTTAGCAACAGTCATCGACTGCTGAACTTTGTCACCTGTGGGAAGACAATGAAAGTGGCTTTGCCATATTAGACAGCTTTGTGCCACATAGCACTTTTCTTCCCCTGCTAATGCAGATAAAGGACAAGAAAAAGGCAGAGCCCTGATTATCTGGTGTTATGAACTAAGACTGACCAAAGATGAAAATTCTGTAAGATGACCGAACTCACCTTTATGCTGAGTGTCTCCCATCTACCCTTAAAATGCATCCCAGAATGTATCTCTAAATGACACAGTCCCTGTCAGTCCTCAGTGGCCATAGCCTTGCCTACAGCCTGACAACTTTATCACCTCTCTCCCTCCCTCCTGCTCTCTTTCACTAGTCTTTTGGTGCATAGGGTATTCAGGGTGATGGCTAGTGCCAATGTTAATGGGAATAACACTTGGAGGCTGCTGGAGCGGATCAAGGCCTCTGTCTTCCCAGGCCGTCGCTGCTTTGCAAGCTCTGGCTCTCACCTTTAATGTGGAGTCAGCTTTCTTGGCACATGGAGGATTCACCCTGTGGGATATTTCGCTGACTTTTCTCTTCACCTTGATTCAGACATGCACAATAGAAATAGCAGCTGTGGACTCCTATGGTTTCAGACCCTGCCCTGTTTCAATTAGAGAGGCACGCGGGTTTGCTGAGGAGGTTTTCAAGAAGGACTCGTGGGTTTCCTTTTGAGCCTTAACACAGAATAAAAAAGAGTTGCACTGAGCTACCTCTTTCTCCTGAGCACCTCCAAGAACCTGGCAAGCAGTCAGTGCCCTGCTACCTCCTCATCTGGTGGGGAGAAGCACAGAGTGTGCTCAAAGTGCATATCTATCCTTTTGCTCTGGTCATACTGACAAAACTCTCGCCTCGAATCCTGGCTTCAGTTTTGGGTGCCTCATGACAAGAAAGACATTGAGGTGCTACAGTGGGACCAGTGAAGGGCAACAGAGATGGAAGAAGAATCTGGAGGACAAGTTTGATGAGGAGCAGCTGAGGGAGCTTGAGGTGTTTTAGCCTGGAGAAAAGGTGTCTTGGGGGGACCTTCTCACCTCTCCACAAGTACCTGAATGGATGTTGTAGCTAGGTGGGGTTGGATTCTTCTCCCAGGTAGCAAGTGACAGGACAAGAGGCAATCAGGCTCAAGCTGCACCAGGAGAGGTTTAGATTGGATATTAGGAAAAATTCTTTAATGAAAGTGTGATCAGGCATTGGAACAGGATGCCCAGGGCAGTTGTGGAATCACGATCCCTGGAAGTATTCAGAAGGTGTGTGGATGTGGCACTTGGTGACACAGTTTAGTGGTGGTTTGGTGCTGGGTAAATGGCTGAACTTTATGATTTTTAGAGATCTTATCCAACCCTAATGCTTCTATGATTCTATAAAAGAGTTTCATACTTGCAAAATCTTGCTCTCCCAGCAGAAATACTTGGTACAAGACTAAGGGGTGAAAGACACTGCTGAAAAGAAGAGAGCTTGGAGAGGCAGAGTGCTTCTCACTTCCATGTCAACCCACCCTTGTAACTGTGGATAACTTGGTGCAGCCTGCAACATGGCTGTTGTAATGACAAGGTCACCTCTGTGAACAGATTAGCCCTGGGGCCGGGTAGCAGGTGACTCCACAGCAGTGGAAAGCAATCTCCCAAGGTTTACAGGAAAGTAGCATCTCCCAGTTATCCTTTCCCAGCCCAAGTATATGAGGCCTGCTGGTGTGGAGCTAGGCAGAAGTTGATTTGGCCCCCAAGCACCTCCGGCTGCTGCAGGAGATGGGAAATACGTGGAAGAACAGCAGGTGATGCCTGCCAGCTGAGCACCCCTTGAAGGGCATGCTCACACCATGGAATACTCAGCCTTAGAATATCCTTGTGTCCTGGACAGCCTCTCAGAAGCACCCAGCACAACCCAAGAAGCACACCATCACCTGGAAAATGAAACCACCTCTACAGCTTTTCAGAGGTGCTCTCATTAGTAAACCAAGAATCTCATCCTGCCCCTGCTCCTTCATCTCCCTCACTAGGCTGGAGGGAAATAGCACAGGTCATCTTAAATGTGAGGCACCATCCTTGCCCAGGAGAGGAAGACATGTTAACTACAAAGATGGGGAGCAAGGGAAAACTCAGAAACTGTTTGAAAAATAGAATTAGTTTTACATTTAGTTATTCTTCTATTTCTTTCTGTCTTTGAAGAATTCATATAAAATTGTTCTAAAAAAAGTCAAGCTAACATCTTGCCTGAGACACTCACCACTTGGCCCTGGGGAAAGGCTGCGTGCTCTGCAGCCTCCCACGAGGAATGTAGCTGGCTACAAGGAGTAGTGCCTGCTAGAGGGTTGCAGCAATGATAGGGCTTAGAAACCCATCAGGATTTTTACAGCAATCTCAAGCTGTTTGAGGCCTTGCCCTCTGCTGTCATGTGCACACTTGAGATTTTTTTTCTTTCTTGTTCAATAAATCCCTGGTTTTCTAGACCTCAGGAGTGTACCAAAGTTTGAAAGTGACCCAAGTTCAAGCTAAAGGCTCAGCAGGAGACAAATAAAGGAACCTCAACTCTATTATTAAATAAGTAAAAACCTCACGGCATCTTTAGGTCTGACTTATATTTTCTGAGTCCTTGAAGTTGCTAATAAACACCAAGGAAATGTCTGGGGCTTTGATCCTCAGCTCAGATAATATTTGAGAACATATTCAGAAATATACTTGTCAATGTTAGGAACCTTTGGAAAATTCTCCACATTTTCAAGCTTGGGCAGCTTGTATACATGAAATGGTTTTACAGTGTATATTGCCTTTGAGTGGCAAGGTTTTGGAAGGGGGGGGGGGGTGCTACTGGGCTACTTTCTGTGAGAAGGTGCCAGAAGCTTCCCTATATCTAATAGAGCCACTGCCAGCTGGCTCCGAGGTGGACCCACTGCTGGCCAACACTGAGCCCACTAGTGACGGTGGGAACACCTCTGGCATAATGAATTTAGGAGGAAAGGGGGAAAAACTGCTGCACAACAGCACCTGGAGGAGAGGTGTGAGAATTTGTGAGAGAAACAGCTGCACAAAGACCAATGTCAGTGCAGAAGGAGGGGCAGGGGGTGTCCCAGGTGAGACTGAGATTCTCCTGCAGCCTGAAGTGAAGCCCCTGGTGAGGCAGCTGTACCTCTGCAGCCCATGGAGGTCCATGGGGGTACAGAGATCCATCTGCAATACATGGAAGATCCCATATCCAAAGGAGGCTGTGACCCCATGGAGGCTTGTGCTGGAACAGGATCCTGGCAGGGCCCGTGGCCCCTGTAGAGAAGAACCCACACTGGAGGTTTGCTGGCAGGAGTTGTGACGCTGTGTGGGACCCATGCTAGAGAAGCCTGTTCCTGAAGGACTGGCCCTGGAGGGGAAACCCACAGTGGAACAGTTTGGAAAGAACTGCAGCTCGTGGGAGGAACCTACACTGGAGCAGTTCCTGGAGGACTGTCTCTGTGGGCAGGAACCCTGCACTGGAGCAGGGAAGAACAGGAGGAATCCTACCATGGTGGAGGAAGGAGCAGCAGAGACAGCGTAAGATAAACTGACTGCAGACAGAAATAGGGAGTGAAGTTAAGACCAGGAAAAAAAGGAGGGATGGGGTGAAGTCGTTTTAATTTTGGTTTTTCATTTAATGTTACCCTATTTTGATTTGTTTGGTAATAAACGAAATAAATTTCTCTGAGATGAATCTGTTCTGCCAGAGTGATCTCCTCCATCCTTATGTTGACCCCAAAGCCTTTTCTCTCCTTCCCATCCAGCTGAAGAAGGCAGTTACAGGGTGACTTGGTTAGCAGCTGGTGTCCAGCCAGGGTCAACCCACTGCACTTTAAGCCCTGAAGAAGCATTCATTGTTTTTCATATGTCTAACATGGAGTCAGTAAGAACAAGAAGCAGAGGGGTCTCAGGCAGAAAGCATTGAGTTAGAGCAGTTTTCCCTCAAAACACAGCTCTCCTTAGGATTATTATTTCAGCTGTTGACCAGTGATTAAAAAAAAAAAAAAATTCTTCCTCATACCCAGCAGCTTTACCTTACAATCCACTTTTTGAAATGGCCTAAATAAAATGCATAGTCATGGTCATGCATAACCTTGACCTACAGATATTCAAAATATAGCTCCTAGTCAGAATTTGCTCCCTGAAGGGTAGGATAAATTTAACCAAACAGTCCTCCTGACTGAATCTCAGCACAGACCAACACCCGTTTCACTAAAGATATCATAAGGACCATGTTGCAAAATAAGCATGGCCAAATGAAAACTCTGAAAGTCCATGAAATGACTTTCAGCTTGTTGAAGTATTTTGCACATATTAATTAAACTTTAGATCACCTGGCTTAAATAGGAATAGCAGAACTACTTCAAAACTAACTTTGAAGTTTGCCTGCTGTGAGCAGGAGGCTAGACTGCATGTTCTCCAGAGTTCCATTCCAACTGAAATGACACAGTTTCATGATAATGGTTCAAAACTGTTTTAACCCAGAAAGTCAATTTCTGAGACAGAAAGAGACATTGTGAGTTTCTAACCACAGGCCACATTACTCCTCCAGAGTTAGAGGCTGAGTACCACAGTCCAGCCTCACTGTCAGCCATCCCCGTCCTTCAAACGCCATCCAGTGCCCCCAAGATGAGCCTGGGGACTCGAGCTGCCTCTCTGCTGAACAGCTGCATTACTTTGAGAGGAAGTAAAAGCGTGAAGTGTTTGAAGGTCTCTCTGTCTGAGCAGATCGGCATGACCAGTTCCGTTAGCAGTCACACGTCCCTGGCATGCCTGGGTAGTTAGATGCTCTTCAAAGACTTGTGGTGGGCAGTTTTAGGCAGGCATCTTTTCATCTTTTATGGCTACACTCCTTATGTCGGAGCCATTAGCAATATCTCTAAACTCCCTTTCAATCATGTTTTACGGTGCCTGTTCAGTGCATTGAGGTACCTTTTATGGTTGAGATGACACTTTCATTATAAGCTGCTGTTTTCAGTGGTTTATAACTTTCCCCCAAAATTACCTCTGAGGGTTGGAATTTTCTCATGCTTTCTTATTAACAGGCCAGCAGTGAATTTATTTAGAAAGTTGGAAGTTAATCTCCACAGCTCTTTTGGAGTTATCAAAACTTCAGGAAAGAACCCAAACCAAAAGTATTTTTGAACATGAAAAAGAAAAAGTAGGTATGTATTTTGAGCATTCTGTAGCACAAAAAATTACATTGACTACAGGATCCATGAGACACCTCTTAATTTTCATTAAATTTAGGCAAAGAAAAAAAATTAAAGACAGTGGGAAATTGTAAACTGCTCAGAAGCAGTGCAAGCCTCATAGGAAGAAATGGAAAATGTGCTTACATTTATGGGAGGTTGAAGGACCTTTTTTGCTGGCTTCAGCATTTTGAATTTCCCGAGCTTTGTGCAGTGGGCCCTTACTACAGCATCAATAAATGCTTTTTGAATTTTCATAAGCCAAATGGTCTTAACCATGCAACAAATATATGAGAATCACAACTAAGGTATTTATCCACTGTTCTGAAGGTATTTTCTCACTTTTCAGTATGTGTGTGTTCCAGATGGTCCTTGATAATACTTATTGATGCCAATTATTTTCAGACTTTGTTTTGGCTGAGGAACAGGAGTCACAGACTGGGCATATGCTGCTTCCAATTGTGTCTACTTTTCTTTTCAGGGAAAGAAAATAAGTATTGTCTTGTTTCCTTCTCAGTGCTTAAACCTGCTCCTTGGATATCTTTGCTTGTTTGTGTGATGGAGGTTTTTATCATAAGACCTAAATAACAACAGTGTGAGTCTGCTGGGCGAGATGGACACCTGCTTTAATATAAAGTTAAATAATCTTCAAAACAAACAGATAGATATTAAGGCTACTGCAAATCTACCTGGGCTTCTTTTAGGTATATATCAAGATGAAAATAAATATGGAGACAGACTCGGTTTAGATTATTCTCTGCAGGCCTGCTCTGATGTTGGCTCCAGCCAGTGGGTCCCTTTTCACTGGTTTTAATGGCTTTCCAATCAGGCTCCAGGGTCTTATTTTATGTTCAATGACCCAGTTGTTCATGATGAGGTTTCAGCAATTTCAAAGTAACTGGAGTTGCCAAACAGTGTTAGATATAAATGGTTCACTTTCCTCATAAATTTTGCAAAAGCAGCTCCACCTGCAGGATCCCCCAAATTAGTTAGAGTTAAGCAACTCCTGCAAAAGGGGCTATGAAATCCTGCTTGAGATTTTTAAATTTGCATTAGCCTTCTGTTAGGATTCCCCTGTGCATTTTAACCTATGCAAGGCTGTCTTAAAGAGCACCTCCTTCAGACTTACAATAGTACCTTTCTAGCACAGCTAAATGCAGAAATTACCACTTTGAGTCTAATATTCTAACTCAGGGAACTCTTAACTATACCCATTTTGAGCAAAGAACTTAACTACTCTATTTCAATTTTCAAAGCAAGGAAACCTGGGCAAACACACTGGCTTAAGCATTAAGTAGAGCTGAATGGTCTCAGCAGCCTGATCCAAACTGAATGAAGCAAAAATCTTTCCCCCCACATCAGAGGTCACAGAGATGATGATGTTTTCTCCCTAAAAGGCGAGTTACTTCACCCTGCAGTATGATACACTGTATTTAGCGCTGCGTTTTAAGCTGCTTTGAGCTCAAATGAATATAAATACCCAATGGTCATTCTCTTTATTAAACTGGAGATACACAGAGGACTAATAATCTGGTTGTCTTGTTGTTCAGTCTAATTATAGTAGGGAGTGTGAGGAATCCCATGTGACTCCTAACTTTGGATGAAAACAATTAGTCTGCAGCTTTCCCTTTTTGGCTTTTATTATTATCGTTATTTCAATTAATAAACTTTATCTTCCACTACCACAGTCTACCAAAGTGCGTGCTGCAAGAGAAAGGGAAAATGAGATATTCTGTCTTCTTCACATGACTTCTGCCTTGCTTTTTGGATAAAATTTGTTTTGTGTATCAGGGCAGTGAGCTCAAAAGCTGGATCTTGGAGAAGGATATTAGAACAAAATGCTCAAAAATGTTTTTGGTAATAGAGGCTGCTGTCAACATTTCTCAAAAATAGGCCAAGCACAAACCTTGAAGAGGGGCCCTAGGGAATGATTCATAGTACGGACTGATACAGTAAATGCAATTTGTTTTAATTAAGGCAATGGCTTATTGCATAATTCACATTGTGCTGGCTGAAATGACCGCACCAGGTAGTTTTGGAGATTCACAAGCTGTTCTCATAAATTCCATTAACTGTAATGCAGCAAATGTTGCAGGAAACAGAGTTTTATCAAGAAACATAAATGCAACATTCCTACTTCTCACAAGTTTCCACCAAACTTAATTCTGCAGCATGTCTTCAGCTTTTAGCACCTATATATTTTGAAATATAATTTTTCATTCTCATTCCCTGATACACTTAATGAAGTTGTAAATATAGTCAACATTCAAAACAACCAACCAGAGTAGCAACAAATAGCCTGGTGCAAAGGAGGTAAACATAACTCAAAGCCCATCCAGGTGATCATGGTCCCTAGAACTGCAGAGACTGCAAGTTTGATGTACTGCAGCCTTCAAGGTATCAATAATAGAATAATTTTTAAAAGTAATTACTGTTTTGATTTGGGAAATGGTGTCCAGCACAACCTGAGATGCCTGTGCTTTTTAGAATGAACACACCGGGTTGATTCACTCAGTTTTAGTAGCCCTCAAAATCCCCCATGTAATTAAGCAGTCAAACAGTGAGTAATGAAATAATGAAATAGAGATACAATTAAGAAGAACTAAATGTGCCTGGGTCAACCTCCTATTGGCATTGCCAAACATTTTCAGAGAAAATTTTGTAATATTTATCTTTTTTTAATGTCACTTTGTACTTCTGTAACAAGCAGATGTCATAGACTCATGAAGGTTAGAAAAGACCTCTAAGATCATTGAGTCAAACCACTAACCCAGCACTGAGAAGTCCACCGCTAAACCATGTGTCTAAGTACCACATCCACATGTCTTTTGAACACTTCCAGGGATGATGATTCCACCACTGCCCTGGGCAGCCTGTTCCAGTGCCTGACCGCCCTTTCAGTGAAGAATTTTTTTCCTCATATCTAGTTTAAACCTCTCCTGAAGTTTGAGCCTGATTTCCTTTTGTCCCATCACTTGTTACTTGGCAGAAGAGACCAACCCCCACCTGGCTACAACTCTCTTTTCAGGTGATTCCAGAGTATGATAAGGTCCCCCCCAGCCTCCTTTTCTCCAGTTTAAACACCTCCAGCGCCCTCAGCTGCTCCTCATTAGACATGTCCTCCAGACCTTTCACCAACTTTATTGCTCTCCTATGGACACAGACCCCTCAGTGTCTTTATATAGATATATCAAAAAAATCTAATATATATATGAATATAAATAAATATACTGATCAGCATAGGTATGTAGTATAACACAGAGAGAGTATATTGTATATATAGTAGGAATAGAGCAAGAAAGAACATGGGGATCTAGAAAAACAGGGTGCCCTTTAGTAGTTAAATATTTACTATTGCAAATGAATCACAGTGCACTTCAGTTATTCCAGTCCCAGAAAGCCGCAAAAAATTAGATACTTGAAATAAAAAAAAAACCAACAACAAACATCTTGGCAAAAGTGAGGTAATTAAAGAGAGAAGGGAAGGAAGGAAAGAGAAAAGATCTCTGATCAGCACTGGAATTCATGATTAGACAAAACCATTGCATATATTTCCTCAGCGAAACAATGAAGTAGACATAAAAAACTGATTCACAGAATCACAGAATCCAGAATTTGCTGAGTTGGAAGGGACCCACAAGGATCATCAAGTCCAACCCTTAGCCTTGCGCAAGACCAGCCCCAAGAGACACACCTCTGTCATGGATTTAGCTCAATCAATATTAGGTACCTAAAACTTATGTGTCTATTCTGCTTATAGGCAATAGCTGTAGGTTTCCAGAAATCTATTTACAGTCTGAGGATAGGGTTTTAAGACAATCAGGGTGAGTCACCCATCCCAGCCAGCAGGGAAGTGAATTTAGATGGGACCTGCCCCCAGTCTACTGTGTGTGGTTTGTGAAAAAAAACCAAACAACTACGTGGTATATTCTTTGTGAAACAAAGCTTGTTGTAGCTGAAATTTCCACCCTGTCAGGGCATCCAGTGGCACTGCCAGTCCAATACCACCTGGCCAAGGGGCTTATGGTCGCACTTTGGCAAATGACTTATGCCAGGGGTACCTGGGTCACCCCAATGCCAGCCCTGGGACTATCCAGCACACCAACAGCATTGACAGATGGAGGGCTTGACTTCAACACACCTTTTTGCCTTCATCCATGTAAAAAAAATGATAGGCTTGCAAAGCTTGTGTTCAGCTTCAGTTTCCTCTGGCTAATGAAACAATCCTCCTCACCGTGTTCCTTCTTTCTTCCCTTCGTGCTTGCCTTGTCTATTTATCTTGTTTTCTGCTGGTGGATTCAGATCTCTTCTCTGTTTTTGGGCAGCACAACAATCGTAATTTTAGGAGGGGAGAAGAGGTAAATTTAGGTGCTGCCCAGCTACAGATGAATGTCAGCTTATCATAAGTTGGTGGCTGTGCTCTTTCCCTTCCCCTCCCACTCCGCTGCTTCTCATGTAGTATTATCTGTTTGCCTCCTGCTCTTCCTTTTGGAGCATTTTAAATATAACAGCAACCCAAAGCTTAGCTTTGAGCGAAGTTCCTCACTGCATTATACATGAGTTTGGAAACAAGAGGAGTTTGTTCCGAATCCCACTTAGCCTCCTGAACCTTCGCAGGTGAATTTCAGGCCTATTTGGCTGGCGAAAGCTGAAGTTTGAATTATTGAAACAACAGGGGGGCGCGTTGGATCTCCTCTGCCAGGAAGGCTGAGGGAGACAGCATTTTATTTTCAGCCTTATTAAAACTTCTCTATAGAGAGGAAGTCGATCTTTTCAATTGCTCTTAATCTCCAGAGAAATCTCCCACTGATCCCTAAAATGCCGAACTTGCAATCTTGGAGCAGTTTTTATCCTGCAGTGCTGGAATGTTTCTAATGTTTCCAATACTGTTTAAATGCATCTCCCTTTACCGATTCTCTGCTGTGGCTAGACGCTGCCAGACCCTACCATGGTGTAATTTGCACAAGGACAATATTTGTCGTCCACAGACTTCTGTGACCACCTGTGACAGGCTATGCTGAGTGTTGGATCTTGAGATTCCGAGTATTGGATAGGGATGCAGAAGTACAAGCCTGCAGCACAATTTCAGGTCTTTGAGAAATAAGTCACGCCTAACTCTGGGAATGGGATTCAACTCCAGCCTGCCCACACCTACTTTGGACAAATGTCTTTGTTTTTATGCGGTTGTTTCTGGATTTTGACAGACAGATTAGCCACATGTCCAACAGCAAGGTGTTGTGTTTGTCTGCAAAATGCTGTCTGGGCAGGACCCCCTGAGCCCAGGCAGGCAAAGGGGCAGAGAGACAAAGAAGCCGCGCTCCTGGGAGAGGCTGGAAACTGTGAGAAAACTTTCCCTGATGTGGATAGGATTTCTCTCCTGCCTGTGAGCCGAGGAGCGGAGCTGAGGCAGAGGCTCCGCTGGGATGAGATGTTCCGCCTGAGGGGATGGAAGTGGGGGAGGGAAGGAGGGGGGAGAATTGTCAGCATCTGGATCAAAATGAGTTTTGCGAAGACAAAAGACAACATCCCGTCCAGTAATCTGAAGGCATCAGCTGAGCCTTACCTGCTCCTTTAACGTGCGCTGTTTAAAGATGATGAGCGTGAGATTAACATCCTTTGTTTTCAGGTCTTAGCTGCCTCCCTTCCTTAGCCTGGAGTGATTCTTTATCTCAATTGCCAGCTTTGCATGTCATTCAGTTCAACTTAATCGCAAGGATCCACAAATCAAGCGATTTCAGGCTGGGGGCTCTGCCTTACAAAGCCTTTGCACGTCAGCAAATAGAATTTTTGTACGCTTCCTCGTGGACTTAACAAAGACACTTGCTCTCAGTTTACAGAATTTACAGAGTGCAATTTGGGCATTTCACAGTGCTGTTTGCATGAGGAGCCTTTTGAAGTCAGCGATCTCGGGTGGCCTATATGAGTGAATAGGCATTAGTACCGCATATAGAATTGCATCCCCGCTGGAAAGCGCCTAATTTAATGACCAAGCAGTTAAACCAGATTCAGGGTCAAGATCTTCATCTGATTTGAATAGGTGGAAATTTTGCACACTTAAAGGTTATGCCAAGAATTACACCAACCGAAAATTACACCCTAATATTAGGTTATTAAACAGAGTTGTTGTGAAGCGTTCACCATGATTGCTGCATATATCCTCAGATCTGCATGCAAAATAGCCAGCACACCTCAGTGGACATGGTTTATCAGAATGTTCAAATGGGGGAGGAAGTCTAGGTCTGAGAACATTGTGGAGTAATCATGGTACAGTAAGAGTAAGATATGCAAGATATGCAAATTAGCAAGATATGCAAACCCAAGGACATATGGCATATGGCTGGCTGAGAATTTGTGGGGGTTTTTTGCCCATTACTGCATTCAATGGAGAGGAGAACTTTGTGTCAAAATTTAAATCATGTGTGATTTTGGATCAAGGAACAGTTACAAGTCTTAACTGAAAATATTGCCTTTTTTGGAGAAAATATTAGATCCTGTGTCAAAGCACAACTGTTGGTGACTTCTTGTTTCAAAGTAATATTTAAATTTTCATCTAAAATTTGACCTGAATTCTAAAAGAGCACAAATGGCTTGGTATATTTAATGTAAAAAGTGCATTTTGGGTTGACCCAAAAGGAAAAGAAAAAAAAAAAAAAGGAAAGAAAAAGACAGACTCACTCTAGAGATCACTCTCTAATGTTCTGGGGATTCGTACAATATTAGCTGAAATAAGTAGAGAGATGTATACCACAAAGACTTTCAGGCTTTCTGATCCAGCATTGTTATGTATCCAGCAGAGATCAATGCCTCAAAGAAAAGTGTAAAATCCCCTGAAATGCCCCATTAAAGGTGTACATTTGATAACGATTAGTATATGGATGTCTGAGGTTCCACCTCTTCTCCATGTTAGGAAAGTCAGCTCAGTTACCTCCATCTAACCTGATGTTCCCCATTCAGGCATCTGGGATCACAGGAATTTGTGCAGAATTGCACTGGAGGAAAGCAGAGAAGATGTAGGTAACTTTGCTATCTATGCAGTGGATGCTCTGTTCTCTCACCATTAACCACTCTTGTCTAAAAACTCAGTTCCCTATGTGGGAGTTTGCACCACCGTAACCAAGTGTTTGGGGAAGGATGCAATGTGGGACTTCTTAGCCAGTTGCTGTGGTTGTGTGATGCTGAATGGGTATGTAGATAGGCATAATGGACCTCTGAAATTGGAATTTGGCTCTGGGAAATGCGTAAACTATTTCAGCTTTCCCAAAAGTGCCATGTCTGTAATGGCCATGCGCTTATGGTTATAGGCTGTGGGCTGTGCCAAGGAATTAGGCACTGAGCTGTTTCACTGGAGCTATGAATACTGCTTTCTACAAAGTTGGAAGCTTCATTGTTTGTAATCATCTCAGATCAAAGATGGAGAAGGTGTATTTGTTATTTCTTCTTCATGTCTTGGGGAGTCTTGACATTTGATTCAGACAGTCTGATTTGTCTGTCTCTGCTGACATGTTAATAGCTCATCGGACCCCATGTTGCATTGTGTATGAATGAAGGGATGACACAGGGAACTTCTGTCAGCGTGAGGAAGCCTGGCATGTCTTAATATCACTGTTCCAATCCCAGCACCTCTTTTAGAGGTAGTGGTTTTGGAATTGAAGAAGAAATATAACACTTGTTTATGTGGATCTAAGGGAATCAAAGCCTCCCTGCTCCATCCAGACCTTTAAAACCCTGTATAGGCCCAGATCTGTAAGGAAGAACTTGTTTGTTGTGAGAAGCTGTAAGGCTCTCAAGACTGCTTTCTCCAGGACCTGCAGGAAGGCAAATACAAGGAAGGCAATCTCACCTCAAAGGTGAAAAGGTTGACTAACCCTTCAAAACAGAAGCAGGCATGGGGAAAGATGGGAATAGAGGTGCTTTGCAATGGCCTCATTTCTCGAAGCACCTCCTATGTTCCCTTAGAGAAGGATGCCAATCCTACTTTTTTCCAGTTTTTCCTTTGCTGAGAGATAATTTCCCTCCTACTGCAATAAATGTGGATACAATCACCTCTTATAACTGATCAAGTCTACAGGCTCCATTTCATGGCTGCTGAAGTAAAAACAGTGGCTTTGCTCTGCCTTGCTCTCCCCACAGAGACAGTGAAGCCTCAGTGGCCCCATTGCACTGTCAGGCTTGTCAGCATAAACCCACATCCTTCAGTGGTTTCTGCTCACTCTGTAGCTGAAGTGAACTGAGAAAACTTCATGTTTCCCAGTTCAGAGTGGGTTTGTCACACAATCTGAGTACATTTGGGGTGACCTGTCCTGAAAGCTCATGCTCTAAAGACACGGGTACAATAATGGATAGATACTATAGGAGAAGCTGCTGGCAACTTTATCAAAGCTGTTACCATAAAAGAGACACCCTGCTCTCTGAGCTACAGAGTAGTCAGTCATGCAACTTGCTGCGTGTTTGCTTTTCCATATCAGCTTCAAGGAAAGGCAAAATTAAACATTACACAGGATACAAACATGGGAATGTGCTCAAACATACACACGTTGCATGCAAGGACTGTAGGTGCACACACACACATACGCACAGTCCACCCTGCCAAGGCTGGTAGCAAAGAGCATTTACTGGGGACTGTGAACACCTCCTAGTGAGAAGCCTGTTTTGTTTTGAGAAAAGTTGCTTTTCTTTTACAAATAGGGGCTATTCTTTTAAGCTGTTTTTTTTGAGGTGTCAAACATAAAAATGAGATGAGACGTCAATCAGGGCCCAGGGGGATGGGGAGGGGGAGAGAGAGAGAGACACAGAGCCTGAAAAATGCTTCCAATGCAGGCAGCTTGTTTAAGCACAGAGCATGTTGCAGCCAGCTGGATCTTTGGAGAAAAAGATGAATTTCTACCCATTTAAACATGAATAAGGTGAGATGAAGGGAGGGGGGAAATCCATGAAGGTGAAAAGCCTTCTTTTTCCCTTTCCCTGGTTGTGATGGATGATTTCAGCCTAAAGTACTGAGCCTCCCAGTGAAGAAAATATCTACAATGATTTTGATAAATAAATGCTTAGACCTTGCATTTGCCACCTTGATGTTGGAAAGAAAGAAGTTCAGGCTGCAGAGTGGGTTTTTTGCACAGTGGTCAGAAGGCTGAGACTCCTGCATTAAGAAGAGGAGCTTAACTCTTGGACATTATTTATCTTTGTTTTTTGTTTGTTTGTTTGTTTGCTTGCTTTTTTTTTTTTTTTTTCTTTTTCTAACTATGCAGGATAGACTGGAACACCCACAGAGGCTGGTCTCAAGATAGCAACAGGCAAGAACTTAAGATTGCATATATGAGACTGCAAAGTGTTTGGAAAAGGGAAGGAAATTGGTCACTTTGTCCTGCAGACCTCCATTGTTGGCTTTTCTCTTTCCCTATGTTTTTAGCATGATGCTATGTCCTGGGTGTTATGCAGGCTGCCTGCATGGAACTGTTAGCAAATACTTTTGGAGAAGAAATAAACTCCCAAACCTCAAAATGTTTTCTAGTGAAGACAGATGCACATATTCCTTACATGGATCAAGCTTGAAGGGTTTCTCAGGTGCAAGAGTTACTCATAGCTGCATTCACAAATTACATGGGTTGAGGAAGTCCCTGAACTTTTCTTTCCTTTCCTTCAGGCTGAAGCTCCTTACTCAGAGGAGCACCTCCTGAAAAATGTGGGTGCTTTTATGGCAGAGAATCAGAGGATACACTATAAGGTATTATAGTTCTGTATGTTTTTGCAGGAAAATAAAGAAAAATACTTGATACCATTGCACATACAGCTGGCAAAACACAATAGCCCAAGCTGGAGCATAGTTCAGATCATAAAGAATATGAAAAGAGACGCCTTTGAAGCACTACCTAGGACTTGTGTTTTACACCCTAGAAGCATTCCCAGTGCTGTCCTGGAGAAGTGTGCTAGGGAAGTGGTGTACAGTCATTGACCAACTCTGATTTCTACAGTACCAATGTTTCTCCCCCTGAAGCATTCCCTGTTCTGTCTTGGCCAGATTTAACACTGCTTGGCTGATGAGATGTAAGCAGATTAGAAGTGTCAAGCTATGTCTTGGAGAAACTAGACTCCTGCACTTGTGTTGGGCCCTGAATTAGGAACAAACATTGCTGGATTTCCAACTTCCATTAAAAAAAAAAAAAAAAAAAAAAAAATCCACACAAAAAAACCACCACATGCCTTAGCTTTCGGTATACCGAGTATCTGCTTGTGTCACCTGTCCCCTAACTCCAGTTTCCAAAGGCTATTGAGTTAGTTCCCCCTCAGCATATGGGAAAGGGCAAATGAGGGCAAAGACATATTCAAATGGAGCATATATCCAGTCCTTTCATTCATTTCCCCAGCATGGGGATTCCTGATGAGGACAGCGGTGCTCCTGTCCTACAAAAGGCAGTTGTAATTCCTCTCCCACATTCCTGCCCAACAATGAAGGGTTTGAACCTGCTCAGCATGAGTGTGGAGCTACAGAGAACCAGATAAAAAAAGGCAGAGCTAAATGGAGAACATAAACACATCTCCAAGCTACACTAATGAGAACATAACTAATATGTTGCATATTCCCAGCAGCATGAAGGAAACCTAAGGGAAGCACAGGCATTCAGAGGTATTATTTCACTAGCTGTAAGCTAGTTTCAGTCACACAAGGGTCTGTGTCTTTGTGTATTTAAGTTCCTCTACTGATTTCTTATACCCTCAAAAATGCTCTTAACTTTGAATCTAAGACTAAATTGCTTGACTGCCTGTGGAAAGCTGCATCAAACCCCAGGATCCAACGTATAGTGGGAGGGGTGAGCTTTGGTTCAGTAGAAGTGTGGAGAGACTCCTGAAATCCTGCATGACCCTTTTTATTCCCTCTGAAGTTTGTTTGGCTCAGTTAGTAACCACAGAGCTTCCAAGAGGCTCCGGATTCACCCAAGCTGCAAGATGAAAGGAGGGTTATAAGAAGGGCTATAAAAAAAGATATCTATGTATTTTGTTTTTTTTTTCTTTTTCCCTCTGCAGCAAACTGTGGCAGAGGTGGCAGCAGACAAGAATGCAGATGTCCGTATCATTTGCTCCCCGGTATATCAGGGGAATGACAGGTCAGCACTTGGGTTTGCAGTGATTTGCATTTCTGAGACGAGAAGGGTGACAATTTGAGGTGACATGACAGCAGGAAGTGTTTGTAGCTGTACTGGCCCTTAAGAAACCAGAGACAGGACAGGCAACGTGACATTTCTTATTCGGCCGACGGACAGACCATTCTGGGGAATATTTCCAGAAGAGGATGCCTATCCTAACACCTGAAAAAGATGTGGGGAAGCTTTTCTATTTGACCTGCCACAGGGTTTCCTTTTCTGTGAGAGTGAGGAGAGAGAGAGGAATACAAGAAACGAAATTTACTTCCACCCACAGTGTCACATCCTCTCCAGCTCACTGTGCAGACGTGGATAAAGCACTGACTACCTTTCTTTCCAAACTGGTGCAGGCCCTGGCTGTGACAGGGATGTGCCAAAAGGCAGCTGTCCTGAGGACTTGCTGAAGGCACTGTGTAAGATCACCCTTCTGAGGCTTTTACTTTTTTAGTCCTGTTCCATCCCAGTGAGGCTGATATGTGCACTGGGGTCAACTAACTGTCTCTATCGGTGCTTTTTGCAGTAGCAATTAATTTGTGTTAAAAAAGAGGTTTTACTCAGAGATGGGTGAAAGCAGGAAGGAGAAGTGTGAGACATTGGAGACTGCTTTTGCCTGTCCCCCCTTACAGAGCCTATTGATGCCTGACACTGCTCTACAAACAGCCAAATGCTGCTCATCAGTCTTCCTGGGCTTTGCATTCTCTCCTTGGAGGACATCTGCTCTTAAACAAGGAGGTTGAGAGGAGGTTGGCGAAAAAAAGGAGTTTACTATTGCAAGAACTTCAGGAAGTATATTTCTGCAGTGTCTATTTGGAACACAAGCTTTTGAGAGGGGAAAAAATTAATCAAAAATGTGAAAGTTTTCCTACCAGCTCAAGCCAAGGTGGAAGATATTGTCCAAATTGAATTACCTAAATCCCCTCAGGCCTTTTGGCAGGTCTTCTAGGCAGGTGGCTTGTTGGCCAGGAGGAAAATTAACACAAAAAAGCCCTTACTATGCAGTCTGCAAAGGCTTCCCTGCTTTATTCCTCACGTCATGTTTAAGGGATTCCTCTTCTGCCCAGTGGAGCATCTCCATTGACTTATAGCAGCTGGAGAGCAGACCCCTTGGCAGATATGTGGCTTTCCCTTGCTGAAACAGCTGATGTATTACATCCTAAAGGAAATTGCCTCTGAGTACCTTATAAAGCAAAACCAGAGTGTACATAGGAGCATGGTTTGAAGTCTTAACTCAAGCAAAGCCTATGGCAGTGAAGAAAGATTTAGCTGAATAGGAATAAAGAATCTGTGCTTTGGGGATTGACAAGACATTTGGGATATGCTATAGGGAATGCTGGAGTGGAATGGACTAGGTAAATATAGGGTATCATAATCATTATTTGAAAAAATCTGTATCTAGAAACCCCAGCTATTACATTTCTAAAACATCAGCTCATCTGAGTTTTTCAGAGCTTAGCCCTGTCAGAGTTTGGAAAGACATGGTCTAGCTCTTTCTTAAGCAGTGTTCAGCACATTTATTTTGTTATTTTAAATGGCACTATAACCAAATCTAATTTACCAGGTTCCCAAATAATTTAAAATATTTATTACAGAAAATAACACTAAAGACAGAGGGAAAGGAAACCGAAGTAAAGACCCCAGCTAAGGCAGGGTTTGCCTATTAATCTTCCTTACGGAAAGTAGATCTGCAGCAGAAGGACTGCAGTGTTGGGCAGTGGGGTGTAATTAGTTCTCTGTCAGAGTGAAGTGCTCCTCTTTTGGGTCCGCATGAACCCAAACGGGCGGGGAGGGGAAGAAAAATTTTCTTAGGTCATTTCAGAAGTCTCACTCTGTGCTGAAAAGAAACACTCTGAGGTGAGCCACTGCCTGCATACTGAGGCACTGGGCAAATTTGCAGCTTTCACTGTGGTTTCTCATGGGTTTTTCACAATTTGATTTTGGGAGAAGGAAAAACAGAAGTATCTTGCTGAAGCTGGCCCCTGTTGGTTAGAGTGTGACTGAAGTATAGGCCATGCCTTGCAAGCTGGGCAGAAGAGTTGTCTGCAGGAGGAAACCATACAATGGTCTCATCATGCAAAGCTGTATAAGACCTCTGCTTCCCAGCCTTTATACTGCCCCAAAGTCACCTGTCTCCATCATTTTTATTCATAAATACAGAAAACTGTCTAGCTCCTGTCAGGGAATTATAGAAAATGTGGTGATGAAATTAATCCCACAGTTTCCTTCTGAAATATATTTGTTGTGCAGGTATTACAGGTAAGCAGTAAAACAAACCTGTCAATCTGAACAAATCCATCATTTCTAAGGCTTCCTATGATACCCATGCACTCTTTGAAGCCCACCCTGAATTTCGTCTCCCATGACAGGACTATGTGCTGCAGAGGTGTAAATCTGTAACACCACCACTGATTTCAGGATAGTTGGGCTGGATCTACACCAGCCTAAACAAACACTTCAAGGAAGAAAGCATCTGTCATAAGCACTTTTATTAGATAAATGTAGTAACTATTAAGGATATAAAGATCTCCCAGGTTCTCAGGCTACCTCAGTGCAGGGAAGCTCAGGGACCAAGGCTGCACACCTCTGTTCTCTGGTAGGGGAATCACTGTTTGGATTAGGTGGCACAAAGCTCTGTTCTAACAGAGAACTTAATCCAAAGATGACACTAGGCTAGCATCCTATAACTCAGCCTAACTTTCAGAGGAAGAGTATTCCCAAAACCTCCCTTCACATCCTTTTTGCTAGTCCCAGCAAGGAGGCCAAGAGCCTTGACTTGACTTTGTCGATATCTCACCATATTCCTCTGGATTAGCAAGGAATACAGGCAAACTGCTGGAAAACAGTGTAGAGGAGACACTGTTACTGCTCACTGAATATGCTGATGGAGGACACCAGTGCACTGGGGCTGGGTGTTCCCCAGACAGGGACAAGAAATGTGAAGCCTGTTTGTTTCTGCTTTGAAATATTAAATGGCACCTGTGGACACGTGCCCTTGTGTATGAATGTTCCCTATGCATGTGCACACAGAAACAGCTCCAGTGTTCAATTTGGCAGAGCCCAAAGGTATGTCTTTTTTTCTGTTTGTCTTTTTTTTTTTTTGACTTGACAGCGGTGGCCTTTTCTGAGCGTATCCAAACAGTTGTGTTTTGGTCTTTTCCAGCTGGAATGAAACTTACAGTCCAAAAGGAATGAAAAGAAGAGAAGAGAGTTGGGAAGAGTGAATGAGGGAAATATGAAGAGCTGAGTGCCAGAGGCTGCCATCCAGAGATTTTTTTTTTTGTCTCCCCTTTTCCAAGAAAACCAGAGTGAAGCAGCAATGGGCATCAGATTCCACTGTCATGGAAAGGCTGGCTGTTTGGGAAAGATATCTAGGAATGCCATGAGCATCTACATAGCCCGTCTAATTTTCAGGGAAAGGGATTGATTTAAGGTGAGCAGAACTTTCTTCCTCCATCTTCCCACTATGCTGTCACAGACTGGGACTTTTGGACATATTCAGTGTTGATCATAGTCAAACAACCTGGCCCTTTCCTGTAGCATAATGTGCCTTCTAGCAGTTATGGCAATATTTTGGGGTTTGGAAAGGTTTGGAATTAGCTCTGGTACTGATGCAAATTTCTGTGGCCTGGGGCACGCCACTTTTTTGCTTTTTTTGTGACCAGCTTTGCTCATTTTCCCTTGGAAATCAGGATTTACTCTAGCCCTGAAGTGCAGCATGCCTATACATGTTTGGCTAGGCCAGGAAAGATTTGTTCAACATCCTAAGCCTTGAGGTTGAGCTGGAAATGGATGAAATTGGAATAGGTCCCATTTGGGCATTTTCAGATGGAAGTTATGCTGAAGCAGGTGCATAAAAGCCCCTCCTTCACACCTTGCAACACCTTTTTGACCTGTCTTGGTATCACTAAACATGCCAAGATTACAAAATTGTTTCATAAATATAGCAGGTTACGGGGGGACCTGCTGCAAGACCCAGTGGCACATTTTGCATTGGGAGACGGGACACACACATGAGAGATGTGACCCACAAAATGGCAGTTTATTCAAACAAAAAGACAGCTTATATACAGGGGAACACAGAAGCTTCAGGAATAGGGGTAGGAACCTGGCTAGGAACATCAAATCCTGAGGGTTACTTATATGGGGACTGGGAGGGATAGGCTACTGGGGTATGTCAGGTTACTTTGGGGGAAGGAAGAGCTAGGGGAACAATGGAAGAACTGTCCTGGGTGCATGGACAGGGGAACTTGCTGAGGCTGCAGTGCTGTGGCCTTGTAGTTGAGCTGGTTCCCAGGCAGTTCTGCACAGCTGAAGTTGCTAGAAATCTTCCAGAGAGATCTCCTCCTCTGAGCCCTCCTTGCAGCGCTTTTTCATCTCTTTCCACGCTCTGTAGGCCTCTTCTGGTCCACCTCCCGCACATAAAGACCACAGTGAAGCTTGGGCACAAAGAGTGGTAGTCTTAACAGATACATAAAATCTATATGAAAGTTGCTTCCTACTGTAAAGTCGTGTAGAGTGGTGTGCTTCATCATGTTTCCTTAGCTACTCATCTAATACCTACTCCTGAATTGCAGAGAAAATGTTTCTCTGTCTATACCTGCCTCTATCCTATAGAGAAGAAAGAGGGGAGAAAGAAAGGAGAACCCCATTCTCGAAGAAAGAAAAGACAGAGAGAAACAGGGCTAGTAAGTCAAATAGCAGAGGGCTATCTCAGTGATGGTAAGCAAGCAGGGCTTACAGCATTGATGTGGACAAATACTGAAGGTCAGACCAGGAGATTTCTAACAGAGCTGATATAGGACTAAGACTGCCCTTAAACACTGAAGAAGTCATTGCTTGGGAGCCAAGAGCTACAGGTGCTGCTTCACTACACTTCATTCAAATTCCATAAACTTCGCTTTTTAGCAAGTACAAAAAAAAGCTCTGTAACAGTCAGATTGGTAGACAAATAAAAGCATCGGCTTTACTTGATTTTGTATGTTATATACTACAAATATTTAGTGGACCAATTCAGGTAGGGCCTATTTTTTATACAAATCTGTACATATATGTGAATACATGTGTAAACATGTGTACAAAGTACACAATGATGTTTATGTATGCCACATATACATATGCACATGTGCACACACACAAATATATCTGTGTGTCTGTCTATCTATCTATCTCCCTGAAACACTTTTATTACAGAAATAATTTTCTTTCTCACCCCTGATGTAAGTCTCTTTTTTAACTTCCTCTGAAAACACCTCCAGTGCCTCATTCTGGTGCCTAATTGGCCTTATCATTAGGATTTTTTTAACTAATGTCTAAGCTAAATGTTTCCTTTTTAGGATTCAAGCCATTGCTTCTTGTTATGCCTCCTTCAATGATGTCTACATAATATGGATTGATACGCTAGTCAGGGATGGTTTCAAAAGAAGCAAATATCATCCATTAAGGAATAGCAATATAGTCATATAAAAATATCCATCTATCTGTATATATATTTCTCTCTGTGTGCAGATGGACACACAAACATCTTCAAGTACACACACACACAAATCAGAGTGCTGCATTTCTAGGATTTACAACATTTAAAGTCCTCAGACCCATAACAGCATATTATCTCAGTCCCTGGATATCCTAAACCACATGATTATTTCCTTGCAGAAGCCAAGTAAGTTGTGGCTGACAGAAACCCAGCTTGTCTGCTGCTAACTAGGAGAGTCATGCTCATTTTGCAACCTTGTGATCCTTGCTTTTAGATAGTGAAAGGTGAGATAAGTCTCACCCAAACCCTGTAAAGTTGTAGGTCTGAAGCTAGTCATTGTTTTAATGATATATATTTGTGAGATCTAGTGAAAGGGGCCTCCAGGCCCTGATTAAGATTTCTATTTGCTGCTCTAATGCAAAACAGTATTATTAATAGTGTTAGCAATAAGCAGTACAGAATGCAAATCCCGAGAACACAAGTTATCAAAGCCTGTGCCACTTTAATAGTTGAATGTTTATAATGTACGTTTTGATCTTAAAATCATAATCTTTAAGGGAAGTAATTTATTATTATTATGACTTCAACTCCACTAAGCATGGGTTTTTCCCTGACTTTCCTCATTATTAAGTGATGGGCTGGTAGTGGCACCAGACTTTCCTCAGACAGGATATGATTGTGTAAATGCTGAGATTGAGCAAGAAGGGCTATTTTTAGGTGGACAATGTAGCTATTGAGATCAGAGTTCACTTTCATTGCAGGTGATTGGGGTAAAAAATGCCAACACGACTTTTTCTTGTTGGTGCTCAGAAATGTTTAAGTATAGTGATTAGACAGAAGTAATTACTGTTTTAATGAACAATTTGTTGCACAGTGATACTCAAACTAGAACTCTTTGATCATCACTGTAGACTCTTTCCTCTTTCTGTCCCCAAAGCCCATTAGAACAATTTAACTCACCTAAGTTTCAGCACAGCTTGTTGTTACCAGAAATTAGCAACTTTGTCCAATACCATTTCAAATTAGACAAGATAATCAGAAGAGGCTCTGCCACTTCACTGGATGGACCATTCTTCCACCATCAAAAGAAAATCTCATAATTATCATATTCTCTCTGAGGTTTTCTTAATTTTCAGCCTTCTTTTAATCGCAATTTATTTGGTGCTGACAAGAACGCCTCATCTTCAGTTTGCCCCTTCCCATTCCGAGTTATCGTGACTTCACTGCTTGAAGTGGTAAGTACCTCTCCTTGAAAACTTTTCCTATGCCTTTCTCTGACTGATGTGTTCAGTTATACTTATTTTATTTGGCCTTCAGAAGAGTTCAATCTACACACTGACTAACATCACAGCTACACAGAACTGAACCTTTGTTTTGCATACATCACATATTTGCTATGGAGATGCTAAAATCAAGGGGGTAGCTTTTCCAAAACCCTTTTAGCTTCATGGTTCACTGTTGATGTGTTTGTGGAATGACAGAAGACAAACCGACCTCAAAAGCTGGAACAAATGAAAATGAAATGGAAATATGAGCAGTATCTTTTCCATCTAATCTTAGACTCTTACAGAAGGGGATACAAGGTGCTCCATCTCCTTCTTGTATCTGACATAAGAAGGATACAAAATGAACGTTCAGCAAATTTTATTTCTGAAGATTACCTCCTACAAATCGGAATATGAGATCTTAACTTTGCTGCTGTAAATTAATAAAAAAGCCCTATAAGATCAAATCATATCTGCTACAATCCTCCGGTTACCACAACTGCATTGTATAAAAAGTGAAAAATAACAACAAAAACCCACCAAAGAAACCCCAAGGGAAAAGTATGAGAAAGGAATAGAGCCACAGGATGAACCTGTCTCAGTGTGGGTCAGAGAGATACAAACATCACTAGGACGATGGAAATATTTATGAGTGTCTGGAAAAGCATGCAGAGCCGAGATGCTGAAAACCATCATTGCCCTCCTAAGAATTTCTTATACCACTGGCCAGGTTACTGTTAGACATTGCATTTGAATGCTATTTGGTATATTGTGTGGTTTCTTTTGTTTCTTTGTATCTGGATGGAGACTTAGTTATCTAATATTGGAAAAAGGGGAAAGAAAAATAACCTGTTTCCACAGTAGAACATATCGATATATTGGGATTTCATCTTGCATAGCTGAATCATTTGTATCTGACAGTTACAACTACTTTGAAGACGTTAGACTTCATAGATAAATTAATTCTAAGAAATGCTTATAAATCTAGAGAGCTGCATCCATTGACTTCTGCTCCAAACTGAGGCAGAGTAACCACATTTTTAGAAAATGGCTTTCCTGTTGCTGTGACAAAAGAGTTTTTGGTGGAAGTCATTCACTTTTTATTGCTTGAAAAGGACAGTGCCAGGGTGAAAAATTTCATAGTCATGATGTTAATGAACATAAATCACAGGTCGATTTCACCAGCAGTAGTGGCTCTGGGAAGACTTTCTAATGAAAGGGATGTGTGGTATCATTTGGTTAAAAGGATGTAGAAGTAGGAATCAGCTTAATGGTGTGCTGAAGAGCAGGTGCCTCTGGACTTGGTGAAAGTGGATGTGTGAGGGAAGAGTGTTGGAGGTAGCAGAGATGTCAAATGGAGAATGTCAGTCGTGGACATCTACTTAAAAGGTGACTCACTGAGCTGTTCATTATTTATGGGATAAAGATTTCCCTGGGCTTAATACTGTGGTATGCATTTAGTAACAACGGAAATGTAATCCTTGAAATCATGTTGTTGCTCATCAGTCTGTGAATCAAATGCTAACCGCTTCTTAAAAGGAATAATGAAAAAAAAAAGGAAGGAATGGGAAAAAGTGAGATTAAACTGTACTGTATATAATTTGAATGCTTTCTAAATAACATAAAATTACGCTTTTTTCCTGTTTGGAGCTGCAGCAGGATGTTTTTGATGCTTTTATTTACACCTGAGTTATGTCAACTACAATTAGTACATTTGTGCACACACACAAACTTCCTTTACCGTACTACCATCCACTCCTTCACTGAGTCCGTAATCACTTCTGTTCTACTTCTACAAAATTTTCATGGCCTGAAAACAGTCAAAACAAAGTTTTTGTCTAATTAAAACCTGTGGCTGAGAGAATCAAGCTGAGTATGAAGAAAGAGAATGAAAGAATTGCTAAGTACTTTTTATGGTCTACTAGCTAAACTACATGGACCCTCCAGCATTTTGGCAAAACCAATGCACAAATCGGCTCTTTTCTTATTTAATTTGCTGGTGCATGTGGGGGTGCTACTGTGGTCACTGGCAGCTCTCCCAGAACTAAGTTCTTTTGAAAAAGTCCTGTAGATGCAAAGAACCACCTCAGTATGCCTGTATTTTTGAATGTAGTCAGAAGTCATTGCAGAGGTAATGTGTATTTCTACCTGACAAACAAGCACTTGGGAAGTTCCCCCTTCTTTCCTGTGGTAACTTTTTACATAACTGGACAGAGTTATGTAAATAAGAGTGGGATTTTTTTCCCAGAGAGAGAAAGAGAACATTTATATCTTCCTCTCCCTGTTCTCATGCTCTCCAGTCAGCATAGAAAATCTTACTGTCAGCTTCTCCACAAGAAAAAATAGGTATCAGAGTCCTTCTGGGAGGTTTTCCTGTGGTAAAGAGTAGGGGAAGGAGGGACAGACAGTGAAAAATAAAGTAAAAACAAACAAACAAACAAACAAACAAAAAGAGAGCAGTGGGTAATATTCAGGAAATGTGACTGCAAGTGCCTCAGGTGCCTCGCAAGTAGGTGAGTTTTACTAGATGCCAAGTTCACTCTCTGGCTAGACAGTCACCTACAGGAAGCTCTTGGCTTAGGCAGCATTTCTGCTGGGCAGACAAAAATCAGCAATGCTGAGAGGATGGTCCCACAGACTGGTAATGAAATTTCTTGCTAATGAGAGATGAGTTGGGCTGGGTACAAAGATCATTGCAAGGTGCTGCTGTATATGAGGACATCTGTCAAGTGCAGTTGACCTGCCAGAAACAAGCCATTTTAATTGGATGTGACTCAAACTTCCTCTGTCTCTACATGATATTTGTATGCTCTATGGAATAAATGCTTCTGGTTGCCTTCGTTAGCATGTGTCATTGAATATATAATGTCCTGTCACTTTTACTAGTATGTTCTATTGACTATATTGCTCCTGTAAAGCTCATGTTGAGTTAATGTACCCGATTTATTTATACAATTCATTTTGCTTTATTTCCAGAGACATGCTGTGACCACACTGTGATGCAGATCCTGTGAGAGTGACTGTAATAAATAAACCCAGTGAACAATTATCTCCCAAACACAGCTTCACTGACACAAATCAGCGGAGTATAGTTCTTCACTCACATTTAAGAGTTGGTGGTCGCATACCAAATGTGGAGTGTAACCAACGGGGAGCACAAGCAATGCATTTGTGAACAGAAATAGAGGTGCAAGAGGAAAAAGCCAACCAAAGAGCCTCACTAGTAATAATTTGGAGGATAAAATGAGTTTTGTGGTGTGGGTGTACTGATAAAAGAAACCTCTCTGAATGTCTATGTTTTTCCCGAGTTTTCTGGTAGATAGAAAAATAGATAGATAGATTAGATAGATAGATAGATAGATAGATAGATAGATAGATAGATAGATAGATAGATAGATGATAGATAGATAGATAGATAGATAGATAGATAGATAGATAGATGAAAAGCTAGATAAATAGACAGAGTGCTTTTTAAAAGGATTTTTGTCTTAAGATGCTTGCATTTGGAATTAACAAACATTTTGTCCTTTGGCAAGGGAAATACTGTTTTTTCCTTCTGCCTGCAAATATTTTCGTTTTTTGCTGGATAACACTTACTTCTCTGTACATTTTATTTTGACTACTCTTGCAGTAAAGCTACTCTATATACAGCCTGAGATGGTGTCATTCTACTGTTGATGGAAACTAATAAGTTTTCTGGAAACTGGAAAAATGTTCAAATTTCCAAGCATAGAATGCCGCAGAAACAAAGGGATCCCACAATCACTGCCATGCTCTCTCTGTAGTTTCAAATAACTCTGAGAGTGCTTAAAACTAGATGCTTCAGACCTGGAACAGTCATGATATGTATCCCAGCTAATAGCAGGTTTTATAGGGTAGATGTGAATATTTGAGACATTGTCAAAACAGTGTTCAGATGTCTTAAGGAAAACTGAGATTTCATCATTATAGTCACTGTTACTTAGGATAAAATCCTTGTGAAAAGATAGAACTTCTGGGCTGAAATGAATCTTGTTCAGACTCCACTGACCATACTGCCTAACTCACTGTTGACTATAGAGGCAGCCAAGAGAGATTTGCTCGGGAGCAGATGTGCACCCTGCAGATGCACATGTTTAATCCAAAGAGATCACTGTCTTGATTTTGGAGTTTTAAACAAAATTTAGGAAGATGAAGCCCAGCACTGTAAATATTTTTAATATTTTAATAATAATAATCACCATATTGGTGAGACTTCCTTATTCCTTGACTTTGCAGTTACTTTACACTGTCTGCATTCATGTTTGTAGTTCCTCTAGGCTTCATGGTGACAATGTGGCATCAACGAGAAGACAGTAGTTTTGATTGTGAGATTGCTTCGAAGCCGTGAAAAGCTAACAAATGTCTTATCCACTGTCATTCCTGTCACTTTGAGCTTTGAGCTCTGAGATATTTCACTCATGCTGTGCTACCCTGCCTTTGTGGAATATCGGTGAGGAGAATGAGAATGTTTTCATGGGGGAAGTGGCTGCCACCTGTGTGAGCCCAACACCACTCCTTCAAAATGGATGAATTTCCTCTCCCCGAGTGTGACTCAATTCATTAAGCCATGTCATGGTAGAGAAAAACTATGTGAGAGGTGTGGGACCACCACATAGGAGGAGTTTCATTCTGCTGGCATTTCTTTGGGTGATAACCTCAGCTGCTGAGAGCTGAGGGTTTTGCCCCCATCCTCTGACCTCACAAACCCAGCATGTGGGTTGTAGCTCATCTGCATCACACTATTCAGTGCCATGGAGCTAAAGGCTGTGACACACCCCTACAACCACCTTAGTTGGGTTCTGGCCTTAATCAGGCTGGAAAGAATGGACATTGAATACCAGTCAAAGGAATCCAAGATTCTGTCCCTCAGGGAGGCAAGACATGGCTTGCTGATGCTTAAGCTGTTAGCAGGAACAAAAAGACGACTTTGTCACAGCAGTCGTGTGCAGTGTGTCTTATGAAAAGCCAGTGCCAAGCAGGGCAAAGGGAGAGTAGGATTTCAACCTTCGCTCCAAGCTGCCTCGCTTTCCTGGGTTTATGTCAGGCCCTTAGCGTTATTTGAACATAGTTTTTCTGGTTTAATTTGCATAATTGATGAGATGGAAAATTATCTCGATGATTGATGGATGTTCTGCATGCACCAGGGTTTGTCACAAAATATAATGCATCTGTAGGATAAGCCTGCTGCTCCTGCCATGTTATTTCCCAACAGGGCTATAAAATTCTAACTTAACCCCGCAGGTTTTTAGGTTTCTTTTCTTTTTAATCTTTTACAATATAATATGCAACACAGTAAACAAACACAAAGACACAGCATCAACTAAAGTTACCATCTTTCTTCATTGTACTCCAAGGAGACGGAGTGATGAAAGGAAAAAGCTGTATCACAGTTGTGGAGTTGATCCAAGACTTTCCTACACGAGGTGTTCTCACTCTCAGTAGACTTGCTCTATAGTTCTATCTATATATTTCTACCTGCTTTGGGGACAGTCTATCTTTTTCAGACACTTATGTTAATAAAATTTTCTTTTTATTTGCAGTGGGTTAACAGTGTGAATACTACAATTCATGTGATGAGTCGACCTTATTTTGATAATTGCTTGTAGATATTTTTATAATCAAAAGACTAGGCCAAGTGCAAAAGTACTTTTTGGTACTTAACAATGTTTCTTCCCAAGGGAAGCCTGACGTTCCTGTTCAGCAAAGCAATGAGACACATGGGTGACTTGAAGCCTGTCCTAAAGCTGAGGGTGAAGCAGCATATACCTGGAATCCGGCATAAAGTCTGCTTTCCTAATATCTAACCTTAACCTCCCCTGATACAACTTCAGGCCATTCCCTCAGGTTCTGTCACTGGTCACCACAGAGAAGAGATCAGTGCCTGCCCCTCCTCTTCCCCTCCTGGGGAAGTTGTAACCACAGTAAGGTCTTATGAGGAAAGTGGGGAGAGAAGGAAGATGAGAAAAGAGTTTTCTTGATCGTCATATTGATCATACACACAAATTATGCACAAGATTCCTAGGGTATTTTCAAATTATTTCAGCAAGCTAAAAGCATAGGCTAAGTCTAAGATTTTCACAACACTTGAAGGACAGTTTTGCTTTGTCAGATCAGTTTTCTAAGCAACTCTAGTTTTGGTATAAGGAGGACATAAATGCAATAATGTCAATGAGGCTGGAAAGATAAACAACTCTGGCAGTCTTTCAAAGACTTAAGAAAAGGTATCAGAGTAAAGTATTTATCCCAAGAACTCATTACTGGGACAACTCATTGCACTGAACGAAAATTAGCTTCAGTGTGTGTTTGCATTCTGAGTTACATATGGATTCCTCCAAACTGTGAATAGGCCTAATCTGCTTTTCTCAGTGATTTGATTTAATACACTTAGTTCACACTAACAACAGGATAAAAACAGGTTTCCAGTATTAAGTCTGTATGTGCTACTATGCATTTTTTCCATCATAGAACATATATCATTAATGTACCCTGCAGAAAAAGGATAAATCAGATCAAGAAAGTAAAAAAGAAAAAGTAATGCAAGAACTAGAGGAAGGCATTGACAATATTGCGTCTATGCCCCTAGAAAATTACTCCAAACCTGAAACTGTTCAGCTTCTAAGCACTGAGGTAGAAAAATCATGTGGCAATGGCCATGGTTCTTTTCCAACAAGGAACCTTTCTACCAAGGAAAATGAAAGACATTCTCTCCATCCCTGGTCCATGCATGACGCTGCTCCAGTCTGAAGTGACAAAGGGTTGATTAGTTATGATCGGCTGCTACAGCTGAGGCAATACAGAACTCCAATCAATTCCCCAGCAATCAATTTGTTACACTTAACTCTCTTTCCCTCCATCTGCAGCTGCCTGACATCCATCAGGGCCCCCTTCTTCTGCCTGCAAGTCCTGGTGAGCATCTGAAGATAGCTCAGTGGGCTGAAATGGAGATCTCTGTCTCGGAGTGCTATTGGGCAGAGAGGCGGGCGGCGTTAACCCTCTGGAGCTGAGCAGCTCAGCTGCACACTTCAAGTTTCCACTGTGATATTATATTTGACATTCAATTTGAAACCCTCAACTCCTTTAATGCAATATCTCGGCACAATGATAGTAATAAGGCAGTACCACTTGCTTTCGATTTAACTACCAAAGGCAAAGTGGAGAGGGGAAGAAAACAGCCCCAATTATGTTAACCCCTTTGCTACTAGCTCAGTATGAGACTTCACAGCTACAAAATTCTGTGTTAAAATAAACTGGAGAAGAAAATGGCAGAGCAGTGCTTTTTCATCTAGCAGCTAAAATGCTTTGTTTTGTTTTGCTTTGCTCCCTGAAAGTGCCAGAGGCTGCCATTTGCTCTGGAAATTTCAACAAAACTGCATGTGGGTAGGTCTGCCATAAAGCAGCCCCATCACCTTGCATACACAGCAGGAGATAAACAGTTCAAATCATAATTTTCTGAATGCAGGGGCCACAGTAAGACATGATGGGGCCCTCACTGATGTCCCTTTGATGCTTCAAAACTCTACCTATGTGATTTTGTCACCATCCAACAACAGTCAAAATGATAGTGGTTTAAAGTACTCTGAATTCTTCTCTGTCCAGAGAAATGCATGGGAAACAGTGCAATATGTCTCAGTGACCCATTTTGCAAATGGGTAAACTGAGGTCCTGTTTGGATGAAATTTTTGTTCACTTTTCAAGCTGAAATACTGGCTGTTAACTTCTAGGGGCTTTCAAGGCTCAGATATAGGGCTGTCAGTTCTGGAGAACTTAGAAACACCATTTCCTGCCCAAATTTACCTCTAATCCTAAGGCAAGCAGGACTGTTATTCAGATTTTTGTCAGCCTTCCAGGATGAGAAAATATCAGGTCTAGCTGGGTTATGCCAAGTTTTGCTTAGCTTTTCTGCTATCATTCACCATTCATTAAGACTCAGGGGATCTGAACCTTCATTAGTCAGAGCAGGGATCAGTGTGGGAGAAAGGGGACATAGACCTAATGGGTCGAATCTAAAGGTAGTGAATATTCATAGCATGCATAGGTGTGTAGGATAAGGATTTTTCCTTCTGGTAACTTAATTTCTTTCTCTTCTAGTATTTTCTCACCTTTCTTTCCCTTTGACCATGCTTCTAGACCTGCACTGTGGAGGATGGTATAAAACTTCCCATCTGCCTCTTCTCAGCTCGTCCTTAGACAGCAAGTGAATGTCAGGGATCTAGTCTCAAACTATTTAAAAACATTTAGCCAGCTTTACACGGCAACTCTTCGGTCAAACTTTCTCTGCTTTAGGAAAGGACATGTCGCCCCTCTTGGCAAATCAATTATTCAGACGCTGTGATAGTCCGAGGCATCGTATCAGTAATAAAGTAGTGAATTATTAATCATGGCTTGTGCCGTTTCGATTAGATTTGGGAAATTCAGGATTAAATTTCTGGCACCCTGTGTCTCGGATTGAGCTCAGCCCAGCTGGCCTGACAGGCATGAGCTGGCTTTGTACTTCAGAGGAGGCTGGTGGATAAAAATTACTTGAAAAGCCTCAGAACTTCAATTATTATTATTAGTATTTTGGAAGGAACTGGAATGACTGAAAATAGATTTCCAATCTGCAGGGCAGTTTTGGTTTCACACAAAACTTCTGCTGTAGTAGTTCAGTCTTTTTTTCCCAGTTCCTCTGAGCTCATCTGCTTGCTTGCAAGAAAGACTGTCTGGGCTTGAAAGATGAGATGCTCTTGTGAGCCTGTGTGTCTGTGTACAGTATTTACACTTTCCACATTTTATCCGGGCTCTGAGGACACTCAGAGAGACCGAAATCATATTAATTAGAAGAACAGGACCAGCATTCCTACTGCTCTGGCACTAGCTGCTGAGGGAGGGAGAGCCTTTATGCAGGAATGCAAGCCTTGGCTTCCTGGGACCTTGCTTGCAGCCTGCTTAAGGCTAGTGGAAAAGAGTTTTGGCTTTATCTGCCCTGTGCCCAGCAGACATCCAACCCCTACAGTGGCCTGCCACTGACTTCACTCAGCTGATATTGTTTAGCTCGTGCCTGTGCTTGGTGCCTGCTGTGGAGAGCCTGCTCTGAAGTGCTGGTGAGAGCTCCTTTCACTGGCAAAGGGCTTTTCACAAGTACGTCCTATAGCAAAGGGAGTAAGAGCAGAAATGGGGTAGGCAGCGCGGAGACGGGAGTACCAGCTGCCCCGCATTTGGCCAGGTGAGATGAAGAGAAATGCTGGAATGTGGTGCCCGGGTGTCAAGTTTGGGCTGATACATCTGAGCAAGGCGTGGGGCAACGTGTTGGAGCTTGGTACTGCAGGGTGTTGGAAGCGTGTGAGATAAGAGGACAACAGGCATCAAGTCAACTGGGAAAACTGAGGGGAGATGTTCTGGTGTGCCCACAACCACAGTGAAAAATGTGCCACAGAGCTGTGAAGAGAGTATTTCCTCTCTGGTGACTTTCATCCATGGCTGAAATTTATTTTTTTCTTGTTGCCTATAGGCAAAGCAGATTTGCAGAAGTTAGTAACTTCTTCAGTAGTTAGGCTGAAAAGTTAAGTAACTTTGTCCAGGCCTGAAGGAAATCAAAGGAAAAACTCAGGTGACCTGACCCTGCACTCACATCCATGTCAATGGGAACTGATAGCACTGGTCTGAAATGAAGCCTGCTGGGTTTCTCTCTGTGAAGTTGGCCTTTTGCTAGATATACAACTGAGGGAACAGCTTTTGCCACAAATGTAGTCCAATTCAAACTCTGAACAAGACTCAAAAGTGACCGAGCTGAAAACCCTTGACATGAAGGAAATAACATTTCACTCGGTGCAGTTTTAATTTCATCCCTCTGCCCTGGAGTCAGAGAACAGGGACTGTGGAGTGCATGTGCATTGTTGGGAGGAAAGTGTGTGGGGAGATGTTGCATGTAGCTAGTTTCTTACTCTTAGAAGCCTTCATGACTTTCGGGGAAAGTAAATGCAAAAAAAAAAAAAAAAAAAAAAAAAAAAAAAAAAAAAAAAAGAAAGGTTTTAAAAGAATTTTTTTGAAAGAGGAGCTGAAAAAGACATCAAAACAGATCAAAGAAACTCATGGAAGTGGGAAAAAAATGGAGAGAGGGAGGAAAAAAAAAAGAAGGAAAAGCTCCTGCAGTAACATTGGATGAAAATTAAGCTTCTCAGATCTGTTTAAAAGATATTCTGTTTGATCTTTTATATCTTCTGCTCTGATTATCCAGGTTCCTTTTGATGTTGCTGAGCCCTATAGAACTGATATGTAAAAATACACATACATATGTATTAATACAGTGGGTACACATGCACATGCAGGCACCCCCTCACACTGTCATTGCTGCCCATGAGTGGGAGATGTGGAGCCGGTGGAGATGAGGGCACATAGGAGCAAGGTCCAGTGCTCTGACCCTGTGTGTCCCATGCCACAGTGCCCCTGGGGCAAGAAAAACCCTCCTGCTCCTCTCTTTGGCAGGAACCACTAGGAAAAACTGAGCTCTGAGGCACAGAGATTAAAGGTAGGAAGCTGCAACTGTTTGCTGGCACCCACTTCCTACTCTGTGCTCCTCCCAAACCCTTGGGAAGTAACGGGCTGACAGTCATGATGATGTGCATCCATGGAAAATTACCTCTCAGAGACTGTGCAAAAAGATACCCACAGCCAAAAGGGACACAAAACAGCCGCTCCTTGTGATCTTGGAGCAGTCTGTGTCACCACACAGTTCCCACTTTGTCCCCTCCTGCCCCCTGACTGCTCCCCATGTCTTCGCACTGAGGTCAGCTCCACACTCCACAGCACTTTAGGACAAACTGATTTTTTTCTACTCTCCCCTTAAAATATGGGAATGTAGCCAGCCCTAGAATGGCTCACTGATGCTGTCAGGAGTATGGGGAAGGATTTTGCACAAAGCAGTAGAGACAACCCCATCACGCCAAGCCAGCTGCTATTGCTGGGGCGGGAGAAGGAAGGCAAATAGAGGCTGCATTAAAATCCCTTCTTGACCAGGTAACAAGCCTACTTTGCCTCCACATGCAAGGGCTTCTCGCACTTCTGTGACACGTGGCCGTGGTGGAGGCAGCAGGACCCAAACCTGGTGGCTGCAATCAGCTCTGCATCCCCCAGGCCCCGGCTGTGCTGCGCTGGCCTCTGCTCCCCACTGCTGTGGCGCCCACACGCTTCCAAACCTTTAATCTGCTTACCCTCAGAAGGCCCTGGGAGGCAGGCAAAGTGGTGTTAAGCTCATTTTACAGCAGGAAACACGAGTGATTTCCATACAAATACTGTGCAAGTTGGCAGTAGAAGTGGGACCCATGCTGCACCTACCAAGGCTCTCGCTTTGGGCAGGAGGGCAGCTCACTGCCTCCCATCCCCATCTTTATGTGCTTGGTTTTGCACTGCTCAGTGCCACCTCCTGCAAGAAAAAATATGTCCTCCCTGTCCCCCCTCCACATGGACCAGCATTTTCCACACTGCCTCCTCCCTCATCTCCCAGTTTTCCTGTGAGGGTGAGCGTAATGAAGCACTCCAGTAGAATTTGGGCTCAAATACATGCTTTCCTACAATTTTAATACAACAACATGCTTCTCATTGTTATGTTTGGAGAGGAGTGTAGGCAGCTGGAAAAAGCAGGCACAGTATTTTGGTTTTTCTTAGCTGAGGCTGGTATAGTTGGTTGTTTCAGCCCCTGGGCTCTGTCAGCCTGATCCTTCCTCACTAGATGCAGCTTTGTGTGTTTATTCTCCTTTCTCCTTTCACTGCTCTCTCCTCTCCCCCACCCTCATTCAGAGGTTTCCCAAGTAGATCTCTCTACTGCCACTCCCCTCCTTAAGCTCCCAATTTAAAAGAAAAAAAAAAAAAAAGGAAAATACACGGGAAAATTATTTTAGTTTTACAGACAGCGATAAAATGATCAAAGGCTTATTTGTAGCTAACAGCAGAAGTACACCACTCATTAAACTAAGATGGGGTGGAAGCATTTTCTTCATATCCTACAAATATGTTCCTTAAAAAAAAAAATCAATGGAGGCAGATTTTTAATTAAAGCAGATGCTGATCCTTCCTGCCCCTGATGCTGCTACACATCTTGTTATTGTTGTGGCTGTTGTTATCTTATCTGGGCCTTTATATATTTATGTATTAGCCCCTGACAACAGGAGATTTCAGCTGATTTTTCTGGAAGGGTAGGGGAAACAAAAAGGAGGTGGGTCTGTTGGAGTAAAATGTTTTTTTCTCCAGTCTCTTTGCTACCCAGGTGAGGGTCAAACACCCCCTTCCTTGGGCTTTCCCCTCCTCCAGCTTTGGCGATGGATAGAAAGGCTAAGCCTTGCTGTCTCCTTCTCTCCGTCCTTTTTACAGATGCAAATCCCCCCTGCTCAAGCTCAAGAGTGTCTCTGGGAATAAAATGTGCTCTGTGGTAATGCCTTCATTTGAAAGTGTTATGGAGATCTGGAGCTGAAATCCTGAATGGCTAGCTTTCCTCTTTTTTTTTATTTTTATTTTTTTTTAAATTTTTTTATTTTATTTTTTTTTTATTTTTTCCTCCTTATTTTTCCATTTTTCCTATTTTAAATACCTTTTTTAATTTTTCCAAAATCCCCCACTAATTTAGGGTTCTGAGAAAATGACCAAGAAAACCATTTTCTAAAGCATTCACCCTTCTTCCCCACCTAGCAGATCCAATTTCCTTCCTCTGTCCTGTGCAGGGCCATGATCCTTGTGGGTCCCTTCCAGCTCAGAAGATACGATTCTGTGATTCTCTCTTCTTCAAACCTTCCCCCAGCTGCTCCCATTACACATGAGATCAAGGGGTTCCTAACAAGGCTTTCATAATGAACATCCAAGACTAACATATTTGGTCCTGGCATCCACAGGTGTAACTAGTAACAGGCTTTGTGGGTTTGGGCAGGACTCAACACATGGTCCATCTCCTCTCCCTCTCTGGTGCTCTGCCTGATGTCTTCACAGGTCGCTGGGATTTTATTCTTCAAATTCCGGTAAGTACATAGAGGTGGGGTTTCATTCACTGAAAACGAGTGGCAGTACCCAGATACTTCAATCATCCTAAAATTTAAAGCAGAGAGATGGTGCCTTGGAGAATCTAAATCAAGGTTAGGTTCACCCTCCATGTCAAGGCCTCCTGCTATGAGCTATGATCAGGCCACGATGGAGGGAGGTGTCCTGGGTCTGGGCAGTCCTCTGCAGCAGGCCCTTCCTGCAGGCTGTGTTTCAGTTCACACACATCTCCTATTTGTAGACCTCCCTGACTTCACTCATGTGTTATACCTAGACATTACCTAAGGAGTTCTCTTGGCTCTGCTGGCTCAAAAGGTAACCTGCAACAGCCAAAGGTTTGGACAGACCGTGTGTGTCAATAGGACACCAGATTAGTGCTGCAGGGCCTGAGGAGAAATTTGTCCTTTCTGCCCACCACCATGCATTTGGCCAGGTGCTGCCAAGAGGGAGGGCTTCACACGCACCAAGCACAGAGCACTGCTAGAGGCACTGTACCTGATTGGATGGGTCACTGGTCCCATCTGCTGTGGCAAACTATACCTTCATATGGGGAAGGAAACTGATAGGTAAAAACTGCCCAGGAGATGATTTTTCTTTTCATCTTATAGCTATCCACTCAGCATCCATGTAGAATCATACAATTGTCTAGGCTGGAAAAGACCTCTGAGATCACTGAGTTTAATTGTTAACCCAGCACCACCAGTTTACCACCAAACTATGTTCCCCCAGGTGTGACACCCACACACCTCCTGAACATTTCCAGGGATAGTGATTCTACCACTGCCCTGGGTAGATTCTTCCAATGCCTTATCACACTTTGAATGAAGAAATTTTTCCTCATATCCAATCCAAATATAATATCTAATTTATCTGTTTGAGCCTGACTTCCCTGACTCTGCACACCTCTAACTTTCACTATCCTTAAAGGCTGCCCTGGGGAAGCAAATGTTCCCTGGGTCTGTGGATAGGTGCTGGCAGTCATACACATGGACTGAGGTGTGTCTGAGTACTGTTTACTTCACTGTCCAAAATGCACATCAACAAAAGAACTAAAAAAAATACCTCCAGTTTCCAAGAGTGTTGTCTCTCCCGATCCAAAATGTAACAACTTTTCATTTTGTTATGATTTATTCCCTTTTCATTAAAAGCAAGCAGATTAATAAAGGAAATTGAGAAAAAGGAAAAGAAATAGCTTTGTTTAAAAAATACCTCATCAGCAAATTTTTTCATATTTTCAATCAAGTAAACTGATTGTGGTATCTTATTATTTGATAGGAGCATGCATATATTTTCATTCAACCCTTAACTATTTTTTTCCCCAGTGAATAAAGTATTCGTTCAAAATCCTTCCTCACTTATAATCCAGAATAGAATTTTTGTTATGTCTGCAAAGAAAACTAAATATTGACTTCAATATTATGCAGATTTAGAATTTTGCTTTTGAAAGGGTGGGATGCATTTGGAAGAAATTTAAGTGTTTACTGTAAGACATGCCTCCCTCTGAGGTAATCATCCTTAGCTTTCCTCTGTAGTTAACAGGTATCTGCTCTGCAAAGTTGAGGGCACAAGCCTTGTCATAAGATAGTCATCTACCTTTAGCCAAATCATACTCCCCCTATAAAACCACTTTTCTCTCCATGTTCTATATTGCAAGTCTTGACTGACTTGGAAGGATCCTTGGCAGAATCTGCATTTTAATTACATGTCTTAGATGTGGGTAAATTTAGGGAATATTAAACCTGACCAACTAGTTTAAAAGTGAGTTTCTTCTTTAAAGATGTTCAGGATGCTAACAGGATTATGCAGAACCTTACAAGGCTATGGTTTCCCTAAAGCTGGCTGTGCAACAGCACACGGAAATAAATGCTTCTAATTTCAGATTGAATGCCTATGGGCAGAGGCACCAAATGTGCACAATAGTGCACAATTTATTTGCAATTACAAATACTCTGTGGAGGAAACACTATTAGCTGTATCCCTTCTATACTGAACTCATCTTCATTCTTTTAACATTATCAATACTTTAAAATGCATAGAAAAATGAGAAGTGAGATATAAACAGCTTTCTTTCTCCCCACCACCCACAGTTACATTAAAAAAACACACTCAAAAGAGGTAAACTACATATAAATATATTTTTTTTTCAAAAGATAAAATCCACTTCAAAATGCAATTCATAACCCTTTTCCAGCTTTTGCCTTTATCAGGTGGCAAGTAAAGTCTTTCACACCAATGGAGTGTAAAGTCTGTTAATAAACTCTGCTACAATATCTTTGAAAGTGTGAGCCAATAAAATGTTATACCTGGAGATTAAATTATATCCAGCCTCAACAGGAGTGCCAACTTTTTGGTGGAACTGGGTTGGGGTAAGGGGTATTAGGCATTTCTCTGTACCTTTCACAGTGATCTGAAGAAGGACACTTCAGTCACGGTACCTTGGGATAGATGTGTCTTTCACTACAGCCTCATATAACTATCCATGTTTGGATGTTGTCATGGGAGTAACTGTCTGGTTATATGCATCTGTTCTCAATTGCATGGTATCGACTGATGGTGTAACAAAGTTTTTGAGTGATAGCTCAACAATGGAGAAGTTCCAGACTCCCTCTCTCTTTCCTCTGTTAGTGGAAGGGAAAATGTCTTGTCCTCAGCATTAATTAAACTCTATGAAACCTGATCCTGCTATGGGAGACCTGTGTGTAGATTCATATTCTCTGAAAACACTTTAAATTCACTGACTGGCATTTACTTGGTAAATAAATAAGAGGTTCAAACCAGCACTGCTTTAGAGAGGTCAAGCAAAATCTTTGGTCTGTCTGTGAAAAGCGTGGGCCAAGTTATCTACTCTTGAAAACCAACATAGCTGTACTGAAACTTATTGATTTATGCCCTGAAAGGATGAGTTTCTGTAAAGAATTTGCATCTGAGAGAAAGCCTGAGCCAGAGGGTGACAACAATTGAGGTAACCAGAGGGACTTTCTGCCTGGGGACCGGAAGGCTCTGGTTTATGCCTTGCCTTGGAAAACATAGGCTGACCCCTATATCTCTTTTCTTTTCTTCACATTAAAAAAAAAAATTTTTTTTTTTTAATTTGTTCTCCCTTCCCATGTTTGCTATGCACTGGACAGTGTAAGGTGTTACATGCCCAAATCTGCTTTCAAGTCAGACTTTCGGGGACTTTGCCCGTAAAGTGCCAGTTTTTGTTCTGTGTCCATGGTTCTGCCTGAAGGTCTCTTTGTGCCTGTGGGATTTTTGGAAGGGTGAGGATGGAGTTCTCAGGACAAATAAAAGGAGGACTAACTACATGGTTATTTAGGTTACCCCTATGGTAACTTGGGTAAGAAAAATGGGTTGAGGCAATATCCTGTGATTGTCAAAATTCTGTTGTCAGCACGGTGCTGGTCACTACTCCTGTGAATCTCATCCAGATAAGTTTTGGGAAATGGATGAGGCCAACAACTGTCTATAGCATGCATACGTGCACCCTTTTTTCTATTTTTTAAAGGAAAGCTTAACACTGTCAGTGTGAGCAAACAGCCATTTTTCTTGTGCACAGGGAATGCATCCACAGTGATGTGGATGAAGTTCTTGCCTACACTGATACATACTAGCTGAGGACTTCTTAAACTTTCTCCATTGTATGGTTGCACTAGCCATATTAAAAACTCCCTAAACAGACAAGACATACCTCAGAACACTCGTAGTATTTCCCCTGATTTTTATACATTTTTGCTATACATATACTGCTGGCCACTTCTTGATAAAAGCAATCACCTTTCTCTTTGATCAAAGTCTCTATAACAACATTTACATCCTAAAACGTCTTTGTTGCCTTTAAGGATAAGGCATTCCTGAGTAATTTCTTCTAACACTTCCACCCCCCCTATATACATTCCTGCTTAATCAGTCCATTCTAGCAACTGCATTTCTCCCCCTTGAAAATCAAGGGTGACTTTCAGCTCCCAGCATGATTGGGAAAAAAGTCTGGCAGAGATTAAAGAAAAGAGTTGCTTTTCCCTTCCAGTATTTGAGTGGGAGGATGAGATTGGCAGAAGTTATTGGCCAAAATATCACTTAAGAGAGGCAAAGCTCTTCCTAGGACAGTTTCTTTCACATCCTACTTACAATAACAACAATAGCCTTGGTATCATTTTAAAAGAGATAGCAGAGAAGGTGTGGGGGTGGGAAGGGCAGGAATTACAGCCCTTATATTAATCAGATGGAAAAGCTCTGTCTCCCACAATTCTTTCATTAGCTGGCGAGACAGGTGCCCTCCGACCTCCAGCATCACTTACTTCCTTGGTAACAACTACTGCTGGCAGATGATCCCTCTTGTAGACTTCATCCATATTCAAAGAGTTGTCACATCCAACTGATGCTAAGAAGCTAATCAAGTAGAATTTTCTTTCCCTTTTCTATCTCTTTTTTATCCCCCCCTTACTCCTTCTCTCACGGTAGAAAGACTTTTTCCCCACCATGCAGTCAAATTCTTTTGAACCCCGAGAAAGGACCAGATCCATGGGGAAAGAGAGGAAATCCCTTTTCTGCTCACACAAGGAGCCTCTGAGGATTTTTCCCTTTTTACATGTCAAGCCTAGGACTCTTTTGCTCTGCCATTAATGGCATTTAAGAACGACCTAGCCCAAGAAAGGGCTCGACTAAAAGAGCCATATTGCCACACTTGCTGTTTCAGGGCAGGTTGAAAATTTCCCATCAAAACTATTTTGAGATAGAAAATTAAATTTCCAGTGCTGTCCAGATTTAGAAGAATGTGGCCTTATTAAAGCAGCTGATTTCACAACAGATAGAAGATGAGTTAAAATTACATTTTCCAGAGACAAGGATAATAATTTTCACTGATGTTTTCATTTTGTTTGCTTTTTTCCCCACAGTAAGCCCATCAACTATACTCTACCCCTTCCCTGTATTCAGAGCCAAACTTGTCAATGTGGTTCTGAGGTAGCTAGTAAGAGTTTACATGAGAATATTTTGATGCATTTTGTACAAAAATATTTTCTAACAGAGATCTCATGGCCATCTTTTCTAACCACATGCACAGATTAACGTGAAGTAATTTCAAAGACTCAGGATGAAAATGTTGAATCTGAAGCAGCAACTACACAGGAAAATCTAACTCTTATATTCTTGATGAGAAAGAAGAACCAGAAGAATAATGAAGATGCCATTTCTGCATTTTTCCATTCTGAGATTTATAGATTTCTGATCATTTGAATAACATGAATCATCTAGGGGAAAGTCTGAGGCCATTGAGTTCAGATAGACCGAAACTCTTCATTCACAACAGTGTGTCAATGGTTGTCAGTCAAATATGAGGGAAAGGGAATCAAAGTCAGAAATTTCTGTTCCAGAAAACATGGAGCTGTATTTAGTGTGAAACTCCAGAACTCTTGGCATATTTTATTTACAGCTTTTGAAAATGATGTATCATTAGACAAGAGTGAACTCCTAAAGTAGTTCAAATTTTTTTTGAAAAACATTTGAAAGCAACTGACCTGAAGAATCTTCAATTAAAAAAAAAAAAAATCTATAAACAATTGCCCTGTTACAATACCACTGATTTGTACAATTCAGAGGAAATGCTGACATCCTCCACTAAAAAATTTTCGCTAGAAAATGCTGTTTTAAATCCTGATGGCATCTGTTTCTCTTCTATGAGTTAATTCAAGAAGAATAAATGTGCAAAACAAAGGAAAGAAGGAAGTCAAAGGAGCACTGGTACCAGACAAACATCACCCCCACAAATCTCCCTTATTTCCACCATCCGCTGCCAGGTTTCTTGCTAGAATGTGCAATGCATAATTTACTCCTCATGTCTTCCCTTACATCATCCTGTGAGTACAGATTCTTCCTTAGGCATCCTTGGTGCTGGTGCTGTTCCTGTCACCAGTGCAAACTGAAGCTGGCTGGTGGGTTTACTCACAGGAGTGTGCGCTCTGCCGGATTCCTGCTGCAGCTTTTCAGCAGCCTGTGTCTTCGTGACACTATTTTTGGACCTCCCTCTCACTCTCTCTTGTCTAGCAATGTCTCGTCTCATGGAGACTGGAGAGCTAAGTTCATTAAAATGGAATTTGGTGGGTTATTGCACAAAATTACCTCTATTTACATCTGCTGCCTGTCACTTTCAATGCTCTATGTCTTTTATCACTTAATACTTCCACTACCTGTCCATGCCAACTTTCAGTGGGCAGCAGTTGTAAACTCAGGTTAGCATTGCTTGCTGCATGCACTCCTTCCTACAGAAGCCCTTTAAGGGGCTGTGTGAGCCTGTGTCTAGGCCAAGATATTTGTTCATGGGTAAGACAAAACTACAGCTGTGCTGATATCCAGAAATGCCAAAAATATCCATAAATTGTTTTCCTAGGCTGAATTATAGATCTTTTGCTGTTTTCAACTCTTTGTCTACTGCAAAATGTCTTTGTTGAGATCAGCTGAGAAGAAAAGCATAAAACTGAAAGTAAGCTTTTAGCTGGAGTGAGAACTGAACCTGAATCTTTCATGTCTCAACAGGGTTGGGCTGCAATATTTCAGCAAAGAGAGAAATATTGAGTTTTTTGCTTGTTAAAGACAGCTTAGCTGTGAGTCAATGAGCGACTGCATAAAAAAATTCATGCCCAGGAGACATTCAACAGGTGGAGCCCCATCTGATATTCCAGTGTCTTGAGTTAAAAGGCCATACCTGGTCCTGGTCAGGCACACAGTAGACTGTGTTGTGCAGTGGCTGAGTCACAGCCTACAGAGCAGCGTGTTACTTGAGTTTAGTTGTGCACTCCTGGTTGTGCAGCACTGATCCAGGTACTAGAAAATCTTGAAAAGCAGCCCATTTGCCTGTCTTACATGCCACATCCATCACCTCCACCTCTGTTTACTTGTGTGAGTGAGTCAGCAGAGACACTGAAAGGTTGAAGAGTGGTAGAATGCGCTATTTCCATAGATTTCAGCAGGCACTGGCTAATGTCCCACACCTGCAGAAACTCAAGCTATTACATTTTAATTCTTGTTTGCTGGTAGTGTGACACCCAAACACCTAACTGGCTACCACAGCAAAGCCAGAAAATCTGCCCCTGTGAAAATTTGGTGTGTGCCAACATGGGATAGCTCAGATATGGATCAGAAATTTTGGCTTTAAAGTCTTCCTTACTCACATTTCCTTCCTGCCCTTTTGCCAGTGAGTTAACACGGCATCAAAGTGTCTGCCACCCTGATCTCTGACCATGAGCCTATTAAAATTGCATTGGAAGTTAACAATGAGGATGGAAAACAAAGATCAAATGAATAATGCATTAACAAAGCACTTCAATTAGATATTGAAGAAAATAACATAAATATATTAGATAGAAAAATATCTTGAATTATAAATTAGATGGGGAATTTCTTTTTTCACCCCCAGTGGGAGGAAAAAATGAAAGGAAATAAAGAGATACATTGTCTTTTAATGGTTGATGGGAATAAACTGTAAGGTATTTATACTTTTGTGCTGTTCAAGTTTAGTAATTGCATGTGTTTTTGCAAGATAACATTTGGGTCATGTGATTTCATCAACCAATCCAGCTGCCAGGCTCTATCCTGACACTTGGTAATGAAGTGATATGGCAGGGTAGGACAAAGTCACCTTATCTTTTTATAAATGCATTGAGTGGCATTTGGGATGCCTTCCTACCTTTCTGGTTCATTTGCATTACACAAGAACCCTCTAAATGTTAAAGCTTTCTCTTGCAGTGAAAGTTTGACGCTTCCAGCGGCATTCAAGGATATCTGTCTTGGAGTGGCATAAAAATAATAATGTGCAGTTGTGTGTGTGTATGTGTGTGGGGACGGGGCTGGGTACGCATGTGCGCAACAGCCGGCTGAGAGGCTCCGGAGCTGTCTCCGGCACCAGAGCAGCGCGTGTCGTCCATCCAAGCTGACAGGCCTACCCAACCTGAAATCATCTGAGTGCAGTTTCTGAAATCGTTTGAAAGTGGAGTGTCAGGAAGATGTTTGCATGGCGACTGACATCTCCTCCCGGCATGGTTTAATGACATCCCTCCCTTGTCATAACTCTCCTCACGCTTCACAAATAATAACAGCGGTGGAAGGACTTGGCAAGACGGAGTTGGGAGCAGGAGTGGGAATGTGGGGAAGGGCCAGGGGGCAGGAAAGTGCAAATCGCTGGAGACAAAACCACTTGAAAGGGCTTGAATCAGCCTGAGTATTCGTACCTGGGAGGCCTGTGGGTGTTTCTTGCTTTCCATCAGTCTCCCATCTTGTTAAACAAAGAGTAGGGATGTTTGCCAATCAGCCCAATCTAGAGCAGCAGGCAAGGATGAAATCCCTCTTGGTATGGAGACCTGTCTATAAAGGTGCTGATTTTCTCTACGTGTTTATTGCAATATGTTTTCTGATTGCAAGGAGGGAGAAGGCAGCAAATAAGCTGCTGTATGAAAGTTTCCTCCTATGCCCACTGGGCTTCTGGCTCTGATGGGAGTCAGGGGCTTAGGGGACCAAAGTGCTTGACCAAGTCGAGGGGTTTGAACTTCTGACTTTTAAAACCAGCTCAGTCACGTTCCTGGTGGCTCAGCTTGGGCAAGCTGTCCCATGTTTCTGTGCTTCAGTCACCAGCCCTGTGCTAGGACTGAGGAATGAAGATTAATCCCAGAGCAGACCAAACGTAGCAGGATGTTATGAAACATGTTATGACATTGTCAACAGGGGATTAACATGGTTCTTTTAAAATGTCCCATCAGCACTACGTACCCTCAGTTAAATACAATTATAGCCAGGAAAAACGATCAAGAGCTAAATGACAGAATGTATATCGGTTTGGTATTTCCCCCACTTCCAAAGGAAGAGGGACATTTTCCAAGGGTTTGCTAATTAGTGTTAAAGAATGGGAAAACAGGCTTCTTGCCCCATTTTTGGTCAGGGCAATCTGTGTGTGAAAGATGCTGCCTCTGGATTTGTGATGGGGAATGTGCCCAGCAGAACAAGCCATGTCACCCACGAAGTCTGTGTGCTGCCAGGCAGAGGAAAGACTTGTTTCTGTCAGGCGTGAAGACAATGAGAGAGCCGAGGAGCTGGAGAACCAGGTACGCTGCTTGCCGCGTCTCCAGATGGCTGTCTCAGCTGTCTTCTCAGCCGTAAGAGGCAGTTCAGGAGCTGAAAGCCTGCACCTGCTGCTGAAAAAAACATGATTTCGTAGGTGCTGGGTGTCTGAGGATTTCAGTGTGCAATAAAATGATAATTTATAGTAATCATAACAGTCACGGATGAAACCTTGAGGCCTCTAACAGTCTGCTGTGGGGCAGAATGACCACATAAGCTGGTGGCAAGTTTGTGGTCTCAAGGATGGAGTAAATGACTGAACTGCAGCCCAAGGACTATCTGACATTATAATATGGCAAAGGAAGTGCAAAGAGCCTCCTTGCTTTAGCTAATACTCCTGAGCAAGTGCTTATGTACTCCCAAATTTTGTCTTCTCCCTTCCCTCTATGCTTAGCAATCTTTAGCACGCAAGGTGGTAAGAATAGATCGGCGGGCTTTTTGGATTTCTAATTTTGCCTAAAACACAGATATGACTGTAGTTCACAGATAACATAGCTTGTTGGGCCAAATACATCTGATGTAAAACATTTGAGCCTAGTAGAAACGTGTGTTATTCCCTGTGTCCAGCTATGCAAGAGCATTTGAGGCGTGTGTACAGCTGCCCCTTGGCCATCTCCACACACCAGGCATATGGAGAAATTTTCCAAGGCTTTTTTTAAGTGCCTTTCCAGCAAATGTACAGTGGGCAAGCTCCTTGGAGGATGGAGGGCATATCTCCTGTGTGGACAAGAGCCTGCATTCCTGAATTTGGAAGCAAGGATTGACACCCTAACAGCCTCTCAGGCTTGCATGTGCTCCGCCAGCCCTTTGGGAGTGTATTTACAAATTAAATGAAAGAGATAACAGATGCTTCCTCATAATTTCACAAGGAACTGAATGTCAAAGTCAAGGAAGAGAAAAGAACGAAAAGAGCTTTGCCAAAAGGAATGTGTAACTCAGTGGCTGGTGTCAGCTTAGAGGTCTCACACCTCTTTGCACTGAGAAAGACTGTCCTTTGGATGAGTTGTTCACCTAGCACCCTTTCTCTTGCTTCCCTTAGGTTTTCTCACAGAGGATAAAGGATTCCAATGCCTTTTCCTTGTCCATAATATGTCATCCTACAACTGTGCCATTATTCCCTAGCTGCACACAGCAGATTCCCCTCTCCAAGGCTGTGTGTCAGCAGCTATGTGACATATAAAGATTAGCATATGTCCCAATCTACACACTGCTCTTCCAGCTTTCAGAGTTTGCAAGGAACACAATGGGCATGTTAGTGAACAGAGCTTCAGACTCAGGCATTCTCTCTTCCTCAGGAGTAGGTGTCTGTTCTTGCTGCTGGTGTTCCTTGAAAACACTGGGGGTGGGTATGGCACCTGGTTCCTTTGCTGTGCCATGAACATGGTTAAAGTTTGAGGAGGTGTTTGCATGAGTGACGGACAACTCGGAGAAGGAAAACAAACCTTGAATTTGCCGAGGGGTTAGATCAAAATCTGGTTTGGTTAATGGAATCTTTCCCTTACACCCACTGGCTTTAAAAGGAAGTCCAAGCTTTTTACGTGAGAATCTCTGAAACTCTTTTCACCTGACACAAACATCTAACAATTTGGAGCAAAGACAGACTGAACTATGCAAACTCTCTCTATTACCAATAGAAAGAGTTGGACTCTTCACTCTTGAGTATGATTCCAGCCTCAGATGTAGAGGTATAATATGAACTTCATGTCAGAACGTTAACCTGGTTATGGAGCAAAGACATACAAACCAAAACAGCACTGTGAGTCAATCAGAAATAGCACCAGAAGATACCAGAATATTTAGGTAAATCTTTAGGTGAGCTGAATAGACATGATGCCTGCTAAATTGCAAGAATTACTGTTAAGTGTAGAATTAAAGTAAGGCTCAAGTGGAGATCCCTGTGAATGTCTTACATTTTACATCGTTTGGATTCCTCAGATGCCTCCATGACCTCAGTTAATATTTTCTCGACACACAACAGCAATGGGAAGAGTAGAGTTTAACTGTTATTGCCAGGGGGCATTGAAGTTAAATACCATGCAATTCCGATATCTAAGTGACTGAGGAGGGGCAACTCACCTATCTTTACCAGTATTTTTAACAGAGACACCTAATTCCATTACAGATACTTAAAACTGAAGTGCTGAAGTCCAGGCATATTAAGACTTGTGGGCTCAGTGAATCTGCTCCACATGCCAGGCAATGGAGTGATCCTTCCCACTGTTGCACTCTAGCATGTGAACTATTAAATATTTCTTTTCTATTTCCCCCACCCTCTGCCATGCTACCTCTGAAACGTCTCAAACTTTTTTCATTTACGAGGAAAATTAAATAAACAAATAAATAAACCCTGCAGAACTCAAAGATTTCTTATTAAAGTTCTGAACATATGCTACTTAGGAAAAAAAAAATCTAAGTGAAATTGGCTGATAAAGTAAGAATCCCACAAAGGGCTGTTCTTCCAATCATCCAGTATTTCTCCTGTAATTTCCTCAGAGATTGTGGAATGATTTTCCAGATGTCTCTATTCCTTCCAGGTGGCGTGTTCAACATGATTTGGAACAAGGCCAATCTTATGCTTCTTCCTATGCAGGGGAGATGATACTGTGCAAGGTACATATATGTACATACTCCCACATTTTTGGAAACATAAATAGCATGTTTCTTGAAGTGTGCAAGTAAAGCAAAACTCAGAGGAAGGGTGGGCTTTTTTGTGCGGTTGACAAAATAGCCCTGTCTGAGAAAAACATTTTTTTCTGATCAGTAAAAAGAAAACCAAGAGCAGTTTTTGCTATAGGAGCATTTTCAAGAGGTCAGTAGGTGGTACAACTTCCTACTGCTCTTTAATCTGACTCACAGAAATCCTGTTTAGCCTCAAAGCTACTTTGGTTCCCTCCCAAATTCCCTCCTTGCTCGCCTGATGAACATGGGCTTGGAACTAGAGCTGCAGGTAGTGGGGCTTCTTCTGGGGCAAGACACTGATGGCAAATGAAAATAGCAACAGTAAGTTTGTGTCAGTATACTGGATCAGGCCAAAAACCTCTGTCAGCTGCAAGAGAACAGACAGCCTGTGATGATTCCTCAATGGACAAGTCTGTTCTGTTTTTCACTCCTTTTCACCCTTCAGATGTAACTTCTTTGCTGTAAAGGAGAACCATCTTTATTTTTGGTTCTGGCTCACAGCTCTGCTCTGCTTTATCATAGAGATTAAGCAGATCAGTACTATCAGTGGCCCCTGACCCCCTGAGATGGATGGATGGATACAGCAGCGTAAATGCTACTGGTGGATTTTAATAGTTGTGATTTTTAAATGACAAGGAGGATTCTTGCTGGGAGGACAAACAGAGCTGGACTTTGGCTGTGCCAGAGAGAGCTGAGCACTGCCCTTGAATGGGGCTTTGGTTTTGCCTCCTCCCAGCACAGATGTCAGCAGGAGCAGTAATAACCTATTGGGTTTTAAGATGAAGGAAGAAGAGAAGGCATTTCACTGCTCCGTATTGGCTTTTGTGATATATTTAAATACCTCCAGCATGCCAACATCACAAGCTAAGCATAAGTGATGGACCTTGGGTCCCCATTGCTTCAGCTCTACAGTTTACTGCTGCGATTCCCTCAGCACGGACTCTATATACATGTTTTTGCCATTTTCACTCATGTTTTTTCAATTGAAGTCCAGCCTTTTAATGGACAAGTTGTTCCAGCAAAGTGCCCAAATATTGTTGAAGACACATTTCCCTTCCTCCAGTTATATGTAAGTGTGATTTTCAGAAAAACTTCCTAATCTTGTCTGGTAAAAAACCCCTGCTCTAATTGAAAATTTGTATCACCAATGGAACGTATAATACTCATCATCTTCTGTAATGCCCACCAGAAACATTCTATAAGGCAGTGAGTCTGCTACCCTCTGTGAATATAGGTAATTGTTAAAGAAAATTGGAAAAATTAGGAATGAGGCAAGTTCTATAAATTTCAGAAATTTTTCCACTTACTGAGCTGGGGTCAAGTAGCAACATTTTTTCTTAAACTTTTCCTCTAAGAACAAAACTGAGGATCAAGAAAGAACTGTTTCTCAGCTTAGACTTATGAGACTTTCCCTATCCATAACTATGTGAACACTGGAATGCTGTGCCATGGTATTAACTTTTTACATATTTTGGCCTCTTAATGATAACCTTTTCTTCCCTACTTCCCTGAAGCTTTGTTTGCATTTCATGCATTTCTAGCACATTTCTGGTGCAATAGTCTAAACTTCTTTCAATAACCCAAGCCAATTCAAACATGCATATATATATACATACAATATCTATGTATGTGTATATATATACGTATTTATCTCTCTATATATTTCAATACCGAAAGAAGACGTTGGCATAATTTTCACTTGGTATCTTTTGCACTGGGGAATATGATGAGAGCAACATTTTGCCTAGAACTGCTTTGGTTTGGACTACTAGGTTTTCCAATAAAGTGTGTTATCCTTCTTTTCCAACTAAGCATGTTTAAAAGTCAGATGTCTAAGGTTCCTTTGTTGTTATTTTGGATATATAAACATATCCTGAGGGCAATTAATATGTTTTTTTCTTACACACTTATCTTTGGCTGCAATGAAATGACCTCTGCAGATGCCTGTTTTTCTGTATTTACTATAAGAAAAGCCTGGCATGACTAACCCCAATTAGACATCTGGCTTTTAGGACATTGGGAAAGATAAATCTTGCCCCAACTGGACTGGCAGAAGATTCCCTCAAACCCTGTTGCAGATATACATATGGTCATCCCTCTGTCTGATCACTTCATATCTGCTGGCTTCTGGACATTGTTCACGGGCAAATAAGACAATGAGTCTTTATATCTGAGAGCAGTGGGGAGAAAACCATAGGATGACAATGAATAACTTGCTTAGGAGTATTGTTGAAGGGCCAGAAAGTATGGAGACTCCTTTCTAGCAAGTCATCAAAGAGAGCACTGGAAACAGACTGTATTTGTCTCTAAACACCTCTCTTTCATTTGCACCTCAGGTTTATTTCCCCAGAGCCTGCAACAGCCGGGTTCTAATTTTGGATACGTGACTATCTTTTACTGAGACGGTCACCAAGAACATGAGATTGACAATAAGTTTTTGGATGTGGGAATCGGCAACAAATTACTTTTTGAAAGTAATTTGAGCAACACTGAGTAGCTGATAGATTCAGGCCACAAACACTTTCACCTGAATCGAGACAACCTCCAAAAACACATACACCAGCCTGGAAGAAAAGTACCTTCTTGTGCTGGAGGGATGGTTGGGTCACTGAGCGTAGCTGTACTTCTTATAGATACAAAAAAGGACGACAGGGGAGACTTTATATGGTCCAAGGAGGAGAAGGGTGTAGAGGGAAGTGCTGAGGACACTTGAGTTACTCTAGTCATTTGAGATCTTAAAATAAAACTAAATGGGAGTCCAGAAAGACAAGGAAAGAGAGAAGAAAGCACAGTGAGTTTGGCATCTTTGATCTCAGCTGAGCCTGCAGGGAGTCTGAAAACCATATCAGGCCAGAGAACTCCAGCTGTGATTCTGGTGCAAATAGTCCCCCTTCCTGCCAGTAGAAAAAGGACAATAAAAGCAATGGCCAGTGTTTCTACCCTGGTATTTACTCCTCAATAAACACCCACAACCTTCTGCCCCAAAATAGGAATAAAATCTTTTTTTCCCTCCTCCTTCTGCAGAAGTGGGGAGTGACCTTGTGAAAACAGACCCCTGAATGAGAGGATCTCATGTTTTGAGCCTGACAGGGCCATTTTTCTTTCCCAAGAGCAACCTGTGTTGCCCTGATTCTGCTCCCAGGGAGAGGGCTGGTAGCAAGCAAGTCCCCCTGGGTGGAGCAAGGGCAGACTGGCCAGCGCACAAGCTCTTTGGAAAGCACTGCCGATCTCATGTGCAGCTGCCCAGCAGGAGAGGGCTGTCTCTCGGCAGGACCTCAGTGGCTACATCTACATTACTCTGAAAGGGCACCATCTGGAGCAGCAGGAAACATGGCACACTCCACCTCCTGCGGACTGCCTGCCTGTGGAGAGTTTGTTTGGGCCTGCCTGGTAGCACTCTAGCCCTCCAGGTATCCCTGGGCATGTGAGGTCTTGTGCAGTGTGGCTGGAGTACACTTGACACACCTTGGGCCATTCTTGAAGGCTCATTATCTGCACAGAAGGTGATTTCCTGGTCTTGAGCTCTCAGGGCTACCCTGAACAGCCAGTGTAGATGTCTTACATCAAGTGTTATTCAATCCCACCTGTTCACAAGTAGTTATTCCTGTCTTTTGGACAAGAAAGCATTTTACATCTCTGTTCACCTGGGTCATTCCTCCTTCTTTCCCTCCACCCAACAACCTAAAACCTCACAAAACATCAGAGGAAAAAAAAGCTGGTTTATCATAACCGGTCAGAGTGTGGGTACATTGCATAAAATATTCTGTTTGTGACAGAGGGAGCCATCCAGCCAATTTGATAGCTCTGCTCCCAGGGGATTAAAATACCTCCTTCATCTCAGCGGAGAGTCTGTGTATGGAAAGAACCTGAATTAAAATCTACCTTTTGCTTCAGTGCCTTCAAAACACTGCTGCCTCTCATGGGCAAAGCCAGACGTAATCCTGGATTCAGCTCCCTCCCAGTATTGTTCAGTGTGTTATCTTGCCTTGTTTGTTTGTTCCACTCACTTGTTATGTACCCCTGACACAAGGATAATCAAAATCTCTGGAGGAGGGGAGCATCCTCCCTGTTGTAATGAGTGGAGCTCTGCCTGCACCCTGATGCTCCCAGGCACTCGCCAGTCTCATGGGTTTGTGATGGTCCCTTAACCACACCACCTGAATACATCCCCATCTTTAACTAGAAAGGTAGCTCATACTGAGATCTTTCTTTTCAATAAATTAATCTCATCTTAATTGGCTGGATCAAGGTAACCCTGGTAGTCCGTGACAGAATAAGACGCAGTTTACATCAGCGATCAACATCTTCCCCTGCCTCAGGTTCCTGCCCCTCATGCGAAACAAAAATACATCACGGGTTATGAAATAGAAAGACACCATCTTTGGCTCAGCAATCTTTTGTACCACAAACTGTGGGAGATGTGATAAATATTTTAGGGAAGAATCACTACCTGCTTGCCCTGATTTTATATTTTGTCTTAGGCATATACTCTCATCCACAGTCAAAGACAGAACACCAGGCAAGGCAGATGTGCTGCACTAACCTTGTCATTGTTGTGTTTCTCCCTACCTCAGACCTTGGATTAGTCGTTTAGGGATGGCTTTTTAGTGGAGACATTGTTCCCCACTTCCTTTATCAAGGTCACATTGGAAGTCTGTAAAAGGTCTGAGAATTAATTCCAAATTTCTCAAGTGAAATTTCTACACATTGGACTGTCCACTCCCTGATTCATGGCTGCTACAACTACTTTCAGTTGCAGACTATCAAACTTTTTCAGGAGCTGTCTCTGAGGAGTTGATAGTGTTTTTGAAAAAAAAAAAAAAAAAGAAAGGGGAACATGTCAAATAAATTCAAACAATAAATAAGCCAGCTGAAATCGAGGTCTGCTCATGGATATTCAGTAAGCTGCAAAAGAATCAAAATCTGTTGGATAAATTATTCATTGCAAATTATTTGTTCATCTTGACAGTCACAAAATTATGCAATCCATTAAAAATAAAAAATAATAATAAAAAAAGTCCAGTCACAGTATTTGACTCCAACCCTGTGTTACAGAGAAAAACCCACTAGGTTAGAATTTTGGAAGAATGACATGGCTGTACCGCCTCCTCCAATGGGATCTGGGGATGTCTAGCAGTTCTTAATTCAGCCTGGGAGAGGCAGTACCATACAGGCAGCCATTGACAGACTCTGGGAGAGATGGATTTGTTTACTCTTAGAGAATCTGAGGATATTCCTCCATCTTTCTCTCCCTGCTCCAGCAGAAAAGAGAAAGTGGGGAGGCCACTACGCTCACATAGCTCAAATTGCAAAGTCACACAAATCCACTTCACTTTATGTCAATAGGCTCTGTTCAAAGCTGGTGGTGTTGCAACGTCTCCTACTTCAACCTATATGTGGCCCTTTATGCTGCTGTTCATTACCATCAAATCAGAATCATCCTGTTTTTAGGGGGTCCTAGAGTGTCTGTTCCAACAGACAAAATGAAGAGCAGAAATTTAGTGCTCATCTTCCTCCTGTGTGCATCCTCCACTCTCAGATACACACCTGGGACCTTTTCCCTGCAGAGCATCTCCACACAAGGGAGAGGCCCTGAGCGATGCTGGTAACTTGTTTCTGGGCACTCTGTGCCCACTTTGCATTGTCTGGTGTAGAGGGGTTGGACCAAGGTTGATAAGCACAGAGACTATGTCAGCTATCACTTTGCTGAGGTTCATCCTACTTCTTATGGCCCAAATCACTGAAAATACCCTTTATTTTCAAAATGAGAAACACAGTAGAGCCCTTATCAACATAGAGCAAAGTGTACAGAGCAGTAAAAGGTCCTGTGCAGCAAGTCTCCCTCCCGGTTCTTATAGTACACACATGGACTGCAGCTAGTGGAGATGCCTTTGATTACTTCTACACACACAAACATTTATATATAAACATTCATATATATGCATGTATACAAAGACCAGTGGGATCTGATTAGTATTAGAAAAAGTTGCAGAGAGTAAAACACCCTCTTACAAAGGCAGAGAGAAAATAAATGCTTCTGTTCTGTTTTATCCCGCATCCTACACACTACCCTCATAACCATAGGGTTTATTTTTCCCTCTGAATTTTTCTTCTTTTTACGTTTTGATCTGAGGCCAGGTTTTCTAATGAGTTTAGTGAAGGGATCAAAGGATCTAACCATCTGCCTAAAGAAAACAATAGTATTTCCAATTGCATGATGGTATCTGGCAGGGAAGGCAGATTCCTGGGCTCCTTAGCTACATCATAGAAGAGAGATGGGAAGTGCAGTAGACAAGGAAACTTTATCTAACCAGATGCCAGAAAAATTTCTAGTCTTTCCAAAGTGTGCCAATTACTTTGATTTGGCAAGAGGGGAGGGGAGGGGAGGGGAGGAGATTGAACTGTTTTGCGGAGCCCTCTTACAAGGGAGTGGATGCTTACACAGCTCTGCTTTCCACATGGTCCCTTCTGGTGTGGGGGCAACTGTTGAAACAATTTAATGTTTGCTAGGACTTAGCAGGTGGAGGCTTAAAGGAGGGAGAATAGTCTTAAATTTGCGTCTTAAGACTCTTATGATGGTTTGGACTCCCAAAACACACTCTCATAATAGTGATGCCACTTTAATATGTCTGAGAATAAAAACAAGGACTAAAAAGCTACCAATCACTTCTGTGAATCTTGGCATGTGAATGTGTGTTCTCTAAACCATAAGTCCTAAGTTAGGAAGAAGGATTTAAAAGAAATTTATACTGCTAAACAGATTGCCATTTCTCTGTTATGGATTACTTTACAGCCATGGAGCTTGGTTGTTAACCTCAGCATTGATCCACAGTCGGTGTGACCATGTCAGTGCACATGTCCATACTTCAAAGCACCCAGAAATCTCAGACAAATGTCCAGCAGCCTAAGATTTGATCTCCACATAGACACAAATGAAACCTTTTCACCTAATGAAAAAACGTGGATATGTGGTAATCCTGCCTTAAGAGGGATTATGGGGTTCCTTTTGCAACTTTTGCAACTGTCATCTTTAGAAGGAGAACACTTTGCTTTAGCAGAGCACTTGTGTTTTTTTAATGTCGATACCAACCACTTCCTCCTAGACAAGTTACAGGTACAGAAGAGTAAATGAGCTAACCAAAGGCTGAGAGAAGGGGGAAACTCCAAATCCACAGCCCTAGAGAGCAAGTTAAGCAAGGAGGGGCTTCTCAGGGCTTTAGTGCAGCATCCTCTTCCCAACTAGCTACTTGGCATTCCAGTAGGGTGGGTTAATCCTTTGCCTTTGATGAATCTTTAATCTTGGCACCTTGTGGCTGAAGTCGGCACTAACTAGCAGATCCTGGCGATCAAAGTCATGCACTTAAATATTTCATTTATAAATAAAAAGTAATAAAATAAAAAATAAAGACTTGTCTTCATAATAGCAATAAGGCAACTCCAAGGGGGTTATTAGTGCCAATTAATCACACTCTTGGGACTGCAGAGTAGCTTCACTTCTTCTTGTAACTCTAATTGCCCTATGGGTGCAATTATCCATACCCCCCTCTTTCTCCCCCTGTCCAGTCAGACCTTATGGCTTAATTCCAGTGTCGGCTTTCTAGCTTTTAACCTCGGTTGCTCTAATCCACCCTCCCCATGATGCAGCCAGGGAATGGAGAATAATAAGACTAATACTCTTCTTGTGCAGGTTCACTCTGGCCAGCTGCAACGTAGGTGTAGTCACACCTCATCCAGGCTGCCAGTGGGGACCCTCAAGGGAAGCCCCATGCTGCAGAAGAAAATTCAAGAGCACTGTCTTTTTGGATAGGATCTGCAGCTCATGTCCATGAAGGCACATAATTCTCACTTCCTCCTCAGTAACTCAAACTTCCCACTGAAGCTTTAACCTCTCCTCAGATCTTGAGGGCTGGACCTGAGCAGTGAAATTCTGAGTACAGAAAGGAACCTCGCCATTGCTATTTGTGCTACTTTGAACATCTGGAAAATACTAGAACTAATCCTGTTAAAGATACTTACCTTTTTTTTTTTTTTTTTTTCATTATCTATTATTGAAGCATTTCCCAATTTGAGGCTTGGACCTGACCCACAAAACAAGTAAACCTACAGATAAATGGGGGTGCATGTGACACTGACATGGGACTGGCAGGAACAGATATATGGGGTAAAGGAAGAAAACAGGGCAAGAAGAAGATATCTAAGGACTTTTTGGGACTTTTTACTTGTTCTGCAGAAAAGGGTTGCACCACCTGACTTAGTCCCATTAAAAATGAATTTCCCTGGATCTGTTTTAAGTGTGCTGCCTGATAATTTTTTTTCCAATGGCCCCCAGCTGCTACACTGGTAGAAGCAGTGAATGACTATTCTCTGTTCATCTTCCGAGACACTCAGTTTTACATACATGTCATAATCCAGTTTTATCAGGAGAGACCAAAGGCACCGCTTAGCTCCTCAAAATGAAAACTAGAGGGTTTATTTAATCACTTTCCATGAAACAGTAATATGAGAATACAGGGGTCTTTACTTTAGTAGATGGGGAGGTAGAAAGAACCAAATCCTGGAAGACAAAGTCTGACATGCAAAGAGGAAATAAGGTACCTCTTTTTAAGAGTAATTGACTATTAGGAGTCTTTACCAAGGACTGTTGAAGATAACCTGTCATTTGCTACTTTGAAATGGAATTGAGTGTTTTTCAAAAATACATATTTTACTTTGACAATAACTCTTGGACTTGAAATGGGAAATAATTCAGAGAATTCTGAAGGCCTGTTATACGTAACAGGCTAGCTTAGGTTGTCACACCATCTCTTTTGGGCTTAAAATACATGAATTATTGAGCTCTGATACTGAGCCTCCAAGGCAAAGGTTGCTTTCTTTGAAAGGCTCAAGCCTTTTAAAGGTTCACTTGTAGCTACTTGTAATGTTCATCACCTGCTGTACTGGAGGACCAAAGCTTTGAATTCAGGTCTTAAAATAAAAATAAAAAAAATCAAGGACTGGATTCAGACTGTACATGTTTTGTGGTTGATCTGAGGTTGGTCACCCTGCTATGACTAACCATGAGAATTGAGGCCTGAAAAAAAGCTGTCATACTGCAAGTCCAGAGTTCTCTAATTCCTTAAAGAAACCTGGTCTGTAACAATAAACTTTTCTTCGTATTTTTGTTCTTTAATATCTACTCAGCTGGTATAAAGGAACGTAGCTCCCTTAACTTCAGCTGAGCTGTAGCAATTTACCACATCTGAGAATACGACTCATTTCACCTCTCCATTCACTGATACTGATGGCATCACCTCTTGGAGGAGAAAAAGGCAGATTTAGTTCCCATCGCCGATTCATTCCTTACTTTCTCTGCTAAGGCAACTAACAATTACCGCTGATCACACACACATACTCAGAGAGATTTGCGGAGAATTGCTGCAGTTCTCCTGCAAATGAAAATGCTCCAGCTTTCATAAAAATCAGAGATCAAACTGTTCCTATGCCTTGTCCTTTCCTCCAGCATTTAAGGCCTGGAAATCTTGCCGCTTGTGTTGTAATCTTACCCAGCTACAGGATATGTGACTGCGTTGCTTATTCCTCTCCTGTGTAATGTAGACCTCCATGCCTCACATGAGCCAGAGCCTTGTATGAGTTATATGGCTATTATGTTATAAGTAGGACTGATGTATTACAGAATGCTGCCATAGATCCTATTAATGGTACTCGGGCTCCATTTTTTTCTCCCTGTAGTAAATTCTGCAATTTTTTGGAAATGGGCAGCTTCACTGGGATGCAAAGATCCAGCACCTGGGAGTGACTTAGGCAGACTTCAGGGCTGGCAGGGTTAGGTGGTACCCATCTGAGCACCTCACTTCTTCACAGTGGCAAGATCTGTGTTGACACAGTGACCAGCCCCAGATGAAAAACCGAGGTCCAAGAGGTTCTTCCATTCCCTCACACATTGGTCCATTGCCTGAACTGTTTTTACCATAATAACATTTTCCCTTGTTCTGAATTTACCGTTACCTCAGCCTCTCAATACTATTCATTCTTTTCTGCCCGTTGACAGATTTGTGGTATCTGCCCTTTTTCTAACACTCTCCTGCCCAGGAGCAAGACACAGTGTGATATTCACATGCAGTGGTTTTTTTTATACAGAGTGATTTCAATGAAAGAGCCATTTTTCAGGCTCAAACATCTCTGATCTTCACTAGATATGCATATTTCTGGGCTGCAGTCCCATTCTGCTCTCAGTTCTTTATAACTGGAAGAAATATAAAGCCCAGGGTACCCACAGGTAGGGACTTCTGTATATGGATATGACTTAGGCTGCTCTCTTCTTTTTAATAATCAGGACAACACAAATCCTTTCTTTCCATGACATTTTCATCTTCTTGGAACTGTTCTCATATGAAGTCTGGAGTTTTCTTGGGTTTACAGCTTAATACTGGATATAAGTTGGAGAGAAGTTCGCAGATATGAAAGTTAGTTGGATGGGCTTTTTCTCCTTTCCCAAATTTTGAAATGGGTACAAGGGTTTAATACTGGATATTGTCTCTATCTATCAGCTAAACCAAAAAAAGTCCTAGACACAGGCACTGTGTTGTGGCTATACAAGTTATGGGCCAGGCATCCTTTCCAGGAGGAAATTCTGTTTCACTCTCTCTGCTGTGGATGGAAGAGATTTTAGATGCGTGAATAAAAGCTGTACTGTGTCTCTTGTTCTGTGGGCCAGAAAATGGGCCTTGGCTGGTTTAATTTGCTGGAGTAGATATATGTTTTAAGATTGCATCATGTGGTAATGATAACAGGACAGCGAGACATGAAAGTTTAACGATAACAGTATCTTCCTCAGTCCAGCTCGCTGTGACTCTCCTGTATCTTACAGTTCACTTTCTTATTTCTTTCCCCTATCTTCCCTCCTTCCCAAAACCCAGTTAATATGCACTATGTAGCTTCCTACTGGATGCCTGGAAATGGTTTTGAAAAAGGCTGAGTTCTTTGCTCAGAGGAAGTGTGGGACCAGGATATAATCAGTGCTGCCTCTGCTCCAGCCTAACTAAACATTCAGCAGCACAGCAAGCGAGTGAACGAGTGGTTGTAAAACCATGATGCAATCCCTGCCTGTCACATCTGATTTAGGAAACAAAGTCAGATGGTCTTAAAAAAGAAAAAAACTAAACTAAAATAAAATAGCATATCTAGTGCTTCTGTGTTGGAAATGAAACATTAACAATCAGAAGAGAGTACTGAAGCAGTGCAGCCTGCACATCCATTCAGGCACAACAGACCAAATGGAAATCCATGTCTGATAGATACAAGAAGCCTAAATACCTCGATTTCAGTAAGATAGAGTCAGTCTGGTTATAGGGAGGCTAGTGAGGTACAGAACTCTGGTCATAAAACCAGTGTGTAGAGT
>NW_020955203.1:708664-714440 GCF_003031625.1 Empidonax traillii
GGAAAAGGAGAGGGAAATCATATTGACAGTTATTTGCATTTATTTATCTCAGATCTTTACTCTGAGTTCTCCTGAATCTGGATATGGTTTACTTTCTATCTGGTGCAGATTTTACATGTGTTTTACCCTGAATACAAAGCCCTCCATTTAACAGGGGAATTGACAGTTTTGTGTTTGTCCCGTTGGGTCCAGAAGTAAAAAATGAGTGGTGTAGCAAAGAGAGGGTAGAAAAGAAAGAGAGGAAATCACAGCCAACTTGTCAAACTAGACTATTTCTCCATCATTCTAAGATTTATTTTTTTCTCTCTTTTTCTTTATTACCAGGGACATGAAGATGAGGGCAGTGTCCTTTCTGAGTTGTACTCCTATGGCTCCTGCTTGTGGAGCATCTCTGAACCCCTCACTGACGCAATCACACAAAGCTTCACGGCACCCTTGTGAGAGGAGTCAATATCATTAAGGGCGATTGTACCTTACGATACATTTTCTAAAGCCTCATCTATGTTACAATTAATCTCCAGTTCCAGTGCAGTATTTGGCCTTCCAAGGTACACATTTACTTTCCATAGCATGTAGTAACGATTTTCTGTCCCTGGTTCTGACTTTCCAGTGGTGAAATCTATACAGAGCCTTCTCTGGCTCATTTTACACCAGCCCATCATCTCAGACTCTCTCTGATATTTGTTGTCTGGTGGTGTTGCGGGTCATTAAGGTAGATGCTTGTGGCTACCTCGGGACGGACGGATGTCAGTGTTGGGAAGATATGTTTCCTTATATATGGTTTGCTGCACTCAGTGGGATATTTCAAGGTGGGAAGGACTATCTGAATACAAAGTGGAATTGAGTTCGCAGACTGTCACAACTGTTGGGCTCCAAGGCACCTAGAAAGAGCTCATTTTTCTTGTGAGAAGACAGGATCAGCTATGTCTGTGTGGTTATGGATAAAAGTTTGTCTAAGCTGCTCTTTTGGGTCTGTAGTCCTGCAGAGGCTGTGCCCTGTGTGAACAAAGGATTTCAGATTTTCATGGACTTTGCCATTTTACAGTGTGTGTTGTTGGCATGAGTAAATTTCACTGTGTCAAAAATGTTACCACTTTTAGCAATTTTTTAAAGTAGCATCTGGAATACTGGAATAATGAGAGCTTTGTATACTTGTTTTTACATTGAGTTTCGAAGCACCACAATCACTGGACCTCCCTTTCCCGTCACCTCTCAGCCCTTGGGGGAATGAATAAAAATGAACAGATAAGGCAAGACACAATGCAAACTCAAAGAATGCCATACCTGTCTGTTAAAAAGCATCACAAGAATTTAAGGAACCTTTGTGCTTCTGTAAAGCTTGACTCCTGATTTTAAATATTTGGGATCAGGAATACAACTGTGGGAGACAGAAAGAAGAGCAGGGGCCAATTTACCTGGTTGATGCACTGGATATTACCCTGCACAAACTGGAAGCAGACAAGCTGAACGAAGCATCAGATCACAGGAGAAGAATGCAGCTGTCATTTGATTAAGTGGGCACAGACTGGGGAGAGGACACGAGTGTTCTCCATCTTTTGGCTAAGTCTGTGATTCACCTATCTGGGGTCACATCTTCACCCTCTGAAAGAACATCTATAGCTTATTCCGAGATGCTGGGGAGCCCCTTGCCTGTGTCTGAGGGGATAATTGGGCTCTTAATTGCCTGCCATGACTGCATGAGAAAGGTGTATGGTAATAATAATGCAGTAAATGAGAACGCTGGCTATTTGAATATCACATCCTTTGTCAGCTTTATTTCACCTAATAATGTGACATGGCTTGGGGAGGGAAAGAATTATTAACCTTGCCATTTTTAAGCCCGAATTACTGTGAGTTTTTCTGTTGAAATTCATGTCCTTAACTTTCTTTGATATTTAACAAATTCTTAGTTTTATCTCCATGGAAGCCTGTTTCAGGAGGGATCAGAGTTAAATATTTTTTGGGGGGAAGTAGGGAGAAGACAGAGCAAGCCACGATTTGGGAATTGTGTGTAAAGCAGCCTGGCATTGATTAACGTCGTTAAAAGAAAGTGGGAGGGGAAATGTACTGAAAATGAGTGAAAGAACGGTATTGTAATCTGCTTTATTGCATTCCCGAGATGCTTGACTTAGCCTCATTGTCATAGCAAGATGATGTGTACCCTACGAGTGTATAAAAATATATGAACTCCTGGGACAATATAGTTCAATCTGCTCTGCTATTACCCATCATGCTTATCTGAGCACACTACAGCTATTAGATCTGTTTGTGAAACAGCTGAGCCCATGGATGGATCTCCTGCAACGGAGCTTGAATGTACAGTTGAGATAGGGTCTGAATGTACAATACATGGAAGGAGAAACAATGGAAATGAATGCACAATGGGGATGACTGCACAATGGGAGGTGCAAGAGGAATGAATCTGCTCCTACTGTGGATATGTAATGGTAAAATAGACAGATTGCCATCTATAATTCATGGTGTTTGCTTCCCCCTTCCCCTTGTCAGATAGCCCTCAATCAGTTTGACTTGCAGAAGCTATCCTTCACGACTGAAAGTTGTTAAAATGCTGTCGTGTTTAACCCCAGAGGTAGCTGCATTTAAAACACAAGAGCCAAGCTATATATGTGGAGAAAACAGTGTCCTGTGCTCTTTCCTTTTCCAGAGGGACCAAAGAAGAGCTACCCCTGAGTGATGAACAGCAACACCAAAGCAGCTCACTGCAACCTGCGTAGAAAGGCAGGGCAGAACAGCATCTAAGAAGCCAAGATCCCTTCTAAAATTATTTTAAAAGTTAAGAATATGTATACCAGAGTATATGTAAAAGAATATGTACATTTTTATATGAAACTTCACATTAATATTTTTAAAGGGGTGCCATCACAACCCTACTAGCAATTAATTTTTAAGGCAGCCTTAAGACGACTATTTTGTTATACCCCCTACTAACACTGGTGCTTGGTTGTTGGTGGCACCATGAAGTAACTGAGTCATGTTCTTCTAATCCCACATTAGGATATATTCTTTATACATACAGGTTTTTTTTTCTAATAATGTAGTTTCTGAAAAGTACTGAAAAGTACTATGTTGTCACACATCTGCATCTTTGTACTTCTGACTTTAAGTAAATTTCCTTTATTCAGCTTAAAGGAATTATAAAATGCTCAAAATGCTTTTCCTTGACTATTCCTGCAATAACACTTTCCACCAAGAGAGGAAAGGGAGATGAAAAAAAAAAAGGGCAAATAAAAAAAGCTTGTCTTGTTATTTCCTTCTCTGGGTAATTGCATTTTCCATACCTCCCCTTTCAGAGGCATTTACAGTGAGTTCTGCCTTCCATTGCTTCTATTGATTTGTAGCTCTGCAGGGTGAAAGCCAGACCCTGGCAAAGCCAAAGGGATTTTTGACTTCATTCTTTAAGAACAAATCCACCGGTGTGCTGGATCAATGCAAAGAGTCAGAGCGCTGGCCTGTTAAACTGGATTTGTAACTGCTGCTCAGAGCTACAGCCATGCAAGCAGCCAAACTCTACCACTGAATTTAGCCTTTACTTTTTGGATGCCTTTTTAGTGGCTGGGTAACGTGCGTTAGCGGCAACCGAAGGCCTGGGACATCCCTTTCCACTCACACATTTTGTTTATGCATTGGGAGCTGCCTGCTTGGTTTAGCGCTGTGAGCATGGACCTGGTTCGGAGCTGCCCAAAGGGGCTGTGGGGCAACCTCCTGTGGGATAACCTACTGTGGGTAGAGTTGAGGAGCTGAAGCAGTGCTACCTACTGAGGTACAAGGCCAAATTAAGTCTCCCAAGCACAGATGCCCAACCTGGCATGCAGTGCTGTCTTTTTTATGACAAAAGATAGATTCAACCTGAAAAAAAATGCCATAACTCTGAGCAGAACAGCCAACAGAACTCCAGCAAGCAAATCCATGACAGAGGAGGGAATGGAGCATCATCTCTGAGAACACATCAGGCTTAAGAGCTGAATAAGCTGTTGACCTTGGCCTGTTTGTTGGCTATATAATCAGATCAATTAGATACAATTGTTAATAGCATAGCCTAATTACTTCCTAATTTCTTCAAGAATACCCCAAGCATAAGAATTCAATTAACTGCAACTATACAGAAAGTTTGAAGTCTGAGCTATTCTCCTATTGACATCATTTGGATGAAGAGAATGTGAGCACAGAAGCTACATTTCCTAAAGAATCCAATTTTTAATTAATTTTAACTTATAAGCTAATGAACAGATTCCTCTTGCAAAATCTCTGAAAATTTCTTTCCTCCTCCAAAAGAAAGAATGCTAAGTTTCAGAAGAATAAGCTGCTGTTTGCTTGTAAAACAATGAGACAGAATTGCAGCCTTCACTGTAAAGCAGAAAATTTTAAATTACCAAATCAAGGCTATATTCCTGCTTTTATTAGACTTCTTTATGCTGTATACCCTCACCCCAAAAGAAAAATATAAAGTGATCAGATGTTTTTTGAAAATACTTGGCATTGAGAATACAGAGATATTTTAGTTATTGCTGTGTGAGCACTGCACAGCATTGAGCCCTTTTCTGCTTCCAGAGAGGTGTCGGGGGGTACACAAGAAACTGGGAGGGGACACAGCTGGGACATCTGATCCCAGCTGACCCAAGGGGATATTCAATAACATAAGACCTCATGCTCAGCTTACAAAGCTGAGGGAAGAAGAAGGAAGGGGGCACATTCAGGGGGATGATATTTTTCTTCCCAGGTCACCATTACATGTGATGGAGCCCTGCTTTTGGGAAGATAACTGAACACCTGTCTGTCCGTGAGAGTGTTGGATGAATTCCTTGTTTTGCTTTGCTTCTTTGTGCAGCTTTTGCTTTACTTATTAAACTGTCTTTATTTCAATCCATGAGTTTTCTCACTTTTACTGCTCTGATTCTCTTCTCCATCCCACTGGCAGGGAGTGAGTGAGCAGCTGTATGGGAATGAGCTGCTGACTGGGGTTAAGCAACAACAACCCAGCAGGAGGGTGAACTACTTGAACATGCTAGAAAGGGAAGGCAAAACAACTTTAATTCAAAGAGAAGGCTCTGGGATCATAGGACACATTACCATAGGTCATAAATAAAAACTAAACTCACAAAGAAAATCTACATAGCAGAGCTAGTTGTAAGCTTCCCAGGTTGGGCATTAGCTGCTCAATTGCAGCAGCTTGAACGGCAGTGGGAAGTTGCAAAAAATCCCACTGAACAGCTAAAGGAATCGCCAGGTGTTAGTCTGCCCTGAGCTCAGTGTTTCTGCAGAGCTCAGCTTCCAGTGGTACCTGTAAACTCAGGTACGTGGGCCACACAGGCTGCCCCTCCAGCTCTCGAGTGCCCTGTGCAGTGCTTTAAGCATGGATGCACTGCATGACCCTGAGGTCCCCTTGGGCCTGTGAACAGATGTGCTCCCCCCTCTCCAGCATGCCAAGGGAGGCAAGGGGTAGGGTCTCATGTACCCGACTCTGCTGAATTCCTGGAAAACACTCATGAACTCTGTGAATCCCATCATGTGCTCTTGAGACTCAGATGGATCAAGGCCTCTGACATGACTATGTGTGGGCATCATCACTGATCTGAAGGAGAGGTTGGACCAGAGACCTTTGGATTTCTCTTCTCACCAACAGTCCAGTGATTTCCCTATGACATTTTGGTTGATACCTCCTTATCCTACAAAGAGGCAGCCAGATCCCTGTGGTTTGTGTCCACTAGCTGGCCATTCACTGTAATGCACTGACATCCTCTGTGAGGGGAGCTGGGTC
>NW_020955203.1:714560-729127 GCF_003031625.1 Empidonax traillii
TTTTTTTTTTTTTTTTTTTTTTTTTTTTTTTTTTTTTTTTTTTTTTTTTTTTTTTTTTTTTTTTTTTTTTTTTTTTTTTTTTTTTTTTCTCTAGTGAGGAATGACAAAAGGACACTTTTCCTATATGGAAAACTGTGAAATGTGTTTGCTTTTAAGCTTTGCTACAGAAAGAGAAACACAGCTGGCCTTTGAACCCTGACACAGCGGCAATTCTCACTGAAGATGGGTTGGTTTCTTCACTAGATTGCAGAAAAAGGAGGAGGCGAGGGCAAAGACAGGCATGTCAAAATGTGGTAATGAAAATGCTCACAGGAAATAAGTTAGATCAGTAAATACACTCTAATGGCATTTGCACTTATTTAACATCTCTTTTACACATTCAGTATGGCTTAGGGGAGCCTTAATATAAATGTGAATTGGGGTCACAGAAAGAGAAATAGATACAAGGAAATGGGCACAAACTCACAACAATGCTCTCAAGTGGGATGCATTGGCATAACTCCTAATGTATGGTGGGTAAAGTTTTGGCCATAGAGTATATTCCCACACACCAACGAAGACATACAGATGCATGCAGTTTTCCTTAAAAATAGCAAGCTTTCACTGGGCCCCACTTCCCATTAAAGAGGACTTACATCCTATGAAAATTCATAAACTCTGCAGGCGTTTCCACGGCGATTTGACGGAGTAATCTCCCGTCATCTCAGCTTCTTGGTGACAATGACAAGAGGAAGATGGATTTATCAAATACACAGTGACATGTTTATGACCCTGTTTTGCATAAGCAGGAACCTGAGCCAAAGGCTGTGCAGCTTGAGATAGCAAGAGGGTTTTTATAAATATTGTGACAAGCAGAAGTGATATTTGGAAGAACATGAAAAAAAAATCTTACAGATTTTTTTTTTTTTTTTTTGAGACAGACTGCATTGTGGTGGGGAGGGGGAAGAAAGCCTTTTCCCACACTTCTCCACAGTTCAATTTCCCAAAAGCATGAAGGCTTAGCTCTCCCTCTCACCTTGAAAAGTTTTGCTGTTAACCCTTCTCCTCCCTCTGTGCAGAACACCCTTTTAATGCAAGTGCTGTTAGGAAGGGAGCAGGGGGGAGTGGTCTCCATCTTTCAGTGATACGAAAATAACATGGAAAAGCCATAAGAACACAGATGGCAACAATAACTCTGTTTATAACCTGCACACAAACATGCCAGTCTCAGCTCCAGATGCACTGCTGCCTTCACCAACATGGTTCTCAAGTGGCGAGCACCGCTAGAGGGCCCACACACTATTTGAAGTGGTTTTGCCCTCCTCTTGCACACAAAATCCTACTGTTTATGATTATTACTGCAGCTCCTAATCAGTGGTCTAGGTAGCTCAGAGGGTGCTCTCTTAGGTAACCTGAGTCTGCACAAAGTTTTTGTCTCTTTGAGGCAGGACCAGACCTACAGAGTTATGAGGCTCTAGAGCCCAGGTTAATCAAGGTCTTCTGCAGACACAAGGTCTTTGCCAACAAACCCACCCATTCGGCTCCCTGGGCTAAACACTGAGAGATGGGCATGGACTCCTCAAACTTAGGGGAGGATGAACTCTTTGGCTGCATGCCCCCCTCAGCAGCCCTGCCTGCATGAGAAATAGAGCTGTCAAGAGCTGGCGAGACAGCTCCAGCCTGAGGTGTCTCCACCAGAGACCACGGGGAGCGCGCGGCGCGCTGAGGTTTGCACAGCTGTGCCATGCCCGGGAGGACACACAGCAACGGCGGGGACAGGGCATGAGTGATGTTGCAGAGCTGAGGACTGAGCCCCACAGTTTTACATTCACGAGTTCCACTGCGGGGGGTAATCCTGAGCACTGCCAGATACTCTTCTGGAGGCTGGCAGTGAGATAATAAAACGCTCGCGCTGTCTTTCAACTTCTCATAAAACCAGGAGGGCTGGTTGAAAGTGCAGTAAATGAATCACAGGGAGCTAAAGAAGAAAAATATGAGTAAGAAATGTGCTTGGATGTGTTTTTCCTCTCTGGATTCCATCATTTTTGTGATAATTTATACACCAAATTAAAGGATGAAGCTAAGAGAGCAACCATGTGGAAGGAAAGGTTGTGGGTACCCAGAGAGCTCATGTGCTAGACAAACTCAACCAAAACCTGCAATGTTCATTGTGAAATAGTCTTTGTTTTATTTTTCTCGCTACCTTATTCTCCTTTTTTTTTTTTTTTCCTGCAGATAAATATATTAATTAAATGACCCTTCTTTAGAATTACACAGAAAAGAGAGTTCAGGAACCTTTATTGAACCAACCTGTAAAACTAGAGTAAAATCAGCTTCTCTGTTGTTTCCCCTAAATGATTTTTCCATTGCATTTCACATCTTATCAGGGACTTGTTTGGGCTTGAAACTCTGAAGCTTTTTCTGTAGGTCAGTTCAATAAGGCACTCAGAGCTGCTTTTCTCTCCATTGATTGGGATGTTTGGTATGGTTTTAGCTTTTCTAGGTTTTTTTGAAAATAAAATAATAATCTGTGGGAGTTTTTTTCCATATATTTCTTTTATCTTTAAAGAAAAATAGACATTTTCTCATGTCCCTCACAAAAATATTCCCTTTCTTAAAATTAGCTCATCCTGTTTCATTGCCTGATCTTTCAGAAGGACTCTAGCTTCTTCACTAACACTGCAGTGTTATAAAATCTGACTTACAGTCTTGGATTCAAATGGTTATTTTCACCAGACAAGAGATAGGAATGAAACAGCAGCTTCACCACCCCTTCTACCCCGGGATAAATTGTCTTTCTCTGTACTGACGACCTACAGCCTGTTGCACAAAAAAGTCCATTTGTTCCTACTTCTGTTTTTGGTGCCATCATATCTAAGGAGAAGGACACAGGCTGAGATCCGGTGGAATGGACAGCATGTGAAGATGTTGAGGTCGCCTGAATCAAATAATATTCAGGGGACAGGCAGTATGTTGGGAAATGAGGGCAACTCTACAGGTGTGCCTCATGGCCTGGGTAGTGGTGAGTGTTAAGAGAAGTTGTGTACCAACAAGAATGAAATCACCCTTCTCCTGTGTCCCTCCAGCCATCTAAGTCCATGAACAATAGTCCACCACAAGGTCAGAGATGAGCTCCACACTCTCACTTGCCCTTGGTGCCATTTTTCTCCAACAGCTCCTTTTAATTTCCAGCCCTGTTCTTAGACGAGAAGCACCAGAGAGTGGTGTGGTTTAAGACAGCACCTGGCAAACTCTCAAAGAGCCTTATGGGCCTACAGCAATGAACAGTGATGCCTGAAAACCCATGGAACCTCTGTCACTTCTGCAGGGACTTGTCTGGTAGGGTAAAATTCAAGAGCCTCTCAGACAGTAGCACTACACACACACATAACAGCGCCTCCCCACAGCCTCTGTTCCAGCTTGAGGCAGCATTATCCCAGGTGACCAGATTTGTAATTGCTATAGCTCTATACAAAAGTCACCTTTCTTTTTGGGCATTAGTAAAAATTTCTTATTTCCAGTTGACTGATTATATATTTTATCTTTTATATTATATTTCTTCTTCTCTCCCCCTCCCCCTCCCCCAAGCCTTTCTCCCTTCACAGCAAACAGTTTCATGCAAACCTTCTAAGATTTCTGAGGGGAGCGGTAGGCAATAGAACTCTGTTGTCTAATGGGACTTCCACCGGCATTTGGCATCCTTCCTGGCATTTCACCCTTCATATTATAATTTATAGTGTAATGTAATTTTTTTCATATCACGCTATAACATAAATTATTGCCAGTTTGTCCTTAACACTCAAGGAGACAGTCCAGAGCTTTTTGAACCAGGAAAAGGAATGAGAGAAAGAAAGAGAGAGAGGGAGAAAGAGAGATGGAATGAGGGAGGGGGTAAAGGGAATGGAGGTAAGGGAGCAAAAAAAGGGATGAGAGGAAGAAATGAAGAACAGAAGGAGGGAGGGAGGGAGGAAAGGAGGGAGAGGGGGAGGGAGGGAAGGAGGAAGGAAAATTATTTAAGGGAGAAAAACCCCCAAAGCTAAACTGTTTTTTCTAAAGGCAAACTTAGTAAATAAAATAAAGAGGAAAACTTGTTGTCCCAATAACTTATTAAAATGCTCTGCTTCAGCTCAGGATATGTCAATGAGTCCTCAGTGGATCAGACAGGAGGGAGTGTGAGGAAGAGATCACCAGCCTGAAAAATGATATATTTTAAAGTTTCCTTATCTTTCTCACTAGTACTTCCCTTAAATTATTAAAAGTGAAAGACATTTTAATATCATTTGGAGGCTGTTTGTTCATTTTTGGCATCTCGTTTCACCTGGAGAATAACATTATAGAAGACAGCTTTACTGTCTATTTACTTTATTACTGTGTGTTATTTCTATTATGGTCACAGTTAGAAGCCCCACTGGGTTAGGTGCTGTACAGGCACATCCCAAGGCATTGATCAGGTGTTTTAGCTAAGGAAACTGCAGGGATGTGCTCACGTCCCCTCCTCTCCAAGCTGGCACCACTCCACAGGCAAAACCATGCCCTGCATGCGGCAATGCTGGCAGAAGACTGCTTCTGCGTTCTTCATTTGCATCACTTGAAGAAATCATCACACCCCACTGACAAAAATATGTCCTCCCTCCACTCACATATCCCCTGTCTTCCTTTGGAAGCTCCACCAAAGCAAACAGAGAGAGCAGCAGGGGTGCCCTTGTGTGGTCAAGTAGCTGGGGACACTCTACGAGCAAGTCCCAAAGATTGTCATGCTCTTCCATCAGTAATAGATCTCAGTGAAGGAAAAAGAAAGGAAAATGGAAATAAAACAATGTTAAATGTGCATGTGATTGAGGTTTGAGAGTACTAGACCAGAAGGAACCATTTGACTGCTGAATGTGGGTTCCTGTATCTGACAGACAGGTTGATCTGCCTGGACAGGCTCCCCGTCTAGGCTATAACACAGTTCACCAAAGCTGTCAGGGCTGCATGGCAAGGCACAAGCTGGTCCCAGCCTGGCTGTGCTGCAGGCAAGAGTGCTGCTGTGTGCCAGGTGGGCATGCTTGTGAGCTAGGACAGCTGGAGTTCAACACTGCAGCCAGCTCCTGCTGACAGCAGTCTGGGCCATTATATCAGCATTCAGTGCTGTACCACATCACACATCATTTTCTTACACACCCCCGTACAGGGGGACATCACGAGAGGAAAGGAGTTTTGAAGGAATGATAGAATCATGGAATAGTTTGGATTGGAAGATTGGATACCATCTCGTTCCAACACTCTGCCTTGGGAAGGGCTGCCTTCTAGTTACCCAGGTTGCTTGGAGTCCCATCCAGCCAGGGCTTGAACACTTACTTCTAGGGATAGGGTATCCCCAGCTTCTCTGGGCAGCCTGTTCCAGTGTCTCACCACCCACACAGGGAAGAATTTCTTCCTAATGTCCAATCTAAACCTGTTCCCTTTTAGTTTAAAGCCATCAGCACTTGCCCTGTCTCTACATGCACTTGTAAAAAGCCTATTTCCAGTTCTCTTTAGACTTTTTAGGTATCAGAAGGCGCTGTAAGGTCATCTCAGAGCGTTCACTTCTCCTGGCTGAACAACCTTAACTCTCTCAGCCTGTCTCCATAGCAGAGGTGCTCCAACCCTCTGATCAATTTTGTGGTCCTACTCTGGTCTTTCCTGTGCTGAGAGCCCCAGAGGTGGATGTAGCACTTCAGGTGAAGGCTCACAAGTGCAGAGGGGGAGAATCACCTCTCTCAGCCTACTGATCATGCTGCTCTCGATGCAGCCCAGAAGTCAGTGCCTCCTTCCCTCTTTTGGACAGCATTCATGAGGCATCAAGTGCTGGGAAAATAGTTGGGCTTTTGGATCAGGATTTTTGTTAGAGGCCAACTCTCCCCCTTTTTCCTTCCCTTTCTTCTCTTCCTTCCCCTCCTGGTTTTCAGCAGCTAAAGCACAGCAAACCACCAGAGCAAACCACCCAGAGCCTCCAGCTGCAATAATCACTTGGGCTTGTGTAGGATTTACACTCTGCAGTTGTGGGATTATACCTATAAACAGATCTGAGAAAAGAAAATAAAAAGAAAAAATACTTCTCCACCTCCTCATCCCTCTCTTTCCTCCACGCCCTGAGTTCCACACCTCAATGTGGCCCAGCACCTGTGAATACCCATCTTTGCTGGAGTCTCAGTAACAATGACTCCTCTCTCCACCCTGTCCCTCTCCCACAGCCTTGCCCAGTTACTGTCTTCCTAATGGGCTGCTCCAAAATCTATGCAACTTGTGCAGGGTCTGCTCTGTCAATTTCTTTGCAAATCCAAGGAGCAGTGCTAGAAAAGTACATCAAATTTGCTTTTCAGAGGAGGGAATATCGATACCTGCAAATGGATATCAGAGGCAATGAAGGTGCAGAAGGGCCCTGTCACATCAGCCTGAAGTTGCCTGGTGGAATAAGCCTAAATAGTGACTGTACTGCTGGAAGACTCTCTTCTTCCTGGAATTCCTGGGAATTCCTTACCAACTTACGTATGAAATCTGTCTCCCACTTTTTCCAAGTGCAGTTTTCCTGGACACATCTGGTCTTTAAGCTTTGTTTGTGGAAGATCCAAACCTTTTCCCTGTTTCACAAAGGGTATGCAGGTCTTGTCCTCGTTCTGCTTAATCTAAGGATTTATCTGGGTTTCACTTTCTGCCTGATTGTAAATGAAGTTTGTCCATCCTAATCTTCTCTGGGGGCAGCTTGTGAGAACCACAGATGTTTTCTGAGCCTGTAGAGACTCTCAGAGGAAGGACTGCAAAGTGGAGTTGCTCTCTTGAGAGAGTTTATAGTAATAGACACACCTGTATTAATTACTCTGCTGAAACAACACACATGTCTCAACTAATGCTCACTGCGTGGACCCAAACTGCATTCTTTTACCTTCTTTCATCTCCTTTTTCCTTAATGATTTTTTTTTCACTCACCAAGTCCATGTCCAGACTTGTTTGCTCTCTCTACTCTGTCTTCACACCCTGGGCAGAATTTGGCTTGATATGTTTGCTTAGGCTTTTTTTTGTCAGCCAGCTGAGCAGAACCACTACACAATAGGCACACATGTTAGCCTCTCATGGACTTATCCCACTCCCCATGTTTTTGACATGACGTATTCAGTCAATTGGTAGATGGACAAATAGTGAGAGAAATTGCTTTCTCTCTTAACCCTGCATGGCTATGTCATTATCCTTTAATATTACATCAATATTGACTGATGCAGCCTTGTCAAGACATGGCCAGTGGGATGTAATGCCGCAGTAGAGATGTGCAAAATATTTCATTCAAAGTTTACCCCTCTATTGGTACACCTGTGTATGGCTGAAAGAGGGAGAGGAAGAGAGATGTGAAACCCCAGCAACATAAATGGACAAGCACACTCTTCACTGTCTTGGACTTCAATTTGCTTTGGTGAAAAGTTGCCTCTTTATCAGAAGGACCGGATCCATTTTAAACCGTGATGCCAAGACTGGACATTGCCCAAGCTCATCCTGCCTCTGACACGCCAGTTCCTTGGTGTAAGAACTCCATGACTTTTCTCTTTAAATACTATTATGGTTTGATCTAACAAGTTAGATGCTATTCAAGAGATGTGAGCCAGAAAACCAAGATAGGTTTCTGTTCTTCAACTGAAGTCCTACCTCCTAAAAATAGAGAGAAAGAAAGGGAAGGAGAGAGGGAAGGAAGGAGGGAAGGAAGGAAGGAACGAACAAAGGAATGAAGGAATGGAAGAAGGATGTTTATTTTCTTCCTAGTCTTTTTACTTAAGTATTTTGATGTTGCTTGCTACCTGGGTTCTACTGGCCAAGTCTGGGCTTCCTGTCTCACTCTGACACTGAACAAAACTTTGGGCACTGTATCAAACCTTTGCAACCTGCTTTCTTAATTTCATTTGGTATTTGGAGATTTCTGCTAAATAGTCTTTTCCCATTTGAGACTCTGGTCTGCTGCTTCCATATCAGAGCAATGCACAGGAAATGAGAGAGGACAAACAGAAACAGAGGAGTTTGTGGAAGAGTGAAAAAACCAGCCCCAAACAAGTTTACAAAGAAAAGATAAAATAACAGTGACAACGTGACAAAAAAATACTTAGTAATTCAGCTTCCATGCTCAAAACATATCCATGATTGATCATTGCCTACTCACTGTAGTCACCTCTAAATTAACCACCAAATGTCTCTTATCAAGGGGGCATTGTAATGAACAGGCAAAAAACCCACTGTTAACCCAAAGTGTAGTTGGTCCATGGAACTCATTGCTGTAGGGAATCATGGGTGGTAAAATTTTACATGGGTGCAAAAAATAACTAAAGGGATTCATGAGCGGAAAAATCCACTCTGGGAAAGTAACTCCAAGGAAATCCTGAGCCTACATCACAGGGAAAGCAGAACAGTATGTCTTTCTCATTCTTACACTCGTAACTGCTTTTGGCTCCTGTGGAGAGATGGCACTGGGCTAGATAGACTGGCTTGAGGCAGCTGTTCTTATTTCCCTGTGTTTATGTAGAACACATATTTTGAAACAAAACCATAATATTAGTAAAAGGACAGAGGAATCTGTTAAAAAGACATTTTAGCAATTGGTTAAGAGAGAAAGAGAAAAGTGAAAAAAAAAATATTGGCAGAGGGCTGGCTCTCTGCCCTACTACTGTGTTTCCCCTTCCCCTTGCTATCTTAGCCCTCATTTGGGAAAGAAGACACGTCAAATTAAAGATGAATAAAAACTCATTAAGAAACAAAAGGCCTAGATGAAATTGCCACTGGGATTACACTGATGGGATGGTCTTCCCCCACCCTTACTTTCGTTCAAAGATTGCAAAACGTTTTTCTCCTCCAGGGCTCTTGCCTCTACTCTGGTCCTGGCTAACTCCACTCCTGCATGAAACCCAGGGTTCGAAGGGTCCATGTGGGGAGAGAGGAAGAGAGAGAGGGAATTGTTTGTTATGCTTCCTTTTGTTTTTAATTAACCTCCGGTGTTTTCTTTGCCTAGAGACCAAATCCTCTCACCCTGATTTTTTACACATGCCTGCATTCAGACTGCAGAAAAGATCAAGAGAGAGAAAAAATAAGAAAGTTAGAGGGGAAAAAACCCTTCTCCCTTAAAAGGAGAAGCTTTATTGCAATCTGTGGAAGTTTTACAGGCTGATCTTTGCTTATTAATCCTGGGATGAAGAAAGCCCAAGAGGATAAGGCACACTCACAGATAAAGACTGAGGAGCTACCACATTTCTGCAGCCTGGGGTTCCAGCAGCAAACTCTCATTTCAGGGGCTTGCACAGGAACCTCTGGGTTGAGCTTTAAGACAGAGGTGTGAGACATGATCCTCCCTTTGCAACGTTTTTCTTGATCTTTAGCCTTAAAGGTGGTGATGGTTCAACAAATACCACCACTGAAACACCTGTGAACTTATTCAGCAGGTCTAAAGTTATATCTCAAACACATAAGAGCACCTTTGTCCATCTGTGCTCATGTTCTGTGACAAGACAGCATGAGAAGATTCCTAGTATGTTATGAGAGGTCTTAAGGTAGCAGGGGGGTCAGTACATATTGCAGTGTAGTGGCCATGCAGGAATGGCACATTCTTGCAAAAACTTAGGCTAGAAAAGGAGGAGTCACTGTTTCCATCGAACTGCCTGGATGGGAGTTCCTGGGATTATTAGGGGCATGAAGCACAGCTACAGTTTAGATTTCGTATGCCTTAATCTCCAAGAGTCAGCTGAGCTCTACATTTCCGGTTGTGCACATGCCAATGGAGTTGCTTTTTGATATGGGGAAAAATCCAAATGTTACTTTGTGGATGGACCAATTAGAGGTCAAGGAAAGCTATAAAATATCCAGCATGACACTTTAACAGGAAGACAATCAACATGACTGCCTTCTATTGTGATTGTGATTAGAGAAGAAGAACAAACGTTTTAGATATGCTTGGTAACAAATATAGGTGGAGGGCAGGACAGGGAGACTTTTGCTAGGCAGATTAACACAGGCATAATCAAAAGCTGGAGGAATAATTTACATTTAAACCTTTGTTCCACACAAATTCAGATTGAAGACATCTACAGAAACTGAAGAACAGATTTCCATAACCCCCCATTATTTCTGCGAAGCACAGCAGAAGCAAAAGCACAGCACCATGCTGCAGAGAGACTGGTCACTTCAGCACCCCGAGCCATTTGATGAGTAGTAGCGTCCACATCCTTTTTGGTCTCTTTACATTGCCAGTAGCACTGTTACATAAGGGAACACACCAAACAACAGCTTTCCTGTGAAAAGCGGTATCTTTCCAGGGGACAGACAGACCACTAAAAAGCTTTCTGACGCTTTCCGTTGGGACTTTGGGCTAAATTCTCAGCTGATGTAAATCAGTGCAGCTCCAATAAGCTTCAAGTTGATGAAGCAGATTGAAACTACCTGACAATAATCTTGGAGAATCTGTGGGACATGTTGGTGCACAGGTTATGTTTAAAAATAATAATGGTAATAACAGCAATGGCATAAATGGAATTTTCTATGGGGCCTCTGAAACACCCCCAGCAAGTCAAAAACATGAGCAGTATAAAGATTTGAGCATGAGTTTCCTGGTCTGTGAACCAGACTTGGGAATTCAATGCTTTGTGTATCTTCACTGAGTAAAAGATCATTCTGCTGCTGTTTTGAAAAGAGTGAAATAGTGAAGTAAGATAAATGATATGATACAATAAAAATAAAACTGTTTCAGATCTTGTGTAATTGAGTCTCTAATTCACCACATCTGTTACAACAAACTCAAGTCAGGGTGTCACATATGTAAAGTATCACTCAGCATATATAGCATACCGAATACCCAAAGAAAACAGTGCTGAAATACTTGGATTTTCACTTCCATAGACCTGGGTTTCTTCCCCTTGCCACAAACGAGAAATCCAGTCCCTGTTAATGATAGCAGGAAAGACAGCCACCACAGAACATGGCAATGCAATACAGGTGGGTTGTGTGAAGCATCTAGTGGTTATGGAAACCTTAAACCTTGTAAGTTCCCAGTTTTATAATGCACTTATAAACTGTTCTTCCTATTCCATACTTAAGGACAATTCCATGCCATCCCAACTCTTTTGTTCTTTAGCTACCTAACAAACCCTGAGGGCTTCAAGGGTCTCCAAAAAGCCTTAGGTCTGCTGCCCGCGAAAGGAGGGCCAGAACTATAGCAAAGGTTTGGCAGGAACCTGGAAAGGCTCCCAGCTCAAGTAGTACAGTGCAGGATCATCTTTGGCTATGGTATTACTGATACATTTTTCTCATTTTTAACCTGCCTCTCTTGACAAAAAGCCTCAGCCTCCCCAGACTACCAGTTTTATCTACACAGTTTCTTTCCTCACCATTAAAAAGGATTTCTCTTAGTCAGAATCTTTCTCCATTCAATTTTCTGCCTCTTTCCAGCAGCAATAAGGAAGCGAATAGGTCTTCAGACAAGTAACAGAAACCCTGTTCTCTCATTAAAGATGTCTGTTGTAACACCCATTAAATGACAGGTGCCACAAGATGCAGACATTGACACAGGGCAGCGAGTCATCCTGACAGGGACAAGGGGAAAGACATGTCCTCCCACTTTCCTTTTCCAAACTTTATCAGAGCCAGTCTTTGAAAATTCAATATTCGTTCTGAGCTCCCGCTTAATAAACTTGGCAAACATGACATTTTTAAAACAAAACAAAACCATGCTGTTCACTTTCCCTTTTCATTCTTAATTGGCCCATCTAAAAGCAATCAAGTGAACATTTAGCTGTGTAGAAAGAACTGCAGGAGACCTCTCCTCCAAATGCCATTATTCAGGAGTGTGCAGGGGTGTGGATATGTTTATGGAGAGTGGGAGGCACTCTGCAAATTCCCTCTCAACGGTGACAGAGAAAGAGGAGCATAGCCAGGGCTGGGACTACGGGGGGATATAGGCATCATAGTGCCCCAGTGTTGGGGATTAGCTGTCTGGGGGAAATCACAGCCTGCTATGACTGTGGCTTAAGCTCCCTTGATGGTGTCGGGGGAAATTAGGCATTAAAGTACAGAATATATAAAAGGCACACTGAATACGGAGCTGCCAAAACTTGCCAAAACAAAACCCTGCAGAGAAAGGGATCCCTTAAGCCCCATCTCTAAATGAGTCCCAGATACCACCCTTTGTTAGGGGATTGGCTTAAGTGCATGAGCCCCTTCTTGCATTACACACCCACCCAGAGGAGGGTCCCCTCTCAAGCAGCTGCTCTGAGCAAGGAAAGGTAAATTCCAGGCTCTGAAGCAAGAGAGAATGAGGTGTGTGGAAAGCATGGCTGTCAGCTTGTCTTTCCCGCAGCTGAAGTGCAGACCTACCGAAGTACTTAATCTGTTTCACCTGTTAATGGGTTTGCGGGTATGAAATCCCGTCTCGGCTGCTTGGGGTGTGTGATGAAAGACATCAGGTGTAGATCAAGCTAACTTTTCACAGCAGGTAATACAATTTCTAGAAATACACACACGAGTGTGTCTAGGGCAGGAATCAGATTTCAACAGTGGAGCCATACAGAACGTGTAATTATATTTTGCATTTTTAATAGACCTATTAGCATAATAATGCATTAGTCTAATAGAATATTAATGTAATGCAGAAATATTAGCATATTACAGATCCTTATTCATTAATATATTAGATCCTTATTGTATTAGTGGCACAATCTACTAGAGAAAATGTTGCTTTGTGTCTGATATTGCAATCCCAGAAAAAATTGTGGTGGCAAATAAAGAGCCTCTCTGTGTCACAGGCATGCCTGAGTCTAGGTGTTAATGCAAGAGGTGAAAAAAAATGCTTCTGCAGACAGAAGGACCTGTTACTTGAATAATTTTCCCACTTTCTCTGAATTCAACCTGAAAACTTTTTAAGCTGTTTCTATTTAAAAAAAAAAAAAAAAAAAAAAAAAAGGCAGCACTCTAAATCCTAAACCCTTAAAAATCTCAGAGCATGAAAAAAGAGAGTCTCTTTTCTGACATTTAGAAGTCCTCCTAAAATGTAGGGAACTGGGTTCAGATCATTGCTCTCTCACTGTTTCACACTCTTGGGAGTGCCTAATCTGCGCACCTGGTGGCCTACCTGGTGACCAGCACCCCATTTCAGGGTTTCCCTCTGTCAGACACTTCCAAAAGTATTCTCTCAGCAGCTCATACCCAGATACCCCACAGAAGGGATGAGCAACCTGACTACCTGTTTATCTGGCGTTCTGACATTGGTCCCCTTCCTCTACCACCACCAGAAAAGACTGTCCTGATATATACTTAACTGAAAACAGCAGTGTCCTGCAAAAAGGCCTGGCAAATCCTATTAAATTAAGGTCCCCAAAATTCCTCTGAATCTTTGTTAAGACAGTGTCAGATTGACATCAGCCCTAAAGTCCCATCACTTATCTGCTCTCCCCATCCATCCCTTAACAGGGAGTGAGGCCTCTTCGAGTGTGTGTTGCTGCTCCTCCCTTTGTGCTGGGGAAAAGGACTCCAAGGGCACTTTTAAGGCAGGACCCTCAGAAAGTCAAAGCAGAAAGTCAAAGCAGGATTGCTTTCTCTGATAGGGACTCAACTCCCCCATGAATGGGGCTGTACAATGCAGTTGCCTCCCCAAGCTGCATATCAGGCTGCATGACCCCGACGTCCTTATGGCAACTGAATAAACATTCTCTATAAGCTACGGAAAACAAATATCATCTAGCGACTTAATCCCACGTCTCTCATTCACAGACAGACTGACAAACAGGACTAATTCCTCTTATTAATACTTTGAGTATAGGCAGCAGCACTGACCAAGATGACTCATAGGTTAGATTATGTGCTTTTAGCAGAACAGGAAAATGTGCGAAACAGAAAAATGAGGAATGTCAGTAGGGATGCAGAGTTTTGAAGTCTGTTGTTTCTTTACTTCTTCTTTTGAGGAAATACAGTACAGTTCTTTCTAGAAGCAGATATTCTCCAAGCTCCAGGTAACCCTCCCAAGTAAGGACAACAAAGAGAAGGTGAAAATCATAATGCTTACCCTCTAGAAAGCATTTGCTTCAACTGGCCTCTCTGTGGCATAAGAATTGTTTGAAACTCCTTCTAAGGAGCTCAACAAAGTAAGAATTTTGCTTTTAAAAATAATATACTAGATCCCCAATAAACAAAGCTGTTGAATTGAACTGACCGTAGTGCAATTTTTTCTTAGCCTAACATTAGAGCCAAGGGGCTGTTTTCCTTTGGTTTTGTTTTTTTTTTTTTTTTTTTCCCCTTGATGCATTTAAACAGCAGCTTTCCTCTTCTCCTTGTGATCATGTTAAATGTTTAATTGCTCTTTGCATTTGCTGACGGCACAACATAAGCCCCTGCAGTAAAAGAGATTTGTGCTAAAACTCAAGTGCTTAAGAAATAAGGAAAGGGGTTATATTTTGGGTCAGTTCAATTATCTCTATTTTTTTGGAATTATATATTAATTTTAATATAAGCTGCAGCACAGAAGTGCAATTAGCATTCAGACAATGTGAGAAAGTCTTGCCTGAAGTTAACTGATGTGTACAATTCATGCAGGGGATTCAGGGAGGTTAGGCAGT
>NW_020955203.1:729165-832572 GCF_003031625.1 Empidonax traillii
CCCCCCCTCCGCTACAGGCTGAAGATGACAGCATTGGGAACATCACTGGAATATAGACTTTCTGTAAATTCCAAATTACATTAAAGCCACCCTGTTAGATTGAAAGCAAACCTTTTATTAGTAGGTATCAGACATTCAGAACCAATCTCAGAGCCCCCAAAGAAAGCCTGATTTAAGTAACAAGGAGAAAGTCTTGCCCCCCACTTTCACATCAGTCCAAGGCAGATGCTTTTACGCCCCATTTTAGGTTAAACCACTGCACTCTCTCCCTGGCATAAAAGGGATGCTGAGCACAGAAGAGCCAAACTACTCTCTGTTGGGATCTATCTCCTTCCAAATTAATGCTTCAGGCTGAAATACATAGATATTTATCCTCCTACCATGTCTGGCTCCTCACATCTAAATATGCGGTAACCCCTTCTCATGGCTGACCTGAGTGAGTGAGTGGATGTGTGGGGTTTGGTTGCCAGCTGGGGTGAAATCACAACACTGAGACTGGTGAAAAACAACCCAAGCAGACAAACTTCCTGTATTTCTAGCCTCAAAACTCTCAACCAGTTCAAGCTGGGAGGTTCGCTCAGCAGTCTTGCAAAAGAGTCTTTTCTGTCAGAATCTGTCTAAATTCAAAGAATTAATGAGCTCGTATTCTGCAACAGGCTGGGAAAGAAAACGACCTAGAGAGACCCTTGATAGGACCCCTTATGCTGCTTTGTTACTGTCCTTTGTTCAGCCCCCCCAGCAGACTGGGGCTCTGCTGCCTGTTGAAGAGGGGGCCCAGCTGATCCTGAAATGCAATCAATGCATAAGAGCTTCAACCAATCCGTCTAATTTACTGCCTGAATTTCTTCTGGGTTTGCTTTTCCCATAATTTTTTCAAATTCCTCTCGCCGAGAAGAAAAGACACTCATTAAAAAAAAAAAGAAAAGAAAAGAAAAAAAAAGAATGAAAGAATATATAAAAGATAACATGATGGGTTTTTGTTTTGTTTTGTCTTTTTTTTTTTGTTGTTTGGGGGTTTTGTTTTGTTTCGTTTTTGTTTTCCCTGGATTCACCCTACTTTTTCCCTTCCTGAACGTTGTTTTGGGAATCTTCTTACTTAACAAAACAAGGTCGGCTCGCCTGCACAAAAGCTGAGAGTTTCACAGGGTCCAAGACTGCATCCATCTACGGAATTACTTTTTAACACATTCTGAGTAAAAATTATCCCCTCTGAGCCAAATGCAGATTGACAGCCAAACACCAAACAATCACATTTTGTTAATGCATTTACAGAGGTGCAAATGCCTAATCCAACACCGGTTTGCTCTGACAACACAGCACGGTTGTTGGGCTGTCTGGTTCTTTTTAAGAGATTTTGGGAGGGAGACTCTTGTTACTGTTTAAGGGAGAAGACAGGAATCCTGGGAATCCCTGGGGCTATGGGGTTGCTCACCAACATCTCAAGACTATTTTGCTTGTTTATAGTTCAGAATGCAGCTTTTGTGTCAAAAACTGAAGCCTTTAACATTTTCAAAGCCTGTCTACCTCTCAGTTGTGGTGCACATGCTGATGGAGCAAAACAAGGGCACCCAGAGTTCAGTAGCTCTCATAATTGGACTAAACTGATTTCAGTCTAAGGTCAATTCAAAGAGGAAGCTTCAGGTGCCATTCAGAAATGACAGGAGAGCCCGATATAAGCCCTAATATTGCAGGAATAATGTAGCACTGATCAGCTGGAAATCATTGCTGGAAAGTTGCTGTCGGGATTGTCTTGCTTGAGCATAAGCTATGGATCTAGATTATTTAGACTGACAGATAGTCAGACAGATATAGGTAAGGAGGTGAAATTCCATCCTTGTCACTCAGTGATCTAATTTAACCTGATTTTCTTCTATTTAATTTTCTGTGCATTACTACAAAGGTGTCTGTAACCTCATTACCTAAGCATGGGAAAAGTGAAATTAGACTAATAGGTAATAGAGATAAATAGTTACACCATTCAGCAGCTGTGTACTTCCCCTTACCTATTCTTCTACTTATGCATGAGTCTTTCAGTTTTCAGTGCTGTTGAAAAGGGAAACATTCAAGGCTTAATATTTGTCTGCATTTTTTTTTAAGTGGTCGATACAAACACTGACACACACACACACACTCACAGCTCTGCAGCAATCTCAGTCCTCCTGAAAATGGTTCATTGAGCGCCTCTGAAACATCAGTGTGAAGGCACTAGATCACATGAGACACTTGAAAACTGTGCCCAGTCTGGAAAATTCACCCTCCTTATTTGTGTCTGCCTTGTCCTCCATGTAGAAAAGTCTCCACCTCACCCACCTGACCTTTAGAAAATAGTTGGTTCCCAGTGCAGTTTCAAAACACGCAGGCATGGGGTGCTCTGTTGTTTTTCTGGATAAAAAACAGGTCTAGAAATACAGAGGGTAGTTACGTGACATGGCCCTTTTGCAAACTACTAGGAGCTTTGGTTGACATCAGCCAGGTTACAGTGGTGGAACTGGGAATGGTGCCACCTCTGAAGCAGAAGAACAAATTCCCACCTTCCACTTCATCTACCCTAAAGGAAGGAAAGGCTCACAGGGATCTGCTGCCCACCCAGTGTCCCAAGGACTCTGGGGCTGAGTTAATCCCATCACACTAACAGAACATAACAATGTGTTGGGAGTACTTACCACATTCCTTGAAATTGAAGAAAGTTGCCATGGTTATTAGTAGCTCCTAATGATATTTGCATAGATTAACAGACTTTAATGCAATCATGAATGCTACAATCCCAGAGAAAATAATGAAGAAATCCATTATGAGGTAATAAAATAACTAAGTCAATACAGTAATAATTTGATCCCATATTAGTAATAATTTCATCCCCTGCTGCAAGGCAATTTTAATGCACATACCATTTCTGGACAGTTTTATAAATATCACCTTTGTTTGAGATAATTAATTAGCAAAATCAAAAAATATATTGCTGGTATTTTGTACGATAAATTAGTCATTAGGTTTAAACTGGCAGGCTGTAATAAAACTTATTAAGATAAATATGCTGGGATTCTTAACACTTCAGAGAAGCTGTTCTCCTCTGTCTTAAGGCTCTTCCAGTGCGGAGCTATCATCGCTGCTGGATGGTTTCTGTGTATGTTAAAACCCAATTATGAAAATAATGTTTATAACTCCAACTTGCTTAGCAATAGTAGCAGAATGCATTAGCCCATACATGCCCGGTAGACGAGGCTGAGGTGAGGGTGAGTTGCTGAGGGCCCTATTATCTCACTTGCCATCGTCAGTCAGAGCCCAGAGCCTCCTGCAAGACTAAACCAAAGTAACTTCACTTCAAAGGACCTCAGGTCCAGGTCATTCGGCTGACTGAGGGGAGTGTTTTGCAGTCAGAGCCAGGGGAGAGGTGGTGTGCTTACCAGTTCTGGTTTTCTACATCTGCTCTAATTTTGTGACTACTGAATTATTTTGTGCCTTCCAGAAGCATTTGGAAATCACAACAGACCCCAGCAACATCTGTGACAAAGTGGCCATTGGGGTCAAAAGATACTACGCTTGACAGTGACCACCATTTCCAGCACTCTGAAATGTTCCCTCCGTGTGCCTGGAGCTCTGAGAAAGGCTTTGCTGTGTGTTTGGGGAGCTGTCCCAGCCAGATGGCACAGGCTGGCTGAGGCTGTCAGTACTGGATGGGGACCAGCTTCTTGCAAGGAGCAACCTCGCCATCTAATGAGCTGATCTTGGCTCCCTGGAAGACTGTGTTGTGTGGCCAAAGCAAGGATTGCCATTCTGGGCTTCAGGACACCACTGTCCAGGAACAGGGGCATTAAATCATTAGATTGCCTTTTCAAAGGGCATCGTTCGGGTCTCGCTTAAACATCCCCTGAGCCAGTTTACTGTCATCTTCTCAAGGCATTACAATCTTCCACTCCAGCCAAACTCTGCCCTCTCCCCACAGTTCTGCATCTAGTGAGGTTTCCAAATCCATGTCACTTTGAATTTGGAATGGTAGTAAGTGACACAAATTGATGATACATCAAACTCTAGGTCCCTGCGTGGGCCAATTCTCAATGCAAAATAGGAATGTCCCCAAAACCTCATTCTCATTTATAAAAATACTTACAAGAGTTCAACATTGAGCTGGGAGTAGGCCATGGAGTTGCAAAAATCATTTCTCCTCCCATTCAGAAAACCACATCTGTTATAATACCATTAGGGCAGCACAATACATTATAGAGCTAAGAAACTCACTCTACTGTAGAAACACTCCTAATACACCATGGGCATCACTCTTGAAATAAAATGATAGAATCAATACTTTGTCATACTTGTTTAGCTTCTTTGGGGAGAACAAATGTTTTCCCCCATCATGTAGCACCGCCTTTACTTTGTGGATACTTTTTCATTGATGTACAAAGTGCTTTATGTACAAGTTTGATTTAGGAATCCCACAAGCTCTGAAGTGCTGGAGGCTGGAAGAGCAACTGGGGCAAAAATCATTGTACAAGCACTTTATTATTAATTTTATTTTATTTAATTTTTTTTAAGCATGCTTTTTTTAAGTATGGCCAGTGTTGGGGCAGGTTGTTGGACTACAAGGACCTTCAATACACACAGAATGGCCATTATTATATAATCCTATCACATTCCAGTGCCAATTGGCATGGTCCACCGCATTCAGTTGGTGGGCTGTATGCCTTGCTTTTTAATGAGACCTTATTAGACTTGAATTTCCAGTACTGATTTGGGGTATATTAACTGGAAAGCTCTTAAAAAGTGCTGTGACATGAAGAGGACTGCAAGTCTAGGCAAGACCTTAGAGATTATTCAATTTGCTGTTGTTTGTGGACACATGTCAACACCGCTGCACTCTCTGTTCAATCATCTCAGATTTGGTGCTTTTGAATACACAACATTTGCTTTGACTGCTCAGAGGGGAAGGCAGGGTTTTTCAGGACCAGATTTTTGGGTGTGGATTTCCTCAAAGTGGTCTGAAACTTCTAATTATCCATTGGAGCTATTTCTTTGGATGATCTCCATCGCGCATTCTCTGTGATGAACACACATGACCCAAGTTCTACTCAATGTCTGTGACCCATGAGTGATCTGGCACCTCCAAAATGATGTTTCAGTGGTGGCTATTGGGTGGGTTTTCTGTTGGCTATTGTTCTTTTCTCCCCTGTATGCACTGAGAAATGTAAACACAGAGTAAAATAGGACTGTTTTTATAACTACCGAAAGAAGCCACTGAGCTACTTGGGAGAATTTTTTCTTATTGGTGGCACCATACTATCCCTCTCACTAAGACCTCATGGCTACACAGGATGAAGTGACAAAACACTGAAGGATGAAGGGGTAGTCCTGTGAGGTCTACCCCATTTTTTTTCAAGTTGGAAAAGCCCCTACGTAGTAGGCCATTTTGGGCTTAGCTGGATCATGGGAGGTTTGGGGAGCCTTGCAGCCCAGCTCTGTTTACCACCAAGAATCCTCAGCTTCACAGGCTTCCCTGCACTGCTAAATCAAACAGCTTCAGGGGTGAGGGCAGTGAGAAAAGGCCTTCAGCATCTCTTGTGGAAAAGTGACCATAGCGACAGGCATCTCACAACTGCCATTCCCACAATCGTTCCCCTTGTCAATACGATGACCTTTCAGAGGCAGAAGCTCCTTTTTATTACTCTGTGCACTGGGGTAAAGCAGGCCACGCTGTGTTATCTACCCAATTTATCAACACTATTTACAGCAGGTCCATTCCACTGTCTGGCTTAACTCAGTGCCCAGAGACTCGGCATTGAGAGAGGAGGCTGCTGCTGAAGAGAAAGAAATGTCAATTCCAGCCTAGTCCCCTAAAGTGAAATAAAAGAAACAAAGTAAATAAGGAAAGAGAAGTAAATACAGTATCTCCAGGGTGATTGCCTCTATCTAGTCCAATAGAGGCAAGTATGAAACCAATAGAAACACCATCTTATCCTCTTAGTTATCACCACACACAGAATGTCATCTCTTGGTGGCCTAAAGAGAAAGAAGTGTGCTGCATCCATCTTTAATGAATACAGCATATCTCTCACCTGCTTGTATTTTAGCAACCCCAAACTTCTGAAAAAGGAGATGGGAGAATTTGTTCTTCTTGTTTGCCCTGAATCATGAGGATGGATTAAAGTAAGTTTTGGTCTGCTATGTTTTTTTAAGGATTACTTTGAGTAATTTTGTTTTCTTTCTGCTCTTCTGTTCTTTAAGGGTTCAGGTTTGCGATCAGTCCTTCAGAACTTGTGATCAAGATGTAATCTTTTACTTTTTAAATTAGAGAAAAACAGGCTGTTATATGCACAGATAGTTGTAAGGGCTGCAGGTAATTGGAAAACACTGAATATCATGAGACTCACTGTGAAGTCACAAGGGTGGCAGTCTGCCCTCCATCACACTGAAATCATTTGAGCCTTGAGCCTGCCTTTCTAGCAGGTTCAAATTCACCACAGTGACAAAACAGGCCATAACCTTCCCCTGTGGGGGAACCATCCCTTGGTCTGTAGGGATGCTCAAGCCATGAGATGGAGGGATGCTGCTCTGAATACTTCACAAAATGTCTCAGCAGATAGTTCTTAACATCATGTCCTCCTGTCACATGATCTGTACTGCCCTCTCCCCTCAACAAGGCTCATGCCATGCCCATCCATACGTTCTTCAAATCAGTTAATATATTTATTACATATTTATCTCTCTTACTCCCCTACACCCTGGATTGATATCAGTCCTTGACAGATACACTAACTCAAGACTAAACAGATAGTCATCAATATCTTGGATTTTATCTTCTATTATTTAGACCGGTATTGAACCATGACATGGATAGTTCATGGGGACTGTGATGAACAAAAGAATTTATTTGTTTCCCTACAGCTGAAATATGGCCCCCACAAACCCCACAGCTGTGATGTATCACAATGTCTGGACATACTCAGAAACCTAACTCAACCACCTCCTCACAGATTTACAAATCAATCAGAGCAAAATCAGGAGACCTGGTGGAGGCTGCTTTCTTAAATCATATTTGAAATGTGAAATTAAGAAAACAGCAAAAACAAAACGTGGAAGAAAAAGACCTGTGTATAAAAGGCAATTCAGACAGGTTCCACTGAAATAAAGAGTTCTGTTCAGCTCTCCTATTATAATTACACCTCACTGCTACCTCTCTCTGATGACTGCCTACAAACTGGCCCTTGGCAGCCCTCCCTCTAAGCAGTCTCTTTAGTTTATTGCTCTCTTGGAGCTGGCATCCCTACCTGTCTATAAGAAGCACCTGAACAGATGCCTAGCTGAGGCCCTAAAGAAACTGCTTGCACACACCTTCAAGTCAGAACTTCATTTGAGACCCTGTAGACTTTGGCTATGAAGCTGATGCAGCAGATGACAAGAAAGGAGGAAACCAAAGATATCAAGACCACATTCCTGCTGATCCTTCTAAGTACTTCATCAGGGAATAAGGGATCTAGGTCAGGATAACATGTTAAGTTCCTTAACACAGCACTGGGCTCGCTCACAGCATGGCTGTTGACCACCTCAGGTTCCTCACAGCTGGAGCAACAAGTCCTCAGTGCATCCAAGAACAAAACAGAATGGATTTAACAGGATTGTTTTTTCATAGCTGCCTTCTAAGAGTCTCATGGTCATTTAGGTACTGCCAATGTTGTGAGATGCCTTTAACACTCCCATCTGATTGGCAGTGAAGTGTGACACCACTAGCACTGAACTTTCTGCAGTGTCTGTTAGAGATAAGGGGGGGGGAGAACTTGAATAATTTATATAGTTAGTTTAATTTAAATAATTTATATGCTAAGCATTGCAAACAGAGCTGAAGTTGATAATGAGACCAAGAAGCACATTTTGAACTCAGTTGCAGACTCTACTGCATTGTAATTCTTGCAGGATATAGGATTTCCTAGCAGTATAAAGGCCTAGAAGTGTAAACAGGGTAGCTGCTTGAAGAAGAGTCTGTACAGATTCTTTCATTGCCAATTAGCACTGGATCATCTTCTGTTCTGTACAGTTTGTTCAGTTTGAATCTCCTAAAACTATCAAAAGCTGTATGTGTTTTCCCAAGCCACAGTGAAAAGACTGGCTCCATTGTTTGACAAATAACAGTGTGTAACTGGTGTAATATGTAATCAGGAATCAATTAAAGAGATATCAACAGGAAAGGAAAGATAAGGGAAAACCAGAAGAAAATCAATGAACAACATAAGGGAATTGATCATTCAAAGGGTCTTCCTTAAGCCACTGGGTCCTCTCAGAGGAATCTTTGCTGCATGTTGCATAGGCTTTGTCGTATCTTCTTCAGCTTTTTTGGGGCTGTTTTACAAGAGAAAACCCTTCTTTTTAGCAGTGAGGTAAAAGAAATATATCCAAGACTCCCACCTCCCAGGTTCATTGAGTGGCCACTGCCTTTTATACTTAGAATGCAAGTGAAATACATCTGAGAGGTTGCTTAGAGCTAAAGAAAATTGATGCTAAACTTTGTGAATTCTTGCATGAATTCACAGGGAATATCTCCAGGAACACTTTAGAAGATGTACATATCCTCCTCAGGGATGCAAGCATCATAGAGATCACTAGCACATACCTCATGAAAAATGATTTCCCACAAATCCTTACACAGTTTAAGAGCCATCTTTGTCATAGCAGACCAGCTATTTGCTACTGGCTTCTTTTATCAAGATTTTTTTTTTTTCTGCTTGAATTTCTAACATCCTTGAAAACATACTTACTAGTTTCAAAGAAGCACTAGAACATCAGTAATGAATCCATATTACCAACTCCAGCAATTGCTTTGAGTGTCGGGATATTTTGTGTTGATCCACGACTCCTCCCAGAGTTCTGCTGTTTTGTGTAAAAATCACAGGTTTTAGTTACAAAATAAACACCTTTCCAGACATGAACTGATGTGAACAAAAAAAACGCCTGAAAATATGAACCAGGTCCTGAGCCCTGGAGACTTGAAAACTACAAGAGAAGTGAAAAGAAGCTGTAAATGTAACTATTGGAAAAATGAAAAATTAAAAAAAAAAAAAAAAAAAAGGGGGGGGGGAGAAAAATAGCCCTGATGTTTTTAGTGGGTCTTATTCATCACTTCTGAACATTTGTATGCTGGCACAGTAGTGAAACCATGAAACACTTCGGAGCTTTTTCTTGTAGAATGCCAAGATTTGTGTCATTTCCTCTTGTCAGTTGTACAGCAGTTAGGGAATTCATATGCCCAATGAAAACAGCACTAATGGTGAAGCAAAGAACTAGTTCCAGGGACTTTTCAGGATACCAAGTGTGTCAAAGGCAAAAGCTTAATGTGAGGAAGTACAGAGCTCACTATCTTCCTCTGACTGCCCAGGAAGACTAATGGATCCCAGGCTCTCTCTGAGCCCCACAGGTAGGTTTGGGAAAGATCATACACGTAGAGAAGATGTGGTTGTGGTAATAACTCCCTCCAGTGAAGGACCTAACTACATTCCTAAAAGTAGGAGAGGCTTTGGGAATCTGGGTTCATCAGCTGTGGGACCAGATTTTACCATCTGCTAAGATGTGCACCATCTTGTATCTCAGCCAAGGCCAAAATGAAGATTGTGTACTCAGACATGAGCTCTTACACTCCTCACCTAAACTTTCTGACCCCTCTACCCTTTGCTTGGAAAATCATGTACTTCAGAACCTGAAGCAGTCATTCCACTGCTGTCTGCCACTGACTTTTAGGATCCTCCATTTCACAAGAATAGGAAGACAGAAATTCTAGTTCAGAAAAGCCAGAATTTTTGTTTCCTAAATGAAACGTGGGATATGTGCCCTTTACTAACCACAAACAAAAGCTGCAAAATGTAGCTGTCTCCCATCTCTTTGTTGTAGTGGTTTATGTTACGAATTAAAAATAACTTCAACCCCACCTGGTGCTGAACTAGATGAACTCCAGAGATTGCTTCCAACCCCACCTACTCTGTAGTAAAGTGACCGCAGTTGAACTATTTTTAGGAACCAAACCAGGGAGGGGGGACAAGGAACTAGCCATGCTACATGTGTTTCATAGCATTTGAGCTTATAAAGGTTGCTAGAAATAAAACTGGGATAATTTCATCTCCAGTTTGTCAGCAAGTGTTCTCAAGACAAGGAATTTGGATTTACACCACTGATCTGATCTCCTTCTAGCCAAGGATGAGATAAAGCAAAGGACTGTAGACTTGTCTGCTTCAGCATTAAACATTTTCAGTTTTGGTTGATGTCTCTACCGGTGAAATATTGGGGGGAATTAAAATAACCAACAGAATTTGCTGTACTGAACATTATAGTGTTGGTCCTTGTCTTCTGCCAGGTAGTGCTTGCTGCCTTGGAAGATGGTGTTCTCCCCGTTTCACCCCCATAATTCACAGGGTCAATTATGGAGAGCTAGACAGAGAGAGCAGGAGAATTATTTCCTGACCCCAGGCACCGTGAGTTGAAAGATTCCTTTATCTTTAGCTGGTGATGTCTTGATACCAACAGAAAGTTATTGCCACTGCTGGTAAATCAAAGCATTTAAAAATCATTACAGTAAGATATGTAATAGGTTTTCTTTCCGTCAAGATCTCTTTGTGCTGTTCAAAACACAAGCAGGGATGAGCCTTTCTCCCAGTGGTGGGTGGTAACAGTCAGAGCTCCTCTGACTTCCTCACATCTGACAGCCCTTTCCCTCTGCTCTTTAGGGAGGGAAAGGTTGAAGGTCACCTCTGCCTTTCTTGTTTCCTTCCCCGATGCTCTCTGAGAAGGAAAGGCCTGAAATTCATATTGGTGACATCAAGTACAGGGTCTGCTGTGCTACTGCACTTTTAAATTAACAAAGCATCGAGCATTGTCTTTCCTTCTCTCTCTGCCACTTGGCTTCTCTTTCTCATTTGTGGCTAAGCTGACCAAGAGTCTCCTCTGCCTAATTTCCATCTAGGGCTGAGCATCCCTACTGCCCTCCCAACAGCAGGCTCAGGGCTCAGCTTTCCCTGTTCCTCACTGATGACTGGACTTCAGCGATGCAGCAGGATAAGGCGGAGAGAAAGCTGATCTCACCTGTCTGTCTCCCTCTTGAACCACCCAACAGATCTCTAAGTTTCTTTCACAAATCTGTGTTTCTATGCATCTATGTTCCTAAAAATTTTTTCCAACCCACGCAGCTCTTTGCCATTTCCTTTCCTATTTCCTTAAAATCCCATCCTTAAAATCACCATCACCACCAGCCTGTGTGGTGGTGGTGTAATCCTGGCTGACCCAACATGGAGAAGGAAGAAGAGGAAAATGCACAGGTCAGGGTTTTTTCCACTTCCACTTATTGGAAATATCAAATTAAAAAGAAATTGAGAAAGAATTAAAAGAGGTATAGAGCAAGGTTCCTCTATAAAGAAGACAGATTTTTAACTAGACAGCTGTTTTAATCAACTTGCAACTACTGCTGTTTTCCCCTCTCCCAAATTAATGCATTCACGACATGTAATTGTGTATGATGTACATCTACAACTCCTCACTTCTTTCTTTTTTTTTTTAATGAAACATCAGGGTGTTAGTGTTTTTTGTTTGTTTGTTTGTTTGTTTTTGTTTTGTGTGGGGTTCTTTTTGTTTTGGACAAGGACTTACTAAACAAGGCAACCCGAATTGCTCAAGTCACCGAGTTTGCTCAAGCCTGAGGACTGCATTCATTATTATTATTGTATTTAATTAGTAATGATATATAATCATAAATTATGCAACAGTAAATAAGTTGTGATCCCTGCTGTAAATGTCTCAAAATCTAATAGACTAGTAGATTCTTTATGGAAGAATGCTGGTCAAACTAGCTGAAATCACAAACATCACATCAAATAAACCAAGGTTTGTGTGAGTGGGGGGTGGGTAGGGACAGGGGCGTTGTGGTGGTTTTTTTGGTTTTGTGGTTTTTGTTTTTGTTTTTTTTTTCCCCTTCAAAATTATGCACAGAACACTTAATTCCACCTTTCAAGAGTGTGTTTTAGGTCAAATGTCCCCTTTTGTCTGCTAAACCCACAGATCATTTTCTCCTTTAAATGTAGATAATTATCTGTTGTTTGAAAAAAGATAATTGAAGGACTTCTGATGAAAGTGAAATTTTCCCACAATTCAAATAATAGTTCTGAAAGCCATTTCTTGTGAGAGCAATAGTTTAGCTGTCTTACATCCCCAGCCTTCACAGGGCTGGGCTCCCCTGCCAGGCTACAAATCCCATGGTGCCCCCCATCCACAGCATTTGCCTGAGGCACCACGACAGCTCAGGTCTGGCCGCTTGGAAATTGAATTTCAATTTGAGAAAAGTCTAAATGTTCTTCTTCAATCAAAGATGTCAGACCAAAAAGTTTCAGTGTTTCTGGAACTCCTTGTGCCAAGATGGGTTTTGATATTCTGCCTTTTCATTCCAATCCAGAAAAAAAACCCCAAATGTTGACAAAACTACAATTGCTTAAGACAGTTTTCCTCTTTAGTTTCGTTTTGTTAGAGTAAAGCAGAAGACTGTGAGGGCATTTCCACTTGTGTTTACTTCATTTAGGAAGTTTTAAAATAAGGTGGAATCTGTTGCCCTCTTAAAGGAATAATAGTGTTTGGTTTAACTATTTTAAGTAAGGCTGTGGTTAAACGTTACAGCAATCCAAGTACATGGCACCAGCTAAAGGATCACAAAAGCATCGAGCACATGAAAAAAAAAAAAAAGTGCTGATCTTAGATACTGCTGCTTCAAATGTCTTTGATGTTTTTTGATGCTTTAACTGTGCCTCAAAAAGTTTCAGACTGAGCCTAAGGTTCAGATAGAATCTGGGATTAATGCCCAGCTGTAGAAAAATCTATTTTCTATTCTTCTATGTAAAACTAATGTTAAAACTTGAACATTTTGGCAGAGCTTGCTAGTTCACTGATGTAATTTGATTGTGTGTTCACACCTGGTCTGGATATATTACACTACAGTGTTGAGTGCATAGCTCCTGTACTAGAGATTTTGATGCTATATATAATCAATTGTCCTCTGTCAATCGACATAACTCATCAGTTTCCTTAGCTCTGCCACCCCTACAGGCAGAAGAAGCCATGAGAAGCCCAAAAGGTGGGTTAGGAATGGTAGCAAGATAATTTTAGGCCATGTGGCCACACTTCCATCTGGTGTGGTTACACTAGTACAAACCTGCTGCAGATGAAAATTGAGGTTCACTCCTGATTTTAGAGCCACAGACAAAAGTAACTGCAATATCAGATACCTGTGAGACAGCACCAGTAATGTTTAGTCACTCACAAGTTAAATATAGATTTTCTTAGCTGCTAACCCTGTCCAATTCAATTGTGATCAGAACACTAAAGAACTCGGCTCAGTTTTTGGCATAACTGTAAGAAAACAAACATGTCATACTTCATCACCTGCAAATGGCTGCACAGGCAGAGCCTCTGGATCCAGGCAGAATGTCCTGTCTCTGACAAAGGCCAGCACTGGATGTGTGGAAAAGCTCTGTTAAGAGCAGGTGTTGATACTGCCTGGGGGTTTCTTCCTTGCCTTGAAACTTAATTAATAAATTTATTGACAAGGCACATGATGCAGGGTACCATCATCACACACTTTTTTTTGCAGGGAGACTGACAAAGTGAAACTATCACCCTTCTGCCAGGGATGGACTTTGAGACACCCCTTTGGCAACGGCCAGTCCGTTGCGGGGCTCTCAGAGTGCAGCAAGGGAAGGAAAGGCGTTTCAAAACATGTTTGCGAAACAACAGAAATCAGCAAAGGATACTCAAGGGCAAACATAGCACCTGAAACTACTTGTAATTCACATTTTGTTCCTGAGGAGGTAGAGCATGTTGGCAGTGTCCCTTTAACTGCATTGACACCGCAGAGCCGGTAGCAAGAGACTCTCCCTGCCAGTACCCGAGTCAGTGGCAATGCAAAGACACACTGGATTACAGAAAATGCAACTGTGCTGCTCTCAGAGCCTTTACTGAAATAGCTCACTCTTTAATAATATTGCTTTTCAGTCCCCTGTTTCTCAGAGCATTTTGTAACTGGACTTTCTCTGCTTTCACAACATCCCTCACAACAACTAACTCATTTCCAGTGAAAACAGAAGATCAAATGCCTGTCCTGAATGCACCTGAGACTCAGCAGCAGCAGGTGTGCACCTCCAGGATAACATGGACTTAAATAACAGAAATGCCTTTTTTTTAAGTGCTTAAGAATAGCTCCATGTATAATTGAAATATTTCTGCCACATATTGCCATGTCTCAGTTGATCCTGACATATGACAGCTGCTAACTAAATAAGTAACACAGGCAATAGCACAAATAATGTCTTTTAAAGCCAATCTAGGAACTGAATAGTTGAAAAAAAGGCCTCGTTGTATGGATGATTATGCTGAGAGCGAAGAGCCACCTGAACTGTACAAAGCTCAGCTGACCTGTGGCCTCAATCAAAACTCTTTAGGGATTCTTTTAAATACCTAAAGTTGATGTGTTGAAGTGCACTTAGAGTTATACTTCTAACTCTTGTAGAGCAACTACCTCGTGCTCCCAAACTGTAACAAAAACTGAGGCAGTGAAAGTAAATCTTCCCATTTGCGATTTTGGAAGATGTTCTGCCAGAACAGAAGTGACCTTTGCAGAGCTGCACAAAGTGACTGCCTAACAGTTCTCTTTTCACACTTTACTGAAGGGTATTCTTGATTTTATGTGGCATTTATCCTCTGCTCTCTGGAGACCACCACTGAAATCACCTGAACAGAGAAGATGACATCGAGACAGTACCACCTCCAGTGTTCTGTTTGGAGTGGAGAGTGACAAAACAAAACAATCTCTTGTCCTCAGCTCACAAATAGCTATGTTCTGAACCCTAGTGAAGAAATCTCCAGGATGAGCATCGAGATGGAGAATTTGGCTGTGCATCAGAACCAAGGAGATTTTAGGGCAATTTACCTATCTGAGCAGACAATTTTTCTTAGCAATGCTAAGGACTGCATCACTTCAGTACTGTTAAATATCTGTGAAGGAAAACAATGGTGACTGATGGAGAAGTGAGAAATGGTTATGGGCCCCATTCTGGCCATGTACTGGCCATTAACACTAATCTAAAAAAAGTCATGCTGTATTTGGGTGACCTTCACCCTCTTTCCTACAATAATCAGAACCCAAGTGCACCACAGACCAAGCTAAGTCTACTTGCAGACAACAGTGACTGTCAACCTGAGCCAGTCACAGGCACTTTGGGTGCTGAGCAATGCTTGCAGAAACAGTTTGTCACCCAGCTGAGGCCAAAAGAGCTACTATGATGAAGACAAGAAAGATATTTGAGAGAATCTTCATCAGGAAACACTTATCAGTCCAATGATGTATATGACTATGGTGGCAGGTAAAGATGTTAACCCTAAATCAAATTGTTTCAGTCACAATAAGGGCCAAATTTCCTTCTACTCCCTATCAAAGCACAGGGTTTGTGAACAGCGCACTGTTTTCAGTAGAAAAATCAGTTTTCTGACTGCATAAGAGAAAAAAAAAAAAATCTGAAACAAACCAATGAGCAAAAAAACCCCAGGGAGGCAACAGGGAAGAAAAGGAGGGAAGGGGTCCAAGTGAAGTGGTAAAATGTATGTCTGTCTCCCTATACGCAAAAATACCCAACCCTGTCTTCTGAACCAAAATCCTGATGTTGGAAGGCATGCAGGCTCAGAGGAAAACAACTGTAATTTGTGTGAAGAAGGCATTTGCAGCAATTCATTATAATTCCTTGCTTGCTGTCACCCGTCTCTAAAGTCACTGGCAATGCAGTACTTGTGTGAAGTTATTAAGGCCAAACTCTCTTTAGATTCATGGCAAGTGCCGAATGACAAGGCGAGAGCCCAGGCAGTGATAAAGTGAAGTGACATGCCATACCCCCTTCCTCTCCCCCACCCCATCACCACCATGCCAAGGATGAAAACACTGCAGATTTTGCAAATGAGAGCCACCTCTCCTCTCCCTGCCCTGTGCCGGCTTCTGCCTGACATACACACATCTCCTTGAAGCATGCACCCAGAGGAGGAAGCAGGGAGTGGAGAAAGGCAGAGGAAAATGTGCTTTTCCTCACTTTCCTTCCACAAAGATCACACAGGTTTCTCTCAGAGGTTCCCAAACAGATGGCATATATGTGAGATACAGGGATAGGCAGGTTGTGCAGAGGAGAGATCCAGGTGGGAACTTTTCAGCTATATGAGATAAAGGCACCTCTTCAAAAAATTATATATCTGTATAAATAAATTGATTGCCAACTTATCTATATCTAGGTTTATCCCTCTATCTGTGTTTCACTGTTCACTTTAGTAACCCCAAGACCAGAGAGAGGAGAGGCGAATTTCTTACAGACTCCCAGAAAATAAAATGTGTAAGTAAAAGATGATCACTCTGGAGATCAGGGCTCCTTTCAAACTGCTTTTCTCTGTCCCCTCCTGTTTTTTCTTGCATCCTTGGCCTCTGTGTTTTTTTCCTTCCTCTGCCTGTCCCTTCTTTTCCTAAGCTGGGCAGAAAAATCAGCTTAAAGGATAATACTGCTCAGCTTTCAGTAGGATAACATAGCCAGCCCACTGGGAAGAGAAAACCTCAAACCCAACCAGAACGATGAAAACAAGCAGGTTATTAAAGGTCCTCCTAAAGCGACAGCTAAACCCATGTTTGCAGATACTCACAGGCTGTTGCTCAGCAGTGAGGATCTCTGGTTCAAATCCAAGTGCTTGCCAACAGCAGGGTTGTAGTGGGAAAATATCCTCTCCTCCCTCTTAGCCCCTTACTCTGGAAAAGCCATATGCTATTTTAGCAGTGTAGGGATGCTCATAGGCTCTGAGCACAATCTGTCAGAAACCAAAGAGGAATCACCTTGCCCAAAAGACTTCTACAAGTTAAATTAACCTGCAGTCAGCTTCTACCCATGTTAGGTTTCAAAACTGCAGCAAAACCTATATTGCCAAAACTTCAAACAGATGAGCAGGGCTATTAAGAGGTATCTGATGGGACCAGGTATATAACTGCAGTTCACTGTGTTCTCATGCCCTGGATCATGGTCACCCCTGAAGTTATCCTTCACACTGTGGTACTGATGACCCATCTCACCTCCCTCGAGGCTAGGGAGAACATGTAGAACTTTGCGAGTATGTCTGAAAATTCAGTCATTCAAAATCTCGGGAAAGCAGTCTTGCAAAAGGCTTTCCATAGCACCTGCAACCAGGGAAAGGTCCATCAGCAGCTACCCCTCACTGCCCTCCCAGGAGAAAATATGAATGCTGTTGACTTTTCTGATCTTAGTAGGGTGAGAGAGGTTTTGCCTTTCAAACACCTGAGGATTTCAAATGAAGTCACCTTCTTGATGGAACCAGCTAAGCATGTGGGGGATGGATGCTCCAGAAGAGCACCCAGAAAGGAAAGGGGCCCTGACTCCCCAGGAGATCAGGAAAGTCTTATTCCACTGACTTTTACAGAAGTTGGGTCTTGAAATGTTCTTGGGAACCCAGGAGTGAGTTAGCTCTAAGCCAAGATTTAAAGCTAGGGCACAACATAAATGCACCCACTTGTTTAAATTAAAATTGCCCATAACCCTTTTATTTCCTTGCATCTGATTCTTCCCTGGCAGATGACAAGAAATTGCTGGTCGTTTGCGGTTTTTCTTGCAGTGAAAAGCCACAATCAATCATGCTTTCTTCTGACCCTGCAGTTACAGAGAAACAGAATGAGTCTGAGCTATATTTTCAGACTCCACAGGTTGCTCTGACTCTGTATTTGGTGCTGCGTCCTCCCTCTCTGCTTCCATGTTATAAAAGATCAGGACTCTCTTTTATAAAATAGTTCTGGCATTTCCATTATCACACATGCCTGAGAACAGGGATGCGATTGCATTGAATAGTGTGAAAAAAAGAAAGGAGAAGGGGAAAAAAAAGAAGAAAAATCAAAGCACAGCCGAGTTGATTATTTAAAGAGCTGGGTGAAATTTGCCATCCTTTTAAAGCATCCTGGGCTCTGGAATATCACTGTGTCACTTAATGTTTGCAGTTAAGTATTTACAGATCTGTTTCCATGGCAACCGATTCTTCAAAGTTACTTTTACAATTCTGTTTTCTAAAATGTGTTTCTTTGGTTGATTGCACAGGGATATTTGGAAAGCAGCCAGGTCTAAATCATGATTTTTTTCCCATTAAGGAGAGGTCCTTTCTAATCATGTTTAGTTAGTTCTTTGATGGCTTTATCTTGATTCGAAAATATATTTTGGTTTTTTTTGTAAGCAGGTGGGAGAGTGAAGGGGGGAAAACATGAACAAGCATCGTGGGACTTCAGAAAAAAAAAAGTGTTGGAAATTAGGGATGTGAAATAACCTTGTCTGAGTTGATTTTACATATCCTTTCATTGTTTAGGAGAGTAGGCCTTTAACCACAACAAAATAAATAAATAAATGTCCCACTGACAGCTTGAATGCATTTCGAGGCCACAGGAGAAGATGACTCACTTATTAATTAGTCAGGGAGATGGCAGCATGGGGCGGGATGATGAACAGTAGAAACAGTGCAGACACTGAGACAGGTAGATTCAGTGTGTGCAAGGGTTGGTTGCCCCCAGCTGTACAGAAGCACCTGAATGGAGCAGGTGAAGGTTGAACCTCACCAGAAACGAGACACCTCATGAAGCAGTAGCAGGGAAACAGCTACGAGTTCCGCTATGGTTGCCTTTGCAGCTGTGGGCAAGGTAATTTGAAATGTGTCTTTCTGAAGATGTGAAGGATGTGTGTTTGTCCTGAGCCCACTGACTTGTGCTCTTCCCATCCTGGCAGGACCATCTTTCCATCCCTACATCTGGCCACTAGTCCTTCCCAAGCACACAGAAGGAAACATGAGAACTTAACCTAGGAAAGCAATTTGTTGGGAGCCATGCAAGTATGTGGGATAGATGGGAAAGGGATATATGCCCTCTCATAAGATACTGTCCCTATCTGAAATCAGAGACAAACTTAAATTTGTCAGGTTGACTGCTAAGAGATGATGCTTAGCAGTGGTTTAGGATAGGTGTAAACTTTTGGGCACATGTTGGAGGAAAAATCAGCCCAGGTGTGCTTGTAAACCTCACCACAAACGGAGAGTCCTGCAATGCTCAACAAGCCACCTCCCAGGAAACGTTCAAGGTCAGGTTGAACTGGGGTCTGAAAAACCTGATATAGGTGAAGTTGTTTCTGCTTATTGCAGGGACATGGGACTGGATGACCTCTAATGGTCCCTTTCAACCCAAACTATTCTGTGATTCCATGATTCCATGACTGTATGATTCTATGTCCCTGTTGATGGAAACAGGAAAAGTATTCTGTTAGTTGGCTGGCTTCACTGGTTGATGTAGCTGAAGGTGAGCCTTTAGTATCATTTATAGCTTACTCCTGTGCTACAGGAGGCAAGGGGGTGCATCTCCAGGGAAAGGTTGGGACCAGAAGGCAGAATATTACAGAATAATCGGAGTCTCACAGAGTGTTTCCCAAGGCAGATTGGTGGGGTATCTGGCATTGATAAAGTAGATTCAATATGGAGAGTATTACAATAAGATAAAGAGGGATGGAGAGACATATAGTCTGATCCATAATTTCTAATGCTTTGTGTGAGATAACATCAGATGGTCAAATCAAGAAATGAGATGTCAGGACTCCCAGGCTCTCTTTCTAGCTCTGCCAGTAATTAAGCATCTGACCACTCAGGCACTCTGTGCCTCTACTAACCTAAACTTTCAGAACTGTTGTCAGATTCTGTTAATTACTGTCTGCAAAGAGCTTACAAACCTACACAGGATAGATGTAGACAGGTATCCTATTTTTAATGCTAAAGTTCAAAATATTATAATTGGAGAACTGGAAAGGCGTGTGGAACTGAAACTGAAGCAATAGAATTACAGGAAAGTTAAGGAAAACAAAGGAAAAAAAATCTTGAGGGAAAAAGAAAAGAAAATGAAGACTCCTAGACAGGTGACAGGGCAGGTGAGTTTTGGCTTACTGAGATAATAAGCCACTCTTTTTAAACTTTTTCACTTTTTCCCCCTTGCTGCAGAAATGCTCCATTAACTCTCAGGAAGATGATTGACCATTTGCCCTTTCTAGACAAAGCTGAAATAGTAGAAACATCACAGCAAAACATATGACCCAGCTTTTGGCACACCCTGTGGCTCCAAACCTTTAATGCGCAACACAGAGTCTTGGAATCTGAAGGGAGATGACAAAGAGACACTGCCTTGCTGCAATGTTTATTAAATGGACAACAGAAACGAAGAGGAACAGGAGAAGTTGCAGAGGGCAAATTTCCTCCTTGAGGGGGATGGAGGGACTTGATTTATCCTGATTTATTTACCCTTAAGTGTACTGAGTGAAAAGAAATCTTCGTAATGCATGACCTTGAGGACAAAGAAGCAACAAGAGGTGGGTATGATCACCCCCCCCCCCCCCCCCCCAAAAAAAAAAACACCTCAGAAAGGAGGGTAAAAGAAGAGGAGAAGAAAATCAAAATTAAACATAATACAATGGAGTTTGGCAGGGACCTGTTATATTTTTAATTTAAGCTGGCTGGTGGTTTTTCATAGCCTCTTAAAAAGGGATCCAAATCACAAAAGCAACAGGTGATAATAATAGCCCTTACCAACTCCTCTTTCTTCTCCCTGGCCATTTGTTGACTGGTCCAGCTGAGTGAACATTGTTGTATGAAAAGAGAATGACCTGACCCACTCTGAGTAACCAGCTCTTGAGCCTCCAAGCTCAGGATCACAGTTGGAGAAGGAACAGAAAAGCTTATCTGTGTGCAAAGATACAGATTTTCTGCTGCTGAAAATTAGTCCTTCCCTCTTAAAAGCAGCAGAGGCATTGTACGTGTCTTTGTGACTAAATTAAACAGTTTGGGAACCATTCTCCAGCCCCACAACCAACTGACACAGTCTGACCACACTCACAGCAAGTAGGTCTGTTATTTCGTGTGGGCTGTGCTCAGAGTAGTGGGAGAGAAACCCCACATAACAGATCAGTGTTAGCCAAGCCTGGAAATGAGGGCATGTGCTAAAGCCATGAGATGTGGAATAAGGGTGTATCAGCACCCATGAGTGTGGAGAGCCTGCTGGAAACACAGTGGGCAGGGTAGGATGGGAGAAGACAAACCTGGCAGATATTTATTCACACTATTTTTGGGAATGGTCCTTGATGTGCACTTTCATGTAGGGACCGGTGATCAGTTTGGATACAGGCCAAAACTGTAAAGGGATGTGCTAATGGTTCAGCAGTGTGGGAAACTGTAGGGCAGGGCACATACCAGCATCCTGGACCGTTCTATTTGCAGGTAGAGATGTAGGCATTGTTGCCCATAAAGGCAGCAATCTGTTGGCCTTCACTCACTCTTTGCTTTACACATTGTGGAGAAACTCAAAGCCAAAAGACACTGTGGTGTAGGTTTTCTGGAGCTCTCTTTAACATTGTATGCTATTATTTCATTAGGATACAAGTACATATTTTTTTTCTCCTTGTTTATATGGGAAATATGTCAGAGAGGAGTCAAGACAAACTAGGCTTTCTCTCATAAGCTATGCTCTATAACACATTCATTATTTTTATGAAGACATCTTGGAAAGAAACTTTTCTAAGCCAGCAACTCTTTCAGACTTTCATATACAGTGTAATAAGTCTTTGTCCAGTCCTTCTGGAATGAAACAAGTTGACTTCACTAATAGTCTATTGAGTTCTCACATCTCTATTATAAATAATTTTAGCTGCAGACATTTAATTAATGTTATAAATATACTATTTATGATGTGCTTTGGGAAATTACTAGTTCCCTCAGTATACATCATGTTTGGGTTTATTGTTTTACTTTGCCTTGCTGCAGTGGCCAGGTGCTTTGCAGATTCCTGAGCAATCACAGCCTTGCTGTGGGGGCTCTGCCTTCCTATTCACTCTGTCACTGGGGAGATGGGAGCTTACCATCTTCCTGTGGTCTTTAGGCATCTAATTTAAATGCAAATGGAGTGAGTAGTGTGCAACTGAGGTTCATCTAAGGATTAAGTGCCTAAGAGTTAGATGCCTACCCTGAGCTTGTCCTTAGCCTCCCTGTGCAGTGAGAGGAGAACAGTAACAACCTGAATATCCACCTAGAAACAGTCAGGTGTTCTCATTCATTGCCTGCCCATTTTTCTCTGCTGGACCTAAAAGAAAACCAAGGAAGCTCAGACCTCTTGTCCTTACTTCTAAATGTTAAAAATAAAAGACAGGAATCCCACTCCTATACAATGAATAGAGATACACTGAGGCTCCAGATTTCACAGGATTTGCTTCAGATAGCTACAGGTGTACAGTGTGAACACTCCCCTCTGTGCTCAGGCTTTGATCCGTCCCTGTGGCTTTCCATCTTAGAAATGTGCTGTTAGGCTGGGATTTCCAAAAAGAAGCCAGAAAAACTTTGTTGGGATGAAAGTGCCTGTCTGTAGCAGGCCCCAGTGAAAAGCCAGGACTGAGTTTTCATAAAAATGCCATTCATGGAGTGGTAGGACTGCCTCCAACAGAATGGGTTTTGCAACAAAAAAGTTTGTTGGTTACACCCTGGTTTATGCAGTAATTTCCATCAGAGGATACAAAACTTCTTACACAACTCCCTCTAGAAGAGCTGAAAACTCATGTGATGTTTGGCATTGTCATGACTCAAAGGTTTCTTTTTTTGATTGAGTACGTTGAGGTACATTAAGTTATCAGGCAACAAGAAGCACACAATGAGCCAGTAAAACATCTGACAAAATACAAAGCTACATATATGATCCTGAAGTAAAAGCACAAATCTGAGAATTTAGAAAGACTGAAATAGGTCTATTTTTTTACATAGATACACACTGTAAATCAAAACATTTAATTTTATCTAATGACATCTCTAATTCCTCTCAAAATGCATGAAACATATGCCTTTTTCTTGACTAAGTAAATGTGCATGAGTAGCTTTACGGGTTTTATTCTCTGGCCACACAGCACCTTGCACACTGGACTCTCATTTCAAGTGTGGATCACCTGATGCTGCTGTTGTTGTCGTTAGCTGGAACAGAAAATTTGTAACCCCTTTCTGGGACTAAAAGTATGAACCTGTGTTTAGTGTAAGGATCCTTGATAACAGGGGAAGTTTTATACACGCACAAAGCCCCGTAGTGTTCCTTGCAATTGTGAAACTTGTTCTGATGTGTTGGTGGAGCCTGTAACATTTCACTCACTCACTCACACACACACACACAGATAAGACAGAGTCTTCTGCCACTTTTTATCTGGCAACATATTAATCTTGCGTTTCGCATTCTCTAAAAGCTTCACCATTATAACATAATTACTGCTGAAATTGACCTTTAAAATATATTCCAAATTTCAAATGTCTTTAAACCCCTCAGTGAGCACCATTTTTCAATTTCACATATTGTTTTCTTTTTTAGGAGAAATGGGACAAAAGATGGGAAAGAGCATTAGCAAATGAATGTCAGCATGTGACATATGCACGTAGTGATAAAGCAAAATCTTGCAAAAATTTACCTGGGCATTTTTAATATCCAGTCTTCAAGCAGTTACAATTTCCCTTAAGCTAAATGAAAATGTAATAAGACTAACTAAAATGTTGCATTTGTGTCTCACCCTTCCCTAAAGTAATTCAATCAATCAGTTTAGCTTCACTAATATTCAAATGTATATCTGAAACCAGCAATATTAAAGTTCAAGTACTCCTCAGCCTCTAAATACATTTAAACTACCTTTATTAGAACATGCACTTTCCTAAATTAGTATTAGTACCTAAAATTGGTTGTGTTTCTAACTACCCTTAAAGGAAAACATAACCTTGCCTGCAAATGAGATGTTGAACTGTATGTGGAGGCAGATTTCTGTAACACAGCATCTAAGACTGAAAATGTGCATATTATAATGCACTGATTAACTTGTGTGTGCTCACATTACTGTGCAAATAATAAAGTATAAAAACACATGGTACAACTTCCACCCAGTAGCATTTGTGTCCAGCTTTGTTTCTTCCGTCTCCCTGTCCCAGGCAAGGGAAGGCAGAGGACATGGAGGAGAGCCAGGGGAGGGACTGCTGGGGAAAGGCATTGTCCCTTTGTCCATGAAAAAGCTGACATGGGTTTGTTTGTGTGGTTTTCAGTTGTGGGGTATCCTGGAGAAATCCTATCTGGAAAAGACAGCTCATGGATCTCTTACCCTGCCTTCTCCCACTCAGGCAAGTGTATGGTCTTCACACAGGACCAGTGCATAAGTGGTGTGTCTCTGCTCACCCTTGAAAGTGTACATTCCAAGGATGGTTTGCAATCTCACGCTAAACAAGCCCACTTACACCGGGGTGGGAGGGAAGGGATAAAAAACAAGAGGCAACTGTACCCACAGAGGCCCCCAGCCTTTGAAGAACTCTCTGCACTTCAGAGGTTGCTTTGAGCCCACACTGGAGTGAAAGGTCTGAAGATAAGCATAGCTCTGGCTCTACACTCGATTTCTCAGACCCCTTGCATGGTCTTAGCTCTGTTCCGTTGACAAAACTGCCTAGACACCTGAGGTATTGCCTGAATGCTCTGAAAACCTTTATAGAAGCATACAATCACTGAATAGCTTGGGTTGGAAGGGATTTTAAAGATTACCTAGTTCTAAAGCCCCCCTTGCCATGGGCAGGGACACTTCCCTGTAGATCAGGTTGCTCTAAGCCCCTTCCAATCTGGCCTTGAACACTTCCAGGGAGGGAGCATCTGGGCAACCTATTTCAGTGCCTCAACACCCTCATGTTTTGTGCAGACCCTTCCCTATATGACCAAGAGGGTGCTGACACCCCAGACTTTAGGGGACCATCTCCAACCTTGGGAGGCACGTGAGCAATATCAGGCAGGCAGTTACACTGCCAGGGCACGGGTTGGGCAGCTTCATGACGGACACAAAAGAGGACAGCCTCACTGAAAAACACTGGTTTTGTGTCCATTTACCCCAGCTGAGGATCCAGTCCATTATTTCCAGTTAGGTTTGATGGAGGATTAATCCAATCTCAAGTGTCAGTGTTCTGCCCCCTGACAGCTGCTTACAGTGTGACGCGTGTGCAGTAACCTGCTGGCCCACCTTACCTTTTGCTTTATGAAAAAATGCCATGCAGAGTCAAGCTTGGTAGAAATGAAGACAAATGAAAATAATTGGAAATCTCATTAGTGACCATCCAACAGCTTCGCTGAAAGGTAGGTTTTTTGCTTTCCCTCGCACACACCTGGTTTGCATTGTGAGGTTTTGTTGTGCATGCCCTACACACACACCCACACCTCCTCCTTCATCCCTTCTATAGGGTGGTGAGATAATGCAAATAAATTGCTCTGCCTCCTTTGCACAAAGGTTTACATATTGTTCTGTTGATAACGTTTTTGGTATGCCTAATAGATATACGGGAGAAATATCTGTCTCTAGCACTTCTAAAGTTTGTGTATTATCTAACTAGCTCATACTGCTTTAGAGGCTTTAAGCCCTCCATAAGAAGTCCTTTTGCCTGTGAATCTTTTATGTTACACCTAGGTGTCCTCATTATAGGGGCTCTACTATTTGACAAGCAATGCTTGTCTCTACAGTCGGTGATGAACACAGCATGACAGGCAATGTGTGCCTCTGTCCAAAGCACTGAATCACAATAAAATGGTAAATTACTGTCTGTCATAGCTAGAAACTGCAGTGAGTAATATTCAATTCCCTATTCTACATAAGATGAGGTGGTGGCGGGGGAAGGTGCACTCCTTTGGTGGTGGTGGTGGGAAAAGCTAGTGCTATACTCCTTTTTATTGAATCTTTGCAATTGAAAACGTACCTGGGCACTGAGAAAGAAAGCAAAAGAGGGGTTGTAGCAAGAGGAAAAAAGATGAATTACTGGTAAATGGAGTTATCGCTAGAATATTTTTGGACAGCTCAGATTTGTTATTGTTTGGGGATCATCAGGACAGAGATATTTGCAAATGGGATTCACTCTTCTCACTCTCTGGCAGAAATACGGAGTTCAGTTTCGATTAAAATGCAATAATAATTGTGAGTTGGACTGTGTGTTACTGCTTCTCAGAAAAGCCCCCATTAGAGAAGCCTCTATTTTAAAACAAGCCATTCATCATTGGAGTATAATTTCCAGTAAATATATTGTTTGTTCAACTGTAATGCTAGAGATAATGTTTAAAATTCTCCCCTCATATCTCATTATGAAATAATTGATAGCAACATGGCCATTTCTTTTCATTTGTGAGGCTTTTTTTGTTGTTGTTTTTCTCCCCTCTTCCTTTAAGGCAAACTCTTGAAATAATCAATATCAGCAGTTTCAAAAGTGTGATACAATAAATAAATCTCTCAGACAATGACAGAGAACATCCTTATTATAATAAATTTACCATAAATAAAACTGTGTGTGATATTCCTAAGAGCCATTTTACATGAATGCCTTCAAATTTTGTGCAAGGAGAGAGGAAAAGGGGGAGGGGAGAGAGAAGAGGACAAAGATGTGTATTCAACAAATTGCTTCATTCTCAAAATATATTACATTTGGCTTGCTGTATGGTGCATGCAAAGAAAACTCCTTTCCCCTTGCAGAAACACACTGCAGTGTTTGAAGTTGTTCAGTGATACTGGCCTTGGTTACCACATATGCATCCTTTTTTAATAAGATATATTGCTACAGCAATTACTGCATTACTAATTGCTGCATGCTACAGAGTTTGTCACTTATCTGTTGTCTCACAAAACACTTTTGGAGTCTTTCTCTTGAAATATTGTTATATACCAAAATTAATCAGGACGAGCTGTTTCGGCCATGGAGGTCCAGTTTTGAAGGGACCCATCAAGGACATACAAAACAAGTTTAAAGAGCAACACAAGTCTGAAATGTAGTTTATACTCAGTTTGGAATAGTACAAAATTTCCTGTTTTGCAGACTTTTCCTCTCATTTCATATGCCACAATCTGGAATTTCATGTGAGATTGAATTTTCAGAGAAAATTTCTCCTCCCTCTCCTTCCCATCCCCTCTGGCTCTCAGTAAAAGTGTGGCTCCACCAGGAATTTGGCATCCAGCTCTCCCAAACCTAAAATGTATGCTTTAATTTAAGTACATATATAAATGATTTGCTGAAGAGGAGTCAAGCATATTGTTAACCTTACAGAGTTGTCTTCCTTGACTTTGAACAGCTTGCTTCAGTTGTCCACACTAAAGACCAGAGTGAGGAAGGGCAGATTTTTATGCAAGGCTTGTGATCTGCTGGGATTTGATATTGGTGCTGGGACACTGCAGTACACAGGTGGTAATACAGACAGAACCAGAGGAAACGGGCTCCTCTGAAATTCTGGATTGCTTAGATTGAAATTCTTCTTTGCTTAAAATCTTATGCTTTCCTATTGACTTGTGCTGGTGTTATCTGAACTTCAGAACTATATCTTTTAGGGGAAAATGAAGAAATAATACCTGGTAGGTGGTATATGTTTTGTTATTAATAGTAATTCTTGGCACTCAGTTGTCACTTTTCATCTCCAAGGCACTTTACATAATTAACTAATTCATCTTCACCATCCCTGCATGAGATGGAGCTTTTCACTGAGGCAGCACTAGGAGCTCATGTATTCACAACTGATACTGTTCACAGGTGGGACTGATTTTGGATGAGAAACACCTGACCTGTCCTAAGGACAGGTCTGTCTTATGACCCTGTGCATGGATATGTGCAGGTTTGAGAACATCTGAGGAACCTGATGGTGCAGTTACAGAGGGAACTGATAGATAAAGGGGCTAAGCCACTGTCCATCTTATTTCAGAGATTGTGGCAGCCTGGTGAAATTCCTACTGACTTGAAAAGGGTAAACATAACCCCACTCAAAAAGGGAAAAAAAGAAGACCTTGGGAACCACAGGCCAGCCAGGTTCATCACAGTTTTCTCCTGGAAACTATGCTAAGGCATGTGGAAAATAGTGAGGTGACTGGTGACAGCTAAAACGTCTTCACTAAAAGGGCAAATTGGGCCTTATATATTTGGTGGCCTTCTACAGCGGGGTTTACAGCCTTGGTGGATAAGGGACAAGTGACTGGCATCATCTGCCTGGATTTGAGCAAAACATTTGGATGTTTTGTGATGTCCCACACAACCTCTTTGTCTAAAGTGGAGAGACATGGATTTGACAGGTGGACCACCCAGTGGATAAGGAATTGGCTGTATGGTCTCACTCGGAGGGTCTTGGTCAATGGCTCAGTGTTGAAGTGGGGAGCAGCGATAGGTGGTGCTCCTCAGGGGTCAGTATTGGGACCAGCGCTGTTTAACTAAAGGAGTATTTACTATGAAAATGCTGGTACGTGGTATCCCAAGAAACACCCAAAAGCTCTGCCTGTGCATGAGGAGAGGGATACTGTGGACAGCCCGTTCTAGTGACTCTCCTCTACAGGGCTGTCCCTGTATTCTCATGACTCCCTGGTCCTCTGGGTACTTGGAGGGTGCTAGGGAGGGGCTGCCAGTCTTACCAGTTTCTCCACATCTCTAGGACCTAAATATCCATTCAAAGGCATTCTCTGTTGTCAGTGGGAGCTGGTGGAAACAGTGGAAACAGGGTGCTGCTCAATTCAGATCTGTTGTCAGAACCTGTATGTGAGGCATACTCATGTGAAATCTGCCTTTCCTTGTGTTTAGGCTGACACCGGCCTTTCCAAGCAAATCACACCAGTGACAAAGGGCAACCTGTGGAGTTGGCTGTAGGCTGCATATATTTGCTGACATGATTATATTTTTTTGTTCTATATTTTTCCTTTTCTTATGTGATGACAGAACTTTTGCATTAGGACCCAATCCAAAGTACCCTGAAGTTTGTTTTTCTGCCCTTTTTGCAATGGGCACATCTATGGGCCAAATACCTCCACCTTCTCTGCAAACAGCTTGGGAGAACTGTTTTAATCCTGCCAAAAGCCCCGACCTGCAATGATGACTTCAGTGGCGCAGATTTTGACCCTGCGCTTAAGATCACAAAGGGCTTCTCCCACTACTAAGCTCCGGGGAATACACAGAGCAAAGCAGGAGAAGCTAGTTTTAGTGGACAGCAGAGGGCAGAAAGCCCGTGCAGGCACCCTGCTGGATTCTCCTTCTTCCCCACTGGCATAGGAAACTCAGAGACAAATGACTTATGTCACAGGCTCCCCAGAGTGGCACCAAAAATTAGGCTGCACAACCTTCCCATGGGTTTAGGCACGTGCTCTGCTGACTGCAGGAAGCAATGAGCTTTTTTTCCCTGGTGCATGGCCATCCTCACGTGCATGGGAGGACCCCTCAGCCAAGAGGTGATTTGTCAGAACTCGCAATGAAAGTCAAACCCTGCAATTATAAGGAGTGGCTGCACTTAAAAGAGAGATGTAGAACACCCCAGCACGAGCCTGGATTTATCATATTGAAAGAACATAGTCCTCTTTCTACGCAGTTGCAGTTTTTGATAAACGGCCTACATTAGGGTACCTCAAAGGTGCTCTGCATCATTAATTACCAGGGTATATGCTGAAGAGGAAGTTAATAAAGCTCGTCTCTTGCATAGAAGTCAGAAATCTTACTACCTGATGATTCCTGATGGAAGAAGATGTTTCTGAAGCCCCGTGTGCAACCTTGTACAGGTAATAATAACAAAACACTCAAGGGAGTCTTTTATGTTTGAGAATGTCATTTTTCTTTTTGATTTATAGGATTCTAATGGTTTTTCTCCTTTTTTCCCTTTTTTTTTTTTTTTTTTAATTTTTTTTGAGCCAAGAGTCATGGTAGAAATCAACTGATGACGCTCAGATTCAGAGAGAAAAACAGAAAAGAAAAGAAAACAGAACAGAATAAAATGGGACAAATAAGAGTCCCTCTGGGAGGAATGCCAGCCGCTAGTTTTGCTATTATTATACTGGAGAATCTTATAAAACTCTAGCCATTAATAACGGGCTCTGCCAGATATTGATAATTTATTCAAATTGTAGGTCTGGATTTGAGGGAGCAGATGTTCCTCATGCAGACACTTTCAGAAAATGAATTCCAAAGAAACAAAATAACATTCAGTGCTATCAGTAGAGAGGAAAGGCAGTATTTTAGTGTGCAGTAAACATCTGGACTGCCTTCTATTTTTATTGCCTCTCTTGCCCCTCGTTCTCTCCTACCCATCCACCCTTACTGTTGGATGATTCTGCTACTCTTCTTCTTTGATGTCAAATAAATAAATAAATACACAGTTTACCCTCCTGCCTATGTTAGAATAGATCATGACAGATTTCACTAGGAGTAATAGGACCTGACCAACTTCAAGTGACTTTGAGCAGGAGCAAAAGCTCCAAACAAGCCACCTGTTAGGAAGGGTAGAAATTAATTTTGATCGAGAACAAATTTTTTTTTTTCTTGTCATTTCAGTGTTTCTAGGATGCTTTACCCAATACAGGGCTTAGTTTTACCCTCCAGCAAATTCACAGATGTTGCCACTTTCTCTTTCCCTCTGCCTTGCTAGGCTGGAGGAAGACTAGATATTCATAACCCCAAAGTCTCACTGTCACAGATGGTCCAAATTGAAGCAAGCTGTTCTATCACCTTCTCCAGTTGTTGGCCGCTCCATTTGAAACCACCCAGAATGTGCTGTGTGTCCAAAAACTGTTTAACATATTTCCTTGGGCACAGTGACAACTGTTGATGAACACTAAACCGCAATGCTTGCTATCAGTGGCCCTGTTCTCTCCAAAAAAGAAGCTAATCTCTAGGACCAAATCCAGAGGTCGTAGTGAGATCACGTTGGCCAGATCTTATCCCTGGGAGATCACTTTGCTTTCTGCAGATCTGTGTGGTTCTGAACTGCTTGCAAACATAAGTAGGTCCAAGACTGCCGAGGGAGCTAGGATGGTAGTCTAATTTTCAACGCTTTGCAAATGGCTGCACAGAATTACATTCCCAACCAGTCGCATTTTACAATTCCCATCCTTTTCCAGCTAATCTCATGCAATAATTTGTCTTCCAACCAGTCGCACGTTGCCATCTGTCTCTGCTCCTAACTGATCCCAAGTTGCCATCTGCCCCTGGCCGGCCTTTTTTTAGCTGTACCCCATTTGGAGAGGAACATGATGACGCTGAGGGATGTCAGTCCTTCAGACCGCCTAATCCAACCCTCTGACTGACACTTGGCTTTCACAGCCTGCAGAGACCGAGGCACACCACTCCCCATCACACAGGCAGCCTCCCTCTTTGCAGTAACTGCTGCAAAGGATTGTTTGCAAACAAAAGGAACCAAAGGAGGATTAGCCCAGGGGTCTACACAACAAGGTGTGGAAAGTACCAGGGAAAGGGAAAGAATAGCCACATGCAATTTATTTGCAAAGGGTGTGCAGATGCAGCTGTGCGTTGCTGCACATGCCGAATAACCCTAAAAACTACCTAAGACTCGCTCTGCTCCCACTTTCTGTGCCCATTGTCTGCAATGACAGGCATCCAGGGAAGGTTCTTGCAGGGGAGGAGCCTGGAAGTGATCATGTCTAATTTCCCTGCAAAGCTTGACTCATGGCTTTTGAGATCTTTTCATGAAGAATTTGCACTGTTTCTGAAGCTGCCACTCTTGGAAGTATTTTTCCTTTGTGAGAGAAACAGAGCATAGTTGTTGCAACATTCCTCTGGTAAACTGTCTCCTTTTTGTCTTCCCCATGTTTAGGTGACAGCAAAAACCTCCTGGTTTCACTCTAATGGTGACAGCACTTCATGGTTGGATAGCAGAAGGGAAGTGGAGCTGCTAGTTCACTTTCCATCCTTCACAATGCTGCCTTGGCCTCTAATGCTGCACTTCCCGTGCATAATATTTGGAAAACAGTTGAAGGATCAGGGTCTAAAAAGCATCTCTTAATTTTTCCAGTGCCCAGTTACCAGCTGCCACTAACTTTGCAAACTTTATTGACTACTGCTATGTCTGGTGCTAAGTATCTTCAGACTTCATTCCAAGTAATGGGAAAAAAAAACCGAGGGGCAATCAGCTAGTTCCATGATGAATGAAGCCCATGTCACTCAGAGAAAATGAATATTTCTTTGCAATAATGACCAGATGGTAGCAAGACTCAGATCCAAATTAAAACATGCATGATAAATGCCAAGAAAACACAGAAAGACAAAAACCCAACCTGGAGTGAAATCTCTCTATAAATCTTTCCCCCCTACAACACAGGCACTTCTAATGGGAATTAAATTATTAAGAGATGTTGCAAGGAGAATACAAATGTGAGACTCTTCCTCCTTCTTGGAACTTTTTGAAAGAGTATTTCAGCACAGCCAGCTGGCTTTTCTTCTCTGTATGAGACAGCACTGGGCTGAATAGGATCTTTTCATGTAGAAGCACAGGCAAAATACTAATCCAGAAAATAAATTATACATTGGAGTTGGCATAGAAATAGCATATATTTTGCCTTCTGTAGAGTTGACCTATGGAACTCCTTGCTGCAAGAAATTATTGCAGCTGAAGGTCTTCAAGGACTAAGAAAGGGGGTAATATTTGGAACTAGATGTCTTTAAGGTCCCTTCCAACCCAAGCCATTTTATGAGTCTATGGTTCTATGATTTGCAGATAGTAATAGCACTCAAAATTATACTAAACAGAGAAAATGTGGGGAGTGGTTTTACAATATCTTAGTTCCAGGTGGGTACTAAAAATAAATTACTGATGTTAGAAAGAAGTGCTGTTATGAAAAATGTAGAGTCTGCAATTTTTTCTGATACTTTTTCATGAGGTATGTGATATTTGAAAGTGCTATGATCGTAACAAAGGACAACAAGTACTGCTGGAGGTGATCTAATGTGGCATTTGCAGGGATATATGAAGGAAGTCTGTGTTTTGGCATCCTCCTGGATGTCTTCTAGATGAGCCAAACCTAGATTTTCACTCTCCAAAGAAGTAATACCCTCAGAAACCTTATTTTAACTGCCTCTTTCTGATCCTCTGTGATCCCTGCTATGTCCCCTTCCTTCTCTTTGCAAATCTCACGGTGATACAAAATAGATGGTTTCTCAGGGGACTGGATGGCCTCTCCCTGTCGGCACTGATGCCTTTTCCCAGCACTAAGTTAATGAGAAATATTAAATTACAGAGGCACATGCACTCTTTGGAAAGAAACATGGTGTTTGATCCTGCCAAACTGCCAAGCTCTACTTAAAACCGATAACAAATGTTCTTCCCCAGCAAGATGTGATTAGCTTTTATACCTGTGCAGATTGTACAAACACACAGGAGGGAGCTTTTAAATATCATTGATTTGCCTATTTGAAATTATTAATTTCAAATTCGGCTGGAACAACCTTTGCTAAATTACACTGTGCCAGTGGGAGTTAGAGGACCCACAAGTCTAAACTTAACTTAAGAATGGGAGGAGGGAGGGCTGAAGAAGAAGAAAAAAATAAAACTGAAACAACTAAAAGTCCATTTAAACTCAGTAGGTTTCCAGTTAATTACATTTTCACACCTATCCCAGTAGTTACAGATGTATTTATAATGTATGCCTGCCTCTGTGGTTACTGAATACTGCATTCTCCACGGACTCTAAGAACCAGGATATCTTTCCTACATATAAAAGACCTTCCATTTTAATTGGACTCACATCAAAATACTGTCTGTGTTCAATTGTAATGGCTCCAACTAATTTTCTTCCCTTCCCATTTCTCCCCTTCTTTCCCCCTCTCTTCTCTCCTGTACAAAAGGAACAACTGGATGCCCGGTGTGGAGACATCCCTGATATCTGGAGAAGCTTGTTTGAGAACACATCCACCATTTGGCTGTGCAGTGGGATAGAACCACTCAATTACTCATTACAGCATTCCCTCCCTGTCCTCACAACACACCCAAGCTCTTTTGGATATGGATACATTAATTCATCCTCTCGACAGCTCCCTCCTGGAAAGGGAATGCACCCCTTTTCTCCCCAAAACTTTCTCTCCTTAAGCCCTGACTGAGGTAGAACCCCGTGATCTGCTCTCCATGTAGTAAGTCCCGCAAAAGGGTCCATGTCTGTAATTCAGCCCTTCATCGCCAAGTTATAGCTTGTGATCCAATCACTGTGGAGTGAAACAGGCTCCTCCAGAAGTCAATTGCTCTGTCTTTTTTCAAGGAGATGAATTGCTATCTGGAATTACCTTTCCTCTCTGCTGGTTTTTAAAGGAGCCATAGGTGACTAGCTCAGTCACAAATACCCAAATTAAACTGGATAAACTCTGCCTTAAGAGACTTGCCAGGGCCATTTGAAGAGGCTGTTGCAGAGGGAAGGACTGATTGTGAGCACAATTCAGGGAATTAAACCAGTCTTGCTGACCTTTCTCTGTTCCCATGAAGGGCTCCTACACTTTTGGGGTAGAGGAACATGGAATGGGAACAGAGAGTTAGTTATGCAAATCTCCTCCACTCTGTTATCTCTTCCTGTGGAATGACCAACTTCCACTGAGCTTGATCCTAGAGCCTGAGGTCCACAACTCTTCTGAGGAGCACTGCAGAAGAGCTCCATTATTTGCACTCCTTAGCCTATATGCATTTGGTCTCTTCAAATACCCTGCGTATTCACCTGGAGCAACACAAGCAACAACTTCCCATTGCAGAAAGAGACACTGACTGAGAGCTTCAGGTCTGAAACACCAAAGGCTTGCAGCACAGCCAAAAGTTTCTCAAGGGCTTTGTAGAAGCAGCTCCCACGAAAAAATATGGCCATCACAGACTTTAGACATCTTTCAGTTGTAGAACTAGTGACACCTCCTCATCTTGCCTTCTCTACTGTGCAACCCAAGTGCAGATATTGAGGTAGACTTCAAATACAAACCCAACAAAATCAAAGTGATCATGTACCTACATTTGCTCCCCTAAGAAGAAAATGTCAGAAGAGACTGCACTGGAGAGAAACTGACCATATTGCTTAATGCCTGACTGGAAGGCAGTGTAGTATGTTGGTGCTGAGGACAGGATAAAAATCTATCTGGAACAGAACACCACTCAGGAGATTATTCACAGCAGCAGCATAAACAGGGAAAATTTACTGGAGTATATAGACCACCCAAGTATGCAGTAAATGAGCTTCACAGTAATGGAATTGCCATATCCCCCTGAATTGTACCTCTGTAAGGCTACCCTGTCGTTTCAAAAGCAAATTCAAAGTAGATGGTAGGTGCCCAGGTGATTAGAATACAAGCCATAGGGAGAAGATAAACCATCTAAGTTGATAAGAATAGCATAGACTGCTCTGACAGAGCAAAACCAGTGTGAGCATTCAAGGAGACAAATGGGTTGTAGAAATATGGCAACAGCTAAGGTTTGCAGAAACACTCACCTGAAGTGATATCATACTATCTGAAAAACCAACCTGTGATTGCTGTAAAAGGCAGCTATTCATCTGGTGTCAATCAGCATAGCTCCATTGATGTCAGCTTCTTTTCACAGCAGTGTAATGTGATATTTCTTTGCTAATATAATGCAACATAATTTCAGACTTTTTAAAACTTCAGTGGGGTTACACAGACCTCCACCAAGTGACGGTTTCATTGACAGCCTAGTGCTGAACATTCAGAAGAAGGCAGAGTTAAGATTACAGCAGCAAACTTTACCTCCTTGCCTGACGTCAGAGTGCTTGACTCCAAAGACACAGCATTACCGCAGTGTAATACACAGCAGTACTCCCCAAAACACATCAGCCCTTCCTAACCATTTCCATTTACAGTCCTCTGCCTGCATGTCTTGAAGAGCCTTAAGAATGCAACTGAATGCAGTCTCCCTACCCAACTATCACAGCTGATCAGCAGGTGGCAAAACTGATGCAGTAAGATGCTGGCTGGTTCACAGACATTACACAGGTTTATCTCTTTTTCTTCTTGATTTTTCACTTTCTCCCTGATTACACTTTATCAGCAGCAGCCAGCATGATGCCATAGCCAGCAGCTTCCTAAGGGCAGTTCTAGGAGCTGGGGAAGGTCAAAACACCATGGTCACCTCATTGTTCTAGAAGGCAGTTTGGGCTCAGGTGTTTTGCTCTTGTTGTCCCTATTTTTATGTTGCAGATGTACAGATTAGCAGACTCTCAGAGTCAATACCTGGACATGGTTTGGGGCGTACCACAAGCCAGCAACCTTTCCCAGCAGGAAAAATGGATGATATCATCTAGTTTTAGGGAGAAGAATATTTCTAGAAATTTGGTCATGAGTTACCCTGGTTCACTTGGTCGCAGAGCAAGATATAAAGTCTGTAGCTACGGCAGAGGTGGCTGCTCAGGCATCCCTGGCATTACCATCATTTTAGTGACTTCACTTTTTTCTAGCCAGAGCTGTTTAAGCGAGGTACCTCTACTAGGGCACAAAGTCCTACACTGAAAGCTTTGCATCTCAGTGCCAAGAACATCCTGCTTTTGAGATGCTGGTCAATTGAGGGGGTTGATTTTGGGGTCTCCACTGTCAGCACACAGGTCCTGGATGGTGAAGCCAGGAGCAGCTGAGCAGCAGGTGCTTGCCCTCAGGGGACAGGGCTGAGCCACTGTCCCTGGCTTTGAGTGCTTACTCAGCAAAGCAGGAGAATGGGAAGTGGGGAAAGACAGCAAGGAGGGAAAGCAAAAATAAACCCTACCAAACCATACAAAATGTTTTCAGTTCCTGTCAGTAAAAGAAATATTGAAAATGACATCAAGTCAGAACTCATTGATTCTCTTTTGTTATAACCATTATACAGAGCCTTTCAATCCCTTAGATTTTCAGAATGGCAAAGTCACTTTCTGAGAACCTTAACCCAGAGTCTCTGGGCCACTCTCTTCCACCTTCTCTTTTTAAATTATTATGACTATTATTACCATTATTATTTTTTCCTCATTGTTTTTAAATCATTCTCTATATAACAGTTGTTTTTCACATTAAATAACATCAGATGAGAGCTCACCATAGTCAGAAGAATGAAACTGTCATCTCTAATTTGCCTGGCAGAAGCTGTGTTGACAGGAAGTTGTCTGTGGTTGTTTAGAAATAAAATAATGCTCTGAGGAGAAGTGCAGAAACTTAATAGGACTTTAAAAACAACAGGAGCCATGGGGACTGCAGATGGTTCCTAGGCCTAAGGACTAAATAAACAATGATTTTATAGGCAAGAATGTAGCCTAGGGGAGATGGCCTCTAAAGAGATGTTCACACATATTGTGTCCAACATCATTAGACTGCCCGGTGGGAGCAAACGTTCGGCAGTTAAAGACGTTTTGAAAAGGAAAAATCAGCCTCAAAAGATGCTTTAAATGAACAGGAGGTGGAAGAGCAAACCGTCTGAAGAACTTCGCGCAGCTAAATGACTCACCAAACATCTGTCTCAGGGACCAATAATTTGAAACTGATTGACTTACTGGGTGTAAAATATATAGATAAATGTAGAGGGGGGAAAAAGGTAAAAAAACATCCAAAAGGGAAGGTGGGATTTGCTGTAGGAAAACAAGAGACGGAGGCTGGTGAGGAAGGGGGGTATTAGGTGGGGGGGATGGGAGATTCATAACCAAGTAGCCATAAAGCCAACAGGGATGAGCTCTTTTCAGGGTCCAGAACACAGCTCATATTCTCTCTCTCTCTCTTTGAGTTTTCATTTAAGCCTGGCACATCTGAGTGCAGAGAATTAAAAAACAAAACAAAACAGAAACAAAAACAAACAAACAAACAAACAGAAAAGAGAGACAACCTGATATTCACTGATTGAAAAAGCAAATACAAGGACCAGCCTCAAAAGGGATCCAGTGCTGTGATTTCGAAAATAAGGGCCTTGGAACAGCAAGTGCAATCTTCTACCCAGGGCTGCTAAACCCTTTCTGTCAAACGATTTACATTTATAAGGCCTTAAATCATGTAGTGGTTTTATTTTTTTTCCCTTTCCCCACTTCCAGCCTCCTATCCCACCTCCTCTCTCCCTCTCTTTTCTGTAGAGCACTCATTTCAGACTCACTCCTTTGTTACACCTGTTTACAAGTGGGTATTTTGCAGTTAACTTCAGCTGGCCTCTTCATATTTATGGCTTTTAAGAAAGGCAGAAGGTGGGGTGAGGGAGAGAGCCAAGACAGGCTTTTTGTAAAGAGATGTGGTAAATTTTGCATCTAGCATTTTCTGGCTAGAGGGTTTGCTGCAAAGAAAGGAATGTTGACGTTGCAGCTGCTGCTGGAGAGACCTTTTTCTGCTGTGGGTTGAGAAGAACATCAAAATCCCTATTGTGTGAAAGCCAAACCATTATTTTTGTATCTTGACAGCTGTATATATAGATCTGTTAGATTCCACACATTTTCTTACATTAATTACCTGGGAATAAGATTATATTTCTAAAATAACAAATTCTTTTATAACAGTAAAGATCACAATTTTTTTCTTTGGCAGCCATGTCAAAATACAACATTTTGACACTTTTCTGTGATTTTTCTCTGGATTACTTTTTTTCCAGATGAAAGACACTGTTTTCAATGATCAGGCATTTCCTAACAAATTAGTAACAAAAGAAGCCAACCCAAGCCAAACAAAGTACAATTTAATGGAAAATTTCTGACCCTCTCACTGGACAAGGTCTGCTTTTGTTATCCAATCTTACTTTTCAGCCTTCCCTTGGAGTTGGCAGTTTAATTGATGTGAACCAGGTTGACCTGGTTTTTTTGCTCATCTGAGGGTACTTGGATCATATTCTGTGTCCCTTGAAGCCGTAGAAAAATAGCACCAGTGCTCTTGAAACTAACAGGATGCTCATCACCTTGGGTTTGTAAGACGAACACCAGATAAAGAGAATCAATAATCTATCTCAGAGCAGCAAAAACATCAGAGCAAGCCCTTCCACACAACCCTCAAAGGCTCACAGTGAGTCACCATCAGCAAATGCGGATCTTGTTTATGCCTCTCACGCTATATCAGGATAACACACTAGAAATAACACTGCTATTTAGATCTCGCATAGCATTTGTAGGATGGGAACAAGCCTCTCGGAGCTCTTGGAGAAGGCGGTTGCAGCCTCACTATACCCATTTTGCAGACTGGGAGAAGGTGTGACCCTCAAGAAGGGTCTGGGAGTCAAGCTGGAGGTTCCTAATGAGCAACTCTGTGCCCCACCACCCCTCGTCCCCATGTCACCAAGGGCAGGGGTGAGGATACCAGCTTTGGACGCAGGCACTTAGGGTGGACAGACATTTCAAACACTCACCTGACCCATTTACACAAGTACTACATTCCCAGGAGCCACCTTTGGCCATGCCAGGACAGAAAGGGTAATTCCTAACACCAAAGGTCCAAAATGTCTCTGGAGAGGGAGCAAGTGGTTGCTTCTGATTGAAATAGGTATTGAGGAGCAAGATTGGCTCTGCTCCTTGTGCTCAGCTGCCACCTCTGCATGTGACCTTCAACCACTTGCCTAAAACAGTGATTTCAAATGTGGGTCCCTGAAATTAAATGTCTGAATCCTTATTCAGACAACAAAAAGTTGGCCTTCATCTTGAAGTTGCTAAGCAACCATTCCTTGTATCAGAGCCAATGGGATCTGCAAATATGCAGAGGTACCATCTCCAAACATGTGGTGGTACCACCCCTGTCAAGCAGATCACTTGTCTGGTCCCTCAGTGCTGAAGAAGTTTGCCGCATTTAGAATTTAGGCACCTGTGGATGAACTTTCTGACTTTAATTTCTTTGGTGTCCCTTGTATGAAATAGTATTGCATCTTACTGAGCATGGGGATCTCACCTGCAGTGGACCTGCAAAACACCCAGACTGCTTGGGTGAAAGAAACTGCAGCAGAAAAGAGGCAAAATAGGGTAGCAAAGCAGGCAAGAGCAAGCAGAAGCGCTGGCACACCATGACGTGGCACTGGGGCACTGCGGGGCATAAGCAGCTTTCATTTTTTTCTGTGGCTGTGCCATGTCATTAAATCCTCATATTAATAAATGACACCTCACAGACAAAACCCTGCTAATTTCCTATGCCAGTGCAGAGTCCTATAATAGGCATTTGGAAAACGGTCTGTGGGGGCTGGGGTTGGAAGGTGGAGGCTCACAGGCAGTTATGAAATTCAAAGGGATTCCAAAAAAAACATCTGTTGTAAGGATGAACAGTTCTGGGGTCTGGCTAACAGATTTATTTGCAGTTTGGAAGGCAGATTGACCAAAATGTAATGTGTTAGGACAATTCGTGTCTGAGGAAGGGAGCATGGACCCCAGCCTGCTCTTGTGGGATTACCAGGTATAGGGCTGTGCAAACATGAATGCATTGGTCTGTCACCCTTAATATCTGACTCCAAAGTGCTTGTGGCATATTGAAGTATATCAAATAGTGACCAGAAATCCTCCCTGCCACTGACACTTGATAATTCATATTCTCACTCTGTTACCATAGCCCTTGGTTAAAGCTCATCACTGAGTGTGCGGTGTGATATGAACACCATGTTCTGGAAGCTAATAGACTTCAGTAACACAAAGTGGTCTTGTTTGGTAGGCCTCAGTGATTGAGAGAGGTCCCAAAAGCATTTACTTTAACAGCCACCAGAAAGTCAAGAATCTGCACATCTTTCATCTAGTACAATCTTCTGAAGACCACAAAATGAAATATTTCACCCATTAGCTTCCACACACAATTTGTTTGAAGCAGAACCTCTCTTCAGGAGAACATTCAACAGCAAATTTTTTCCGTGGTTTCTCCTGTCCCCCTCACTGCTTCCACAGATGTCAGTCAACTGGGTCTCACATAACCAGCTGTGAGGTTAGGAGAGGGAAAATGCTCCACGGTTCAGATCAAGAAGAACCTTATCTGAAGCAGTAGCAATGGGGAGCTGCAGGGACTCACAGTCTGCTCCACGTCTGCTGGGTGAAGGTCAGGCCCACATGGATGAGGAGGGTGGTGTCTGATATGAAGCAGTAACATGGCAAACAGTAGACATTGTGGTCAGTATCATGTAAGAAGACAAAGTACGGCAAGAAATGAAATGGGTTGAAGTACATTATTAGAGATACTATTACTGCCGTGCCCAGAGAAAATCAGCACTTAAATTTGATCCATTTCAGATAGTCTGGCAATTTCAGTGAAATTCTTGTTTCCTTGCTCGTCCAGGACTTTTTTCTAAACTCAAAAATTCCTTCCTTGTTATTACCATTTTGTCTTTGCCTTGTGGACCTTAGCCTAACTTTAAGAAGTGCAGGAATCTCAGCGAATCTACCACTCTTCAAAAGCACCAGATATAAAGGAAAAACTGAGTTTGGTCACAGAATTTTGGACAAATTCTTACTGTTTGCAGACTCCAAGTCAGGAGTGTTCAGTTGCTTTTCTGTGTTTAGCTCCAGCTCTGTGGCCTGACCCTACTCTTCCCCTCCCCTCTCTTCTAGAAAATAAATTAAGAGAGATTCTGATGAGCAGGGACAGGAGGAAGCTGTGACATGTAAAATGGCAGTCTCTGGCAGGCTGTGCTTGCACAAACAACCCCCCAGTGCTTATGAAGGGGAAAAAAGTGGGAAGGGAGCTATAAGCAGCCTGGTTATTTTCAGGTTCTGTTCCAGGCAAAACTGGTACTAAATTATTTACCAACCAATTGTGTGAAGGACTCAAATCCAGTGGCATCCACATGCAGCACTCATAACCTACTAACTGCATTAATGCAGCTGAGGATTAAGGGATATTTGAATCAAAGTAATGGGAAAGAAATCATGTGCTGAAGTATTTAGATGTAGTCACTTTTCATGCTGCCTCAATGCCTAGAGACTCATCTTCCCCTTTCCCTGGCAAGAAGCAGCAGCCAGCTACTAACCATCGGTGCTGACAGCTTCCAGCTCAGCCAAGCTTCCATTTTGGAGATCAAATTTGCAGAGATGCAGCTGGGTCCAGGAGAAAAAAATTCCAAAAAAACCCCTGACCCTAAACCAACAACAAAACTAAGAAAACAGGAAAAGAGAAAGGAAATGAAAAAAGACCAAACCAAACCAAAACCAAAAAACAACCACAGTGCTTTGGGGACTATTTGAATTAGTTGCAGGGGGCTGGCAATGGGAAGGGAAAGTCTGTTAAGGGTCTCCCAACTTTTCCCAGATGATTCTGCTAACCATCTGACATCTTTTACTGGATTACTGCCTGATGGGATGGGGAAACTAATCTGAATAGCAATAAGGCAGAGAGCTGGAGCAGTTAATCTGTGGCACCACAGCCAACTGCTGTGGTTGTGGAGACAGACACTCTTCTTGTCTGAGAGAGGGGGGGAGGAGGAGAAGGAGGGAAAGCATCTTAGGATTTGGGGAAGAATAGAGGAATCAGTGACTATCTTTAAGATGCCCTCCTGCCTTTCACCAGTACTAAAGAGCTGCTGCAATAAAGTGAGGCTATAAAGGTGCAAATTTAGTAACCTATGTGCAGTGATGATAGGCTATACCAGTGCTGAATGGTGATGGAGAGAACAGAGCATGGGATCTCCCTTATCTTTGCTTTCTGCTGCAGAGCTCACTCATGCTGAAGAAGAGCTACATGAGTGAGAAAGGGAGAAGTAGAGGACGGAGCAAGTGCTGCATATGGAAGTCACAGGGGTAAGGGGTAAGGATTTAGGCTGATGATGACTTACCTGTACCTCAGCATACCTTTTTTTTTTTGCTTTTTTGGACAGGGAAATGTCCAGACTTTGCAATCAGGTGACATCCTAATGAAAACTCAATGCAGAGGATCCCCAAATGGGTGCCAGAGAAGCCTGGCTTTGAGAGGGAGCTTCATCCCATGGATCACCACTCAGACACTGCATGAAGTGATGTTTGATGACAGTGGTGACAGGGAGAAGGGTTATTATCTCTGCAGAGCCTGTAAACCAAGGACACAGTCTGCCCCTGAACAGTTAAACCCTGAAAGTTGTCATGCACTCAGCTCACATGTGGACCTTTTGTTACAGGGAGAGGGAAGCTTCGGCAAAGACATTCAGGTGACACTGCTTGTGGAAAAATTACACCTGGATCTTTTTAAGCTCTTTTTGGACAGCACAGAGGAGACAGGGCAGGACAAAGGAGTGCTGGTGAATAGCTTATCTGAAGGACACCAGTCCTGAGGATGCAGACCTGCACTCTGAGACAGCCAGGTGCTGAGGGATGGGAGCAGACAGCTCTCACTCAGCCATTTCTACTTGATTCTTTGTAAATCTGAGCCTGAAATCTTTATTCACTCCCAACACCCTATGTAATGTGAAGTTTTTACATGTCAATCAATGTCACACTTTCAAAGGGTAGTGTTTACTCTTGCTAGCAAAATTGGCAGGATCAGACCTTAATGATGGGAGAGGAAGGAGTCGAGAAATGCACACTATAGATGAAAGCTAAAAACATAATAACTGGCCTGGATGTCCCACAAATCCAATAGTAAATGAAATCCAGTGGGACTTTTTGTTAATTTAATCTTGCAAATGTTTTTTTTCCTCTCTCTTGTGACAGCTCTACAAGACTGATCTATAAATATCCCTTGCTTTGCATAGTTCAGGAAACTGAGGCATGACTTGCTCTAGAGAGTTTGCATTAAGAGTGACATCTTAACCATCTCAGCCTTTCTTTGCACAGGAAGGTGGCAGAGGAACTGATGGAAGTCTCAAGAGCTGGCCACTGTCAGCTGCAAACAGAGCTACTGAAGGGATGAGGTACATGTGCCGTAGTGTAGGGTGTAGGGAGAGCTGTGAGAGCTGTATGCATACACCTTTACCTCACTATGTGCGGCACCAGCTATAAAAACAGGCCTTCAAACCCACCCAACTCCCCTCAGCAAATCCTGCTTGAAAACTATAGTCCATTCCTGTCTGTGTGAATGATTAATGCTGTGGACTTGCACATACAGACAAGGGCTCATCAATTTCTTTAAATGGTGATGGTTCTCAAATGCTTCACCTAATTTCAATGAATTTGCAAACCCCATTTCATTTCACTTGAGCCTGTCCCCCAAGGGCTTACGTTGTGCAGTTTCTCTGAAAATGCGTATTGCTTTAGATCTGTGCTTTGTAACTGGCTATCCACCTACTTAGCAGTGCTTGTCATTTGGGATTTTTTTTTTTTAATATTCTTAAATCTTATCAAAACATGAGTCCTCAATAAAATTCCTTATGCTAACTGCCAGTCATGGTGTCATTACTGGAAAGGGCAGCTGGTGGAGGATAGCAAAGCTAAGCTCAGTGTTCCTATTTGGAGTGGACAGCTTCATACTTGGTAATAAAAAAAGTCAGTGTTTAAACTGTGTTTTCCTACATCTCTTAGCCTGCAGCCTGGTTAGACTCTCCTCTAGAGTGAAAGGGCTAGTTCAAAACCAAACTGACCTTCTTTGGTTAATAATGACAATGAAAAAATATAAATTGCATTCATGGGCATCTCGTTAACAAATGGAAGGATTTAAATTAATGCGGAAGTTATTATATTCCTTTAAACCAACACCTTCTGAAAGTAGGGTCTAAAAAAAAAAAAAACCAAAACATTAGAGCAGGACACAGTTCTTGTGTATTTTAACTTTTAATCATCCTATCAAGCTGATTAAATAAACAAAGAGAGTGATGATTTATTTGACTGAGGGAAGAAGGCAACGGGAAAACTTCAAATGCTTTCAAGGATTTTGGTGCCAAACCAAAAATCAGATAGAAAAGGATGTACAGCTCTAAGACAGTCCTTTCTTTGGAATACTTTCTTCACATCTCACCTGTAGCCCGTTACTGGGAACAGGCTCCAAATTTGCAAAAGAAAAAAGATTTAACCAACAGTGGAAACGACATATCTGCCTCCTCTCACTATTTAAGGTGCTGGAGTGTGTCCAGAGAGGGACAACAGCACTGGGGCATAAGTCTTATGAGCAGCAGCTGAGGGAGCTGGGGATGTTTATCCTGGAGAGAAGGAGGCTGAGGGGAGACCTTATCCCTCTCTACAACTGCCTGAAAGGAGAGTGTAGTCAGGTGGGGGTCAGGCTTTGCTCCCAGGCAACCAGTGACAGGATGAGATGACATTGCTTCAAGCTGCACCAGGAGAGCTCCCAGTTTGACATCAGGAAGAATCTTTTCACAGACAGGGTTGTCAAGCATCCTTTCCCAGGGAAGTCCGGGGAAACTGTGGAGTCACCATCCCCAGAAGATATTTAAAAGATGTGTAGATGTGGTGTTTAGGAACATGGTTTACAGGTTGAATTGGTACTGCTTGGTTAACACTTGGACTCAAAGATTTTAAAGGTTTTTCCCAACCTTTAAATAGTTCTATCATTCCATGAATCTATCCTAGCACAGTACCATCCTAACTGAGACTGACCCTGTCAAGAAATACTGGATATAAACCCAGCAAAAAAATGTTCAGATTTGAGTTCTCATTTCAATGTTTTTGTTATTTTTGGCCCAAGTGTAACCATCTTAAACATTGGTACAACTTGGAACAAGATCCAGGAAAAACCTTTACTCTTCATATTATTAAATCTCCATCTGCTGTCAGATATCACTCTTTAATTTTGTTTTTACCCCTTGCACTTGAGAGTTACAGTTTGAGTAACAAAAACTGTACAAAACACAGATGAATCATACAGGCAGGTTAGGGTGAACAGCTCTTGCAATAGTCACAAAGGCCTGAAAAACGAGATGAATTATGTGCATGCCAGTCGCTGAGAGAAGATTCATTAGACTGTTGGGCCTTGAGCTTGGTTAAAATCACACTGCTCTAAATCACCCTGGAGAGGTTTTCTGGTGCTGGAGATAACTCACTAGAGAGTGACTGAGAGCACTGAGGTCTAGGCAGGCTCTGACATGGTCAGCAATGTGACCTTGGAAAAGTCTTTTTCACCTCTGTTCCTCTGTTTCCCCTCTCATCTTCTCTTTGTGGCCCGGCAAAATCTGAAGATCTGGAACAACTGCACCTTATTAGGTGTACATGCACTGCTTGGGCTCCTCAAACAGCTTGCAGAGGGCACCTGGAATTGTTTCTAGAAAGAAAATGGCAATGCTGAGCCCACAGATGCACAAAATCTTTAGGGGAGAAACTAGAGTACAGAGGCATGATCCCCATTGCAAAAATCTTTCAGAATGACAACACAGTGGGGGAATTATGCTGGCCTTACAAACTCCAGGGTTTACATAATCGAGACAAAACAAACTCAATAGAGGTAGGAATAACTGAGCTGAGCCCTTACCTGAGATACAAAAATCAAGGCTGGCCCAGTAGATGAAGAAATTCTACCCAATTTTTTTAGAAGCAGCAAGTACACAAGCCAGAGGCTGCATGTAACCAGAAGGCAAGATGCAAGGAGCTCATTAAACGTTAAGTATAAACAAATACAAAAAATGAAATTAAAAAGAGAAAACATCTGAGATCAATACTCTCTCAAATACCTGTCTTATCAAGCCTGGCAAGTTGATTGCAGTCCAACCAAAATGACCTGCTGTGAATGATTCCCAATCCTTTTCTCCTTCACTTTTTTTTTTTTTTTCTTTTTCATTCTTGAAGTCGGATAATCTTTTATTGATATCATATATGCTCATAAGAACAACATGGCAGAGATAGTGGCCTTGCATCATTTCAGAGGCAATGTCATGTTCAGGACTTTTACGTCCTGCCTACCAAAAGTACAGAGTGACACAGGTAGGATTTTCAAAAGACTCTAACCCCAAACCAAGTAGATTTAAGCAGGAGTGGGAAAGCCCAGGAAGGCAATTAAATTCATGGTGCAAAGACTGTTCGGAAAAGGGTAGGCAAGGTGTTTCTGTGGTCAGTACTATTAATTTACATTGAGGGATGATCCAGATCTCCATTTATTACTTCGATTTAAACAAAGGTGAAGCTGAGGCTCAGAGAAACTAAATTCAGTAGCAAAAAAACCCACCAAAACCCTTACAGCCACCTTGTTGCCACTGAAAGGAATTAGTGAGCGTAATTAACTAGTAAGGGTAATTAACCATTGAGACTAGGCAACCTCTATCTTGCTTTGAGACTTTTCAAGGCAATTAGATACCTCTGGCTGAGCCAGACACTGCGGGACAGATGCAAGAGTCACTAACTGAAGCTCAGCACTGTATATGAGGCCAGGCACAAGTGTCAAAGGCTACTCCTGCCTTCAAACCTCAATGGAAGAAGTGCAAAAACTGGAAGTGTTGTCATTACTTGCATCAGACCTTTGCTTTATACTTCCAACACAAGAGACTACAGCTTATCCATACAATTGCAGCTCCATCTCTTTTCTGACTGAGGAGTTTGCAGCTTCTACATAGATCTGGATTTTCTGAGTTTTCCATCCAAATTTCCTCCCTTAAAATTGAAAGCAAAGCAAATAGCTCCTCTCTGCCTCACATTTGACTCTCCATCTCAAAGGAATTTGGAAAGGAATGTCAAAGAAGCCTATTTAAATGGCTTTATTTGGACACAGTAACCAATTTGATTAAAACTAAATGATTGCATGAATGCATTGCATGTATCCAACAACTCATGGGCCATTACACCCTCTAATTGTATGAGTTTGACATGCTGGATGCTATGAGGCAACACCATTGAAAACTCATGGAGCTGAACAAGGCAGAACCTGAGCTCTGAAATACTTCAGACCTAGAGTACATTTTGATTTGATTCAAAATCATGCACACCAGTCATATACAGTGACAGCCTTGTTCATCCCTTGGTCGCATGGATGAAGGGATACTTAGGCAGAGATAGCTTTTATATCCTTGGAGCAGCAGTCTACAATCATTAGTGCTGTTAATATCTTCCACATCTGCTGTTAGCAAGGGGCCAGAACAAATCTCTCCCCTGGCTCTTGCACTGTCCTGTCTTTGGACCCAATGTCCAAAACCACAGAATCACAGGATGGGTCAGGTTGGAAGAGACCACAGAGGGCCATCTGGTACAACCTCCTTGTTCTAGTTTGGTCATCTCAGAGCACATGGCACAGGATTGTGTCCAGACGGTTCTTGGATATTTCCCATAGGGGAGTCTCCACAACCTTTCTGGGCAATCTGTTCCAGTGATCAGCCACCTGAACAGGAAGGAAGTTCTTCCTCATAGTCTCATCACCATCAAATTCACCATCATTCAAAACTGGTCTTTCATGCAGTCTCTTTCCCCTCCAACTATCACCCATTCTTTGCCATTAACTGAACTCATTTAGCACTACAGTGCTTGCCAAATGGAATGTGTGGGTTCCCACACATTATTTCCTGTCCTTAAGAGGAGCACCTTGGGCCTGGAGGTCTAACATCTCATTCACAGCTTGCTCAAAGCATACTGAGATACGGACAAAGGACAAAATAGTTGTCCTTCCTGAGAGGGCTGCTGGACTAAGGGTATCAAATTTCTCTTTCCAGTCGTTTCTTATCTTTTTAAATCCTTCTATACTCTTTTGATTATGATGAAAAAAGGTAGTAAGAAAGGCCACAAAAGTATCACAGAGTCGGGGACAGTTCCCAGTGAAAGGAGCTCTAAGAAGAACCTGATAAAGACGATGGGGTTATTCTAGGAATAATCCGTACCTACAATAAGGGCTGAATTTGACCACAGAGAGATGAGCTCCAAAAAAAAAATACTGTGTAATTTCTATACCATAAGGGCACGTTTTTTGTAAGAAGGGCAAAATGCAGAGAGCTTGGAATCACACCTGACTCTACTGTGGGAAGTTATAAATATCTCTGTCACTGAATGGCATTAGGATGGTATTACCAGTTTACACTGTCATCATTGTCCAGTGGATTGGATAAGTTGCCCAGGAGCAGGTCAACTTCAAATGAGTGTGACAGGGCCCAGGAACACCACCCAGCTCTCAAGTGCATGCAGGAAGGGTAGAACACAGGGACCAGCCTTTGAATCACTGCAGACCTAGACTGTATCATCCTGCAGTCGTCATCCTTCCAAATATAGAAGGGGATTCACTGACAATCTCAACTTCTTATCTTTGCTGCTGACCTTTACTGAGTTACGCAATTGGTTTCTGGAACTGAAGAGGACTCACATTCACAGTTTACTATTCACTGGCTGTCTCCACTTTTATGGTTTGCACTTTTACTTTATTATCTTTAATTTTCCTCTTCCAACTCTTGAGTGGGTATTAGAAAGTCAATACAAAACCTATTCCGGCCTTTTATTCTAAAATAACAGCACTAAGCTTGTTTATTTACACGGAGACAAGATGATATTTGTGACAGCCTTGTCAATAGTTCAATGGCACGACGCTAACTTTTTTTTCTTTAAACTCAAATGCACTTTATTTATGTGTGTTTGTCTGTCTCTCCAGATTAACTCTTGTTTTCCGCAATCAATATCAATATTCTCCAAAGAGTTGAAAAACTTCTCAGACAACAGCTGGTGAGCAAGGCACTTGGCCTTTGAACGCCTCGCCCTAGGGTAGAGGTGTGCTGATTCCTGTGAATGAAGGGTCAGCTACACTGAATTTACAGTTTCCAGCTTGTTTGGTTGAACAGGCCCCTTTGGCACCTCTTACCAGCTAACAGAGATCCTTGTCAATTTTGATAGCACTGTTTTTCAGTGCTACCTCTTAGGCCAAGACCTATGACTTTCCATGCCTCAGTTTCCTGCTTGTAAAATAAAGAATGGATGCAAAGCAGTGCATTGGTTGTTCATAGATATTAATTGAAAAGCAAATCTGTATTTTCAGGTTTGAAGTCTCAGCATGAATGGTTTGATTTTCAGAGGACCTGAACATACATATCTGACAGAAACACAAAATCACAGAATAAGCCAAACTGGAAGGGACCCACAAGGATCATCAAGTCCAAACCTTAGCCCTGCACAGGAATGTCCCCAAGAGTCACACCATGTGCCTGAGAGTACCATCCAGATGCTTCTTGAACTGTCAGGCTCGGTGCTTTGACCACTTCCCTGGGGAGCCTGTTCCAGTGCCCAACCACTCTCTGGATGAAGAACTTCTTTCTAATACCCAATCTAAACTTCCACTGACATTGGAAGCTGGGACCTGCAAGCACACTCAGCCTAGGAATGTTTCTAAATAACACCCTAGGAAGGAAAAGTGGGCAGGCCAGCTTGGACAGAGGGGAATTTGTTCAGATCAAAAGGATAGACTCAGATCAAACACCAGAAGCGAGGCTGCTCATCTGAACTAAACCCTCAAGCCTCAGGATTGGTTATTTGAATTGAGAATGTCCTGTCAACACTCTTTGTCTTGGCTGATATAAAGAAAGTCCCCAGCACATTTTGCCTCAGACCTCCAGGCAGCTGTGATTAATACTGGGACGCTTTCTTGTGCTCTCTTTATCCTTTCCTAGATACAGGTTATCTATGCCTTGCAAATCCAAAACAGATAGGCTCTTGGTTTTTGATTCAGACCTGACTACTCTTAGAGTCACCACCTATGGCTCTGCATTTTGTTTGACCACCTTTAGAAGGAAATTAGGTTCGTTCCACATGGAGTTTGGGGAACAAATGAGTCCCATAACTCTGGATAACACTCGTTCTAAATCATCTAACATTGAAGAAATCCAAACTTGATGCTCAATTGGAACATAAGCTATACCTCCTAATCTTACTTGTTCTTGCACACTTTTTCATGTTCTACCTAGCACTCACAAGGTTTTTTGTCTAGACTGTTAGTCCAAGGCATCATTTTGCCCAAAGTTCATCAGAGACCATGGACTTGCTCTCAGAAATTGCTGGGTTTCCAGTCTTGTAGGAAATGTTTCTCATTGTTGCTATGACCTACTCCAGAAGTAATTGCCTTTTAGTATGAGCTCCAAACAGCATTCTGCCAACTTCTGTGAGGACACTGTGGACAGAAATCATGCAACAAGGGCAGAGGTGGGTTGCGTATTATTTTTGAACTCTAATTAGCGGTAAAGTGGTGCCTGGGAATAAATACTAAACTGCGGAACTCAGATGTGTCTGGCTGATTATTTCCCATCTTCTGTTTTGACCCTAAAAGTCAATAAAGTTCCAATACTGCCCTTCTTTGAGATTCCCCTTCTTCTCTATAACAGTGTGATTAAAATACCCTAGTTCAGGTCCAGCCTATTTGGATGGTGCCATGTGCCTCTTCCCCATGGATTTCTTCACCCTGGCTGCCAGCCAATCAAGGCTTCAGCAATCTGATCAGCTGCATGATTTAATGAACCCTGCTTTCATGGGGAAGGGCACATTCCTTTATAAAAACCGGTGAGATATCACATTTCACAGGATGACCTCTACTTTCATAAGATGATGGGAGAAAATTGGTTTTGGAAATCGAGGAAGATTGCATCTTGTGAAACAGAAACCAGAGACTAACACAGAGACCACCTTTCCATTCCAGTCCATTTAATTTTCAGGTTTTGGTTTTGATGGGGAGCTAAATATAGTTTGGGTCACTAGCCTAGAAGCACAAATAATTAACAGTGAAAGAAACCCCTCTCCAACTCCACTACTTCACTCTGTGAAACTCTCACAGCAAATGTACTATGCTCAAAGCTGAATAAAGAAAAAGAGTTTGCTCTCCATGCTGCTGCAGCAGTCTTTGGAGGGGAGAAATGTACTTCTATTAACAATATCCTGCAATGTTCTGTTGCTCTGTTGCTATTGCTCTTCCCAAAAGGCAGATTTGAAGAAGTGGCAGAATGCAGTAGTCCAGACATTAAGATTTGAACACATAGGTGTTGTCTGGGGTCCAAAGTTTGGTGCCTATGTAATTGTCAGGCTCCTATCCTGAATCCTTGAGGAAAATAGCAAAAAATAGATAATGATTATGACAAGTAGAGATTAACTTTGAGAGTTGTTTAGAGAACTTAAGAAAGATTCTCTTTCATGAGGTCATAAGCTTGATGCTCTAGGCTAAATAGAGTCTGACGGGCATGTTTGTTCAGGATACATTTATTACTGAGCTATCCAGGGACATCCACAATTACTGTCAGGAGTCGTCTGATAATTAAAGAGCAGAATGAGCAAAACGGAAGATTAAAGGCACAGAACAAGGAGCAGTGATGTCTGTCTTCACTGAGAGTACCCAACTGACAGGAAATTTTGAGCCACTCAGGAATCTCTGTGTGTGTACACTGAATCTTGCTGTATGTTTCTTAGACAGCAACTGCCCTGCTTCCATAACCTTTTAGACATGTAAAAGACCATCAAAGGGCACAGAATCTGTGGTCTGCACCCTTAACTCTTCAGAGAGTCTGTAATGCAGAATTTGGACACTAAATGGGGTGTGTGTGTTTTTCTGTGTCCCTACTGTCATGCGTTCTGTAATCCCTAGTACCTACAAAATGCCTTTCACACTCCTTCCACCTTCAGTATTCCTGGTAGAAAACTGGAAGTGGTAGAAGTACCATTACTTTCTACTACCTGGTGTCTCTCCCCGGTATTGTCTGGCTTCCGGTTTACTCTGTACAAAGTTAACTCTTTTACTGTGATAAAAGGGCCTATTATGGACATAGTGCATGAAGGGCCAGATTATACAGTTGTCTTCGAATATTTGCTTATCAATTCTTCGTTCCTCAAGGAATTCCCTTTGTCCTTACCTAGCATGAGCCAGGAGAGCACGCAGCCTGCAAATGGGTTTGAAACAAACAGAAGGATAAAGGAAAAAAAAAAAAATCTTTCCCCCCAGAGTCTATTCACCTGCAAACACTTTTCTTTCTGTGTGTGCATGGCTACATGTACTACAACTTTATAACTGCACTGGGTTCCCCTAGGGAGCTTCAAACTCTCTTAATGCTTATGATCACCAGTCAATTTCCATCCAGAAATATCTTCCATAGAAAAGATATGAAATAGGCAAGAAGAAAACAAATATTCATTACTCCAGGAGTTAAGGTAACATCCACTTGGATTGCACATCTGTAAAAGGCCAATAAATTGAAGGCAATGCACATAATTACATTACAGGCCAATCTGAAAAAATGATGCATTCCTCCAGAGCAATTTTCTATTGTTGGGGTTTAGAAAAATTCTCCCTTCCTGCTGCTGCCAAAACAAAACAAAACAAAACAAATCAAAAAAAAAAAAAAAACAAAAAAAAGAGAGAGAGAGGGAGAAAAAAAAGATATTTCTTTTTTTGGATGTTGATGATTAAATAAAAGAACGCTGAATGGCAATAGTCATTAGACCAGCAGGAGGAATAAATAAGGAACATCATTGGTAGTTGTAAATAATGGATGCCGATTTGAGCACAAAGCAACACATCTGGTAATTATTCTCAATTCCACTCCAATTGCTTTGATTTGGCCGTGCAAGGTGCCACAATGAATTCTGCCTTTATTTATTTATTTATTTATTTGCAAATCAGTATTTAATTGTGAATTGTCTCGGAAGAATCAATGGGATTTATTGCTTCTGCCTTACGAGGTGTGAAATGTTTGCCATTACTGAACAATGGATTATTTTTTAATAATCTCTGCTTAATATCCTTTTTGTTTGTAATAGGGTTGTTTTGGCATGGGTGGAGGTTGATTTTGATCCTCCCCTTCCTCATATACTTACACTTTTTGTCTTGATGCTAATATGTTTTTAGGACTGCTTATTTGATATTTTACTAGCTTTATTTTCTTTATTAAAACAGAGGTCAAACAAGACTTCTCTGACCAAGCCTCTTTGTGTGATGTTCTACAAATTACTCTTAGGTAGATGTTTTGGAGGGACATGGTTGGACCTAACTAACACATATATCTTATTACCCAAAAAAATGTGATTTTTGGTGTCTTTTCCTAGCCCTGATTTTTTTCCCATTATGATTTATGTTTGTCTTTAGAAAGAACCCTTTCTATCCATTCTCTATCCTGAAATTCCAGATAAAATCCCTTCTCTCCAAGACAAAAGATAAATGAAGAAGGTAGAGCTTTTCTTTTAATTTTCAGTGATTATTAGGAAACTTAGGAAAAAAATTTAATTTGGAATACATTTTTATTTTTAAAATTTTTCTAGCTTTGACTCACAACATTTTGGATGAACCTTTCCTCTGTCAAGAACTTCAATTTAGTCTTGCACATAGTATAGCCAAGCAATGCCAGGGGTGATGGTGACTTCGTGACTATTACACCTTTAAAATGTCTCTGGGCCTTGGGTTCTTGTCTATGACACAGTAATAAAGGTCTTTTTTTTTTCTTTTCTTTTCTTTTCTTTTCTTTTCTTCTTTTTTTTTTTTTTTTTTTTTTTTTTTTTTTTTTTTTTTTTTTTTTTTTTTTTTTTTTTTCCTGAATTGTCTGCTGAGATTATAACCATGCCAGGACTTCTCTTCTATCACAGTGCTTACAGTACTTAGCAGAACAGGGACACAGTCACAGTTGCTTTCTCCAGATGATACTGTAATTACCACATTAATTTGTATAACAACCTTCAATCCTCTGGCTGGGACACTCCTTCCCCTGAGCCACACTTATTCCTGTACTAAGCTGACACATCCTCTCTCCTTAGGAAGGACTCAGTTCAGTTGAGTCTGAGATGCCTTTTTAAAAAAAATAAAAAACAAAACAAAACACAGGGAGTGGAAAAGATACTATATTTTTCATTTAATGAGGAAACATTGATCTTGATGACATTAGCTTTATTTAAAAACTAAACAAAGAAACAGTGTCCACCCTCCAGGCTTATAGCACACCAGTTTGAAGATGATGACAAAATCTCCAGGGAACCAGAGCCCTGGTGGTTGCAGGGACAAATTCCCAGACTGGACTGCAGCTCCCTGGGGCCCCAGCGGAGACTAGAAAGCCCCAGGAACAGTCTCAGAAAAGCAGAGGGAAGGAAAGAACCCTACAGTTTGTCAGCTGTACAGACTCTGCTACCCTGGGGGATGACTGGAAAACTGCCTCTTTGAAAGCCACGCTTTTGTAGAACAGCAAAGTCGCTGGAGCTGGGCACAGAGTCCCCTCTCTCCTCCTCTGGTGACAGTCACTGCACGCTTAGCTCTGCTGTGGAACAGAGTAGGCGAGCTAATTAACACAATAAGTCATAAAGAGATGGTGCCAGTGGGGAAAATGGATTCGCGTGAGCTGTCTGTGTTTGTACCCCGCGCAGTCCTCTGTCATGAGACCGTAACTGTGTGATTAAGAATGACAAGTGTTAACCCCTCCTGTCCGGGGGTCTCCTGGCTCTCCTGCTGCAGTGGTCTCATCCCATTTTCTTTCTCAGAATTACAGCAATTAGTAACAGAAAAGCCTTATTAATTCCTCTATCCCACATGCTCACTCTGCTCCTTGGATGGAGAGAAATGAATCCCTACATTCAAGCAGTTCATTGTCCAGCCAATTTTTAAACGGCTTGAACAATGAGGATTTCTTCAGAAAGCTGTTTCATTGACTAATGCCTCTCTCTCAGACTGATTAGCTCCCATACATGAAAGAATAAAATTCATTTGGGGAAGAGGTGGAACCGAAACATTCCCCTTGTATTCACCAGACTGCTCCCTCAGGCGTGGGCTAACCCTGTAGCCAGCAATCATATGTGGACCACCAGTCTCTACTTTGCCTGTGGGTTATGTTTTCTGTACCCAGTCAACATTTCCAGATCTGGTATGCAACTTCTGATTAACGACAGAGACAAAACTGGAATTCACACTGTTGGAAAACAGTTATCCATTAGCTGCTTTGTTTAAAACAAAAAGAAATTGGTCTTGGGGGTGTAGAGGGTGGAAAACCTCCAGAGAATGGAAATACACAGTCCTGATGATATTCCCTCAGCATGGTTAAGCCAGGTTCAGGGTTGAGGGCTCGAAGCCCAGAGTCACACTTTCAATGGGTTTTTGTTATGGATTATAGTATCTGGGTGTGTGAGAAGAATGGAAGGAAAAAGGATTCAATCTGTTGATCCAGATCACCCAAATTTAGTGGCTCTCAGACCGTTCTTGCAGGAAATGAAGATAAAGATACTTCTTATGAACAGATGAGTCAGGGTATTATATTTCTGATTACTTTTTTCGTGGAGTGAATGTCCCTGTTTAAATTCCACAAAATGACAATAATTAAAGACACAGAAAAGCTAGGAAAACTCCATGCACTGCAACCCACTGGGAATGAATGCTGTTTTTAAGTAGTATTTGGTTTTGCATTTGTTTTACTTCTTTTTAGCTAGCAGTGCCTCATACTTAAATATCCCCTAAAGGGAAAAAAATATTAAAACCTACAGAAGAGCTGACATAGAGAAAGGAATTGAAAAGAGCACCTGACTAAAGTGGTTGTTATTATTCACCTTGATACACTCTCACACACACACACATAGATATTAATCCTTAAGTTCTTTACTAACAACTTCTATGACAGTTAAGAGGGTTTCATTTAAGTAATAATAGTTCATGGCATTTTATCAATAACCAGATCAAACTTTCCCAGGAGTATCCCTAGAACTCCAACAGGCACGTATGCACCTAGACATTTTTTAAAACTTTTGGGCTCACTGATATCCACAGTGACATTAACGAGATGTGTACTGGGTGTTAAGTGAGATCTTTAAATTTGTTTTCCATCCTTGCCCATGAGAAAAATTAAAAAGAATATTAAATGAAAGCCAGATCGTGTCAAGAGAGGCAAATCCTCAGCCCACACAGATGGAACTTTTTTTAGTGAGTTATAGAAATTGAACAATTTGAGGGAGGGAGAGAACTATGCATTTTACATTAAAAAATAAGGAAATAAAGATCATCACCAGGATAGATAGATCTCCAGACGCAGATTTCTGTGTCTAACTCATTGCTTACATAACCAGAACACAAAAAACTAATTAGCTGTCCAAATCAAAAAATGTTGCCCATCCCAGATTCGAAGTGCTCACTGGTTCCAGACCTTACTTGTGAGTCTCAGCAAACCCAACAAAAGCCAACCGAGTGAAAGAATTGTTTCCAAGTCCCAGCTGATTTCATCCTTAATGAAGCAAGAGACCTGGAAATGGATATAACCTTCCACTGCAAAGATAGCTGTTATAGGTCACCACGGAGGAGGAAGGAGGCTCTGGGGTTGCAAGCCAGGACTTCACCATTTGAGTTAATGAACAAACTCTTTCTGCAGGAGTACTGCCAGGACCGAAAAAAATAACTGTTAGAAGGCACGATTAATTAATAACTATTGCTCAGGCAATCTGAATAACATTTATTGGAGACTAAGATCGTACTAAAACCTGACCTGTAAAAGTCTAGTCTCAGTTACTGTGGGGATCAGTTACTTTTAGGAAATAAGCATTCCCACTAAAAAATGATGCGCTTGATCCAACATAAGAATGGGTACAGACAAGCACGGACTGAGGGAATGCTCATGGTGGCTGTGGCATTGCCCCTGGTTTCCTACCTCAGCAGTGTGTTCAAAGACTCACCGTGAGATTGGGAACTGGGAAGAGGGACTTGCATGAACTGTGTAAAGGAGCTCTACAAAATTTTCCCAAGGCCCCAGCCTTTTTCCCCTGCCTTCTGTTATTTCAGGAGCTGTGCCAGGTACTGGATGGCAAAGGGATTTTGTCTGCTGTGTGAAGACAGGTGCATTTATGGTCCCGTCCCTTTGTCACAGAACATCTCGCAGGGCTGGTGAACGTTACCCTTGTGGCATATCAAAGAACAAGGCAAGTAATATTACTGTTTTAAGTTCAGCTGAGTGCAGAGGTGATTTTCCCCTGTGTTGGTTGTGCTGCTAGATGGTAAAGGCTATAATCTGACCCTGCTTGGCTGGGACATTGCTCTGCAGTCTTTCTGCCCACAGTGTGGCTAAGCTAAAAGGAGTAATCACGAGGTTTAGGTAGCTGGAAGTAACTCTGTAAACATCTGTCCTCCTCTTGGCTTGCTTCTTCAGGAATTCAGGAAGCACCAGAGATACTTAAGACAGGGATTCCTCACCTAATTTCTACCCTGATGTTTCAAATGAGGAAAACGAGATTCTTAGGACCAAATAACCTGATTGTGAAGTTGTGGGGGAATAATGAACACAGAAAGGGACCTACCCTCAGCAGGCAAACCTCAGTTTCTCCATAAGACCACTTTGGTAACATGCCCTGCTGCCAAGTTGCCCTCTCTTGTCTGGTTCATCACTCTGCACACATCTGGCTTTAAAAGGGGTGGTCTATGTCATGAGAGAACATTGTGCAGAATCCTTGTCAGCAGAAATCGCCTCCTTGACACCTGGTGGAATTGTCTCTCCCTCAATCCCCCTGTTTCCTTTTTTCTCCTGTTTTGTTTCTGTTCACTGAGAATGGATAGAATTTCAGCTTGCTTGTTTTGTTGTTGTTGTTGTTGTTGGTGGTGGTGTTTTGTTTTGTTTTGTTTTGTTTTGTTTGTGGTGTTTTTTTTTTTGTTTTTTTTTTGTTTTTTTTTAAGTTTCATCCTATTGGTCTTCCATACATATAAGCAACTTCTATGGCAGGATAATGTATACCAAAGCCTGCTCTAACGCACCCTACAGTAAATCAAACTGACTTTTAGAAACTTCTGTGGAGTTACTGCTTAGTCACCAACATTTGAAAAGAAGAAAGCATGGTCCTATTCTTTTTCCTGCTTGTTATAAATTCTAGAAATTACAGTGATATTACCTAAGAGAGACACAGGCAGGCAGGAAGAAAGAAAGGAAGAAGGACAAAACCAAAGGAAATAAAGAAGGTAAGAAAGAAAGAAAATAAGACATTGTTCTTCCAGCAAAAAGAATATAGGAATGAAGTCTAAGGAAAAAAACCCAATACTTTGACAAATTGAAAATAAACCCAATAATTTTTCTGTAAAATTCCCACTGACTCTTAAAAAATCTAAAAAGACATAGGATCTGAACAATACATGTGCACACACAACCAACAAAGTACCTAGTTATGTGCAATCCACATACTCAAATTAGTGTGTTTTTCTTTGAAAGGAGGAATTAAACTGACTTTTCTTTTATCCAAAATGCTACAATGAGAACAAATAATGTAAGTACACATGTAAAAAAAAAATCTTGATCTACAGAAATAATGAGACAGAGCATTTTCTGGTGTTCATGAAAAGCAGTAACGCTGACACGATGTTAATTTTAAGTTGCCTTTCTTTGAAACACAGGTTTCCATATGAGTGGTACCAGCTGGGGGTATATTCCAGTTGTCATTCAATGTTGTTCTTGCAAAACCAATTTTTATGTATATGTATATGCTTTTTAATGCCATTGATTACTTGCACTTCTTATCCAAGCTCTATCAAATCTACATCAAAAATCTTTGTTAGAGGGCCTCACCTGTGGTTTGTCTGTAGTACATTGCACTGTATTCTTGGGTAGTGGCCAGAGATTTGACATCCATCCAGGAAAGCTTGGGGATTTCAGAACTGAAGTTGAAGGACCATCTCTCCTGCTGCTAGAGGTACTGCCACACATCTGGGGCTTTAGAGGTCTGCCTCAGAGTGTGTTTTCCTGCACTTTGTTCATTATTCCACATGACAAACAGAAAAGAAAAAAATCAACACTACTAATGCAAAGCGGTTTAGAAGAGGAATTGATGCAATGTGGACCATGTTAAATGAAATTAAAGTTTGTTGGCACACCTTTCTTAATCCTGAAGTCTGTCTAGACAATTTGAAGATATGATTAAACAACAGATAACATTTTCTGTTTGAATATTACTTTTTTATGCTGATGTACAGAAAAATTTCAGAAGCCTGTATTGTTTTTCTTGTTACCTGCAGGTACTCCTCACTGAAAAGCAGCCACCCCTGATGTTGTGCTACTTGTTAAACATTGTGCAGGAACTCTCTCCGGTGGCTTCAGCTGAGGAGGGAAGGGAAATGCAACAAGCAGACTGACTTTGCTGCTGTGTGAAGCATTGTTGAAATCAGCAGAAAGGAGCTAAGAAATCTGTCTGACATCCTGTTAAAACCAAGAAGCTGTTACTACAGGAGGCCTCTTGACAGGATATCAGAGTGCACACACTGAAACAAGTTGCTTCATGGGCAGCCAAATGTGTAAAACCTTCTTCCAATGTCCCTACCCCCATGAGTTCATTGATGTCTAATAAAAGATGGGCTTATGAACACTAATGAGAACTCCATGCTCTGCTTGGCTGCCCATTTTCATGAAATTTATAGGAGTAGCTTTGGGACCTCTTCCACCCCATCAGCGATAGGTTAAATTACCCAGTGGGTTCAAAGCTCAAAGGAGGAACCCCTGACAGATTGACTGATGGATGGGCCCAGGCACACACACACAAATAGCTTGACTGTGGAAGTCTGACTTCCTTCAGAAAGAAGGAACAGGGGTTTTACAGGGCCTAGCCAACAGATGGGATAACTTGTAGCCAATTGCCTGGTATTGCCTTCTGAAGAGGTTGTGTTAATATCAACTCCATGGCAAAACACCTTCTGGAGTTTGGAGATATTGCTTTAATGTCTCCCTGTGCTGACTGTCCCTGCTGAACTCGAGAAGCTATGATACCATCACTGGTGAAGGCGGTACTGCTGCAAGCATGCTGAAAGCAAAGGTCTGGAAGGGAAGGAGAGCTTTTCAGAAGCATGCCCTTCATTTTAAAGGGCAAGGCCGCAGCTTTGAGAAGCCAAACAATTTCTCTGAAGCACGATTTTTGTTTGTGCTGCAGGGGTATTTACTGTTCTAAGATTTCCTGGCATTTGGGTGTTGTAGGTAGAACAGATTTACATAAAAAGGGGAGGGGGAGGAAATCAAACCTTCAAAGGAGCTTTTAAAGGACAATATCCCAAAACACTGTCTGTTTGGGAGATTTTATTTGGTCGGAGCTGTTGCTGAGCCTTTTGTGACCAGATATTTATACGTGTTACTCTGCATGTTTGCACGGCTGCATGCAGGAGATAATATAACTGACAGGTGAGTGACAACGAATTCCTGCAGCACAGAGGATGCAGGGAGGTCAGGAATGGGGCTACATCCTCTCCAGCATTATAGCACCACCTTTTCCTTCTCTTCCTTCAATGCCAGGAGCAAGCTGTTCCCCTTTCACATGGGGAAGATGCACATAGGTGGGTGCTAAGATCCTGACAGGCTGGGCCCAGGGGGAAATCCCTTGCCAACTCCCCACCCCTCTGTTCTCCTGTGAGCTCTGATTCACTTTCTAGCACATTTACAAAAGTCAGAAGACTGATGCAAAGCTGAGGTGAAGATAAACAAATGAAGACCCAATTTAAGCAGGTACTGAACAGGATTTAGAAGACGTGACTTCAGCTGCAAGCTGTGTAGCGATGTGCTGTTCCCAAAACACATTACTCACAGTTCCTCAGTTTCTTTATCCGTACATTGAACAAGGTGAGGAGGCTGATTAGATCGGAAAGAGGCTTTGAGAGCCACTGTCAGAGATTCAGAAGGGCTAATATTATCTACATCATCTAGCAGAGCAGCATTCATTTTAAAGCCATCTTTCTACCCCTTCTGGATAAAGATGAGGTGCTTTATGCTGCTGCTACAGCAATGAGCATGGGAAGGAACTGCAGTTTCACTTCGCATCCAGTTCTGTTTTTAACTAAGATTAGGGGTGGATGTGCTCACAACTGGTATAGTATTTGAGAAATGCCTGTAGGAAGCAATGTCTAACTGTGGAAAGTTACAAGAAATGGAGGACAGAAAAAGGAAAAGAAGAAAAAACAATAACCATTTGGAAGCATATACACACAGGGATAAACCCTTCTGCAAAATTTCTACACCAGTTTCTACTACCCTCAACTTATTCTTTTTAACACCAACTTGCCAAAGTAAACGATAGTTTGCACTTTCAGTGGTTGCTTTTTTGGCTGTAATTTTTCCTATGCTCATATTTCAGCTCTAAATACATTTGCAGGAAGGGAAATGAATGTGTGCCCTTCCTGGTAGCAAATTCACTAACTGTCTCTGCACTTCATCAGGCTGTGAAAGGCAGATTTCACACTGTGAGAAACAGTCCAGGGTAAATCAGCCCATTCACTCCCTCCATTCATCTTTTGAATGTCTTTTGCATGTGTTCAGATTGTATCATGGCACAGATAATGCTGAAAGACACTTCAATATTCACTTTTAATTATTGGCTGTTTCAATGCTCAGCTTTCGGAGAGTCAACATGATAGCTGAAGAAAATTCAAGTAAGTAAACACCAAAATGATGGTGAGAGGATGCTTAAGGCTCAGGTATTCAGAATTCTAGAGGAACCCTTCCATGGTGGTGTTCATGAGTATATGCTGTTTTTAAAACTAGTCTTTGTACCCCTGGTGACTTAGAAATTTTCAGAGTAGAAAGAAAATCTTACCCCCATTCACAATCAGACTTCCCGCCCTGGTTGCAGAATGTGCTGCTGACAGTGAAAGCAGTTGCTTACATGGAGAAGATGCTGTTAAGAGACTAGTTTGTGCATTTTGCTTTCCACACTTTAATGTATGGAAAAAGAGAGTTAGACAAAGTCACGAAAGAGAGTGCACATGACAGCTTGTCAAGAAACCTTACCAAATCTGAACATTTATGACATGCTTCTGCAGGGGTAACTGAACATTTGGGTTACGGATACCCAAAACGTAATTTTTCAAGCATACCAACCAGTGAATGTGAAGATTTCCCTGGATTCCCATCTTTACTCTGAAGGTAAAACATATGTGGTCTATTGGCTCTGCTGGCTCATATGACCACAGTGAGTCCAACCAAGGGCCATGTATTTATTTATGATCTGCCTGGAGCTGGTAAAGAGCTATTTCCTGATATAAAACCAACAGAAGTGTGTCCTGCACCACGTCTTTCTCTTTTTCAAGTTGCAGGAGAGGGTAGTTTTATACAAATTTGCTTGTCCCAAGCTTCATGTGTGACAGAGAAGCCCATGGATATCCCTGAGGTGGGATCAGGGAGAGACCTGCAACCTATTCTTTGTTTTCCCTGCATTTAATGGCAGGATCTTGAAAACAGCTACTGGGAATAATTGAAACCTCAGGGTTGGATTGGCTTCAGAGCTTTCCTTGAGCACACTGCAGGCAGGAAGACAAGCTTATCAAACAAGAGTCATGTGAAGTGTAATGTTCTATCATGGCACTGCTGAAGAACAGCCCTTGTAACAGCTCTTTCCAATTTTGCTATTTGAAATAGCAGCAGAAGGTCTAGATATGCCCACTAATGTCATCCTTTCTGCTGTAGGCAGTAGAAAAGGTCTCACACAGCATACTGCCTTGCACGCTAAATTTTCAATGCACCCTGAGCTACAAGGAGGTACAGATGCAAAAAGGAAACAGTGATGTCCCAAAGGAGTCAAAAGATACGGCCAAGGTAATTCAGGCTGTTAGAGACAGAGCAGACACTCGAACAAAAAGTTCAGGTTGGACCTTTAACTTCTTGGCTGTCCTTTCCTGCTGATAACAGAAGCAAGTGACAGAAAGAGCGCAGCAACATCCACAGGCTTAATAACAATCATTACTATGCTGGGAGACCGGATGGATAATGCAGTCCCAAAGCATGGACGTGAACTAATGTCATCAGCATTGGTATAAATAGGGTGTCTGCATTTAATTAATAAATAATAGGCTGCAATGCTAATCTCCTTCTGCTAACTTTTTCTAAAGGTGCAATCTATTAATCACATGTCACTGCCAGCCTGGTCACTTCTTTTTTTAGATTCAAGACAGAAAAAAAATAGCTAGAAATAAATGGATCCCAAATACAACAGGGCAATTGAATAGCACAGCCAGCATTATGATCCACTGCTGATTTCAATCCTTAGCTACATTTTTTTTCCCTCTAAGGATGGATATAATACTTTAAAGAGAGAGTGAAGGCTCGTGATGTTGTTAAAGGTCAGCATGTTACTAATGTCTGCAAAATGGAGGATTTTTCTCCCCTGATTATTTGCCCATGGAAATTCTGTCGCTCTACAACGTCTGCTGACATGGAGTAACAACCATTTCTGTGGTCGCTGGATAAGGCAGGTGAGATATTTCTTTTGAGTTGGGGACAGCATAACTTTCTGAAAAGCACTGGACATGTCTCACCTGTTTGGCACACGGTCAGACCAGGAAGTTAGAAACTCAAGAGGAAGAAATAGTCATGTTGTTATGGAAATGTTGCAAGAAGGAAATGACAGCACTTGGACTGCATAGGAGAGGTCATGTAGGTTGCTTCCTCTGCATATGAATATTCTGCTTTTCAGGAGGGAAGAAAGGTGTTTTGAATGAGCTCCTTGGTGTCCATAGACACCTGGAATATTTCCATTTGTTCAGTTTTAGGATAATCACCCTGTTGTGCCTTTTCAAAGGTCTCTTTGGAAAAATCTGGAAAAGTTCGCCCCAGGAAAAGATTGCTCCTTGTTGTTTTATGTGTGGAAAACTGTGGAAAGCATATACATCTTGTTTTTTAATTGAAGAACGTATCCTACTCTCTCTACTTGTTACACATAATTGAAAACCAAAATGTATCCTTCCTAATTGAACTGATTTGTTAAATTATTAAAAGCCTTTTAGAAGGTTCATCTCCACAATTCCAAGCTGTTTGATGTCAAAGTTGTAAGGAAGCCTCAAAAGAGTCACTCCCTGGCTAAATTTCTTTATTCTTCAGTCAGATACAAGTCTCAGCACAGACCATATGGGTGAAATTTTACAGTCAGTTTATGCAAGAGGTTAAATGAGATCTAATGATTCCGTCCAGATCTAAACCCTATTCATTTCCTTTTAATCTAGGCAGAAAGACCAGAAGAATGGCTAGTGCTCCAGAGCTTTGGCCTTTCCTCTCAAAGTCCAAACTTCAATAAGAGAACATTAGAGGCTCTAATAAAAACCTCATTGCCTGTAATACTAAGGAAGAGTGCGGGATCACACACTGAGATTAAGGAGAGACAGGGGTAAATTCACCTCATTGCAGACATTGGAGAATTTACTTGCATTCGGATTTGATCTTCTGTTATGATACATGATTTCTGACCTCTGCTTTGATTTAGGTATCTCTGGTGCCTTTGAAGAGCTCTCTGTAAAGATACAGTTGGTGTTCAGGGATGTCTACATCCTTGCACCCTTGTTTCCACCACAGTACCCACAGGCCTTCCTCCTCTGCAGGGAGTGCTACGGTGGCAGAACAGGCTGCCTGACAGTGCTCTCTGTCCCCCAGGCATCTACTGAATCTAAGTTTCTTTTCCACTAGCAAACTTGTGCACTAAAGGCAGCTGTTTGGCCCTGGATGTGATCAAATTTGCCAACCATGTGGTGTGAGTGTGCAGGAGAATGGTCCTTGTCGAAAAGGAGGCCACACTATTATTAGCTTAAGCTCTTGTGGTTGTTATTCAGGATGCCACTTGCTTTGTCTCAGAGGATGTTTCACCAAAACAAAACACCTTTGCTGAAGGCCATCCTAGCATTTTCAGGCCCCAAGTAGATCCTAACTTCACAGCCCCTAACTTGATCTACTAGTTTCACTCCCAGCAGTGAAACCCAGCACAATGGGGTTTTTTTACCTCTGTGAAGACACTATATGACAGCTTTGGATTCAGTCTGTACATCTGGTCTTATCTTTAGAGAGTAATGTTTTGAGGAATAAAGATGGTCTCCATCAATTCTGTGTTGTACAGAGAACCTGATGTGATGGTTCATGACCAGTCTCCTAGGCACTGCCACAAGATAGATAGTAAATAATTAGATTTCTGATCTAGGTAGTGGAGAGACTGCTTTGGTTTAGTCTGATCTCTAAAGTCATTAAACTCATACTATCTTCATTCCCCCGTGCCTGTGGTTCTGGCCCACTCTTTTACACCTCTTTTTCATTAGCTATTCATAATAATAATAGTCATAGTCATTTTGGAAAAAAAAAAAAATCCAAGAAAGCAACTGACCCCATGTACCTTACGCTGTGGTAATATAATTCTGAGTTAATTGCATGTCTGCTTGGAAGTGTCAATATTTTGTGGTTTATAACCAATGCATTCTGGCCATTCATCAGTGACTCAAGAGATGGATAAAATAAAGATTTTGGGGAATTAATTACCATTCTTATGGCAGTTCATGGGCAGGAAGTATTTTACTAGCTAGAAATTCCTGCATCCTAGGTTTGATGTTACAAGAAAGCATCTCCTCACTAAGGCCAGTCCTAACATATTTACGTTGTTTTTCTCTTATTTTTAACACATTTCTAATTCCCGTTCAGTGGGCAATCTCAGCTTATGGTATGAAAGAAACCTGCCCTGGTATGGAACATGTCCTCTTCAGCTTCCACAAGCAGCCATAGGCAGCTTCTCTTATGGGAACAAGTTTGAATTGATTCCACTGTAAAAGTGTAAGGAATCAGCTCCACAAAGCTGTCTCCAACTATTTGGAAGAACATCATTATTTGGGGAGATTTTCAAAGGGAATATTTAGACACCCAAGGCCCATTGACTTTATGTGAGATTTGAGCAGTGAAATACATTTGACACTTTTGAACACCTCTATTTATCTAACCAAGTTACTTCTGTGGAACTAATGATTAGAGAGCCTGAGCACCTAATAATCTTTAATGCATGTATCCTTGCAGCACCAATATTATTTTATCGAAAGAAACTGGAGTCAGAGCAAGATGTTCGGCCAATTTTACGTGTATATTCAGACAGTCAAAGATAATAATAGTCACCAGACAGAAATGGAGTGAAAATAATAGGCTGACCCTAAGTAACCTCTTCAAGGTCGAGGAGAATATCTGTAGCAAGGCAAGAATTTAAGCCTCAGTCTTCCAATCTGCAGTCTATTGCCCTGTGTAGAGCTTTCTTTTTCTCAGTGTAGAATCTGACTGCAAGACTGTCCTTAAAATTGAAAAGAAAGGAAACAGTCCCTCACTAATTGAAGCCAACTGTTTATCCTCCCTGGGGGAAAATGTTTCAGTGCAGTGCTGCCTTGAAAATTACCTCTCTACAAATGATATTACAAGGGGCCATATTCATTTTCTATCACAGATTCCAAAGCAAGCTGGTTTTAAAGATAAAAATATTTTTCTTAATTATGAAAACACATTTTAAAGACACTGATGTTGCACACTACTTTTAATTTGAAGCTTTTGGGTTTTTTTGAGTTCACTTTCTGCTGTGAGAATGGGAGTGGTAGTAAACTGAAATACAAAAATGAAAATGGAAATCGACTTTAAAGAGGAATTAAAATTGATCAGATTATCTCTATTGCTCAGGCTGATTGGGATGCAACTCCTTCTATTCTTCCCCTGATATTATGAAGCAAACACATGAAAGATGCCTTCTCTGCTTAGGACAAAACCCCAACTTATTCTACAATTCATAGTTTTTATATAGCAATTTTTATTCATAGATCTTACCTAGAGTTTCAAAATATCAAGTCTCATCATTCATATGATACAGATAGAAAACTGTGGCATGAAAGGTGAAAGCTGTGATTCGTCTTACCTCTCTTTAGGTGTCTAAAAGTGAGATATCTAAATCTGAATTAATTGCCACAGGTTCATTCCCGATTCAGTGAACACAGAGAGAAGGGTCTTTGAAGTGCCATTTATCCCATTTGTCTTAGGATGGGGTGAATCACAGTTTGAAGCACCTGTCTCCCTCCACTGTCCACAAGAGGAGACTAGATGACTAACTTAGACAGTATGCTCAGCATTTAGGTGCTAAAGCTAGGAAAAGTGAATCCTGACTGAAAAAATGTTTTAAGAACTGTGCCACAGTAGCCCTATTCAACATTTTTTCTGTCCCCAAGTCTAAGGCACCCAAGAAGCCCAGATTCTGAGTAAAAGAACTAGATTCAATTTACTCAGAGAGCTACATCGTTCACAGAGATTTTCTGCCTCCTAAACTGGTTTCATGTACATACTGTAATATATAGAGAGAGGTTGGAAAGTGCTGTGTATGCCACGAAGAAAAGTTTTCTTGACCTCCAGCATTTCCAGAGCCTTGAAACTTCTTGAAAGCTGTGATAGTATAATCTGGGATCTCAGCAGGCAAGAGGCAAAACCCTTCTCACGGAAATTCCCACTCAGAGAGGAGAGTTCACTCTGCATCAAAACTGCAGAGTTGAGTTGCGTGCCAGCAGCTCAGGGTACTGCCTATAATCCGGACATTTCCTAGCTCCTATTTTCCAGAAAGACTCTGGTTAACTCTAGAGTCAAACGTATTTGCAAGCCTGCAATAAACAAGTGACAGCTGAGAAGAAGCAGGCACACATCTTTATGTGCTGAACACTGGACTCAGCTTATACCCTGCACAGCAGTGTAACCACATGAACTGTACCAGGTCTGGAAACAACAACCTTCTGTATCCAGATTCAGGTTTTCAAAGGTGTTAAGGTACTTGATTGACATTGATTACAGTTGGGGTTAGATGAGCAAACATATACACATTAATTACATGTGCATGTCAGATGCATGCAACTCTAAGTTCCCAGAAAGAACTAAAATTCAGACCTAGAGCAACGACGGCAGGCAGGAAAATGACTCTGGGTACCTGCCTAATTTTTTTTGTTGTTAACTATAAAACACGCCTGTTTTTAAAATAAAGAAAAAGAACTCATGAAACAGGAGTAAGGACAGCACCAAGCCCTCATATCTGACGGGCTGGTGACTGTGTAGGGGATGTTAGTGCAGCCCTCAAGAGCTGGGCTTAGACTCTGAGCACACAGGGAAGAAGCTTGGAAAATCACAACAAGCAAATGAAATCTCTAAGGTGTGAGCATCAATCACCCATACTGTATTCAACATCAGGCATAAAAACGGCCTATATGTTTATTTTCCCCAAAATTCTTCTTTGAAAGAACAGTGAGACACGTCTTAAGTTTTTTAAAGAAATGTCTGTGTAACCATAACTGCAAGTTCATCAATGGAAAAAAATACATAATAAATGGCTTGTTATTTCGGCTCTTTTTTTGAGACAGGTCATTAGAAACTTCATTTGTCTACACAGATTGCACTTATTCAGCGATATTCTAATAAAATGCACATTGCTTTCAATAAAGGGAATGCATTTGCTATTGATGTACTATAAACTACTACACAGAGAGGTGTTATTATATTCCTGTGTAATAACAAGCCAATTACAGTGATCAGCAAAACCTTTACAATAAAGTCAATGCACGAGGAGTGATTATCATAATGCATTCTAACTGTTCAGTGCCATAAACGCTTTGCAATTAATTGTGGAGCGTATCTATAAATGTATTATTAATGCTGTATAAAAACCCATTGACAAGCAACCTTTACATTACAAAAAAAAAAAAAAAAAAAAGATACTGGGATTGTTATGTGTCCCTGAGTTCACCTAGGAGGTTGAGCTGTATTTACAAAGGTGGGATTTTTTTTTATAGGGTTACATTTTTTATTTCCTCCAGTCTTCTCCTCCTACCGCTTCTTCCATTTTTGGCTTGATATTGAAAAAAACTCCAACTATCACACTGCAGCATGAGGGCCCTCGATCACTTGATTTTGGCCCTATATTGATCATTCTGGGCACATCTAGAGGCTTTCACTGGTGTCTTAACCCCGTGGCACTGACAACCTGACATGCACGAATGCCAGAGGCATTAGCCACAAGAAATGAGCAAATGAAAGCATATCACAACCTAAGCAGGTAATAAAGGAAGGGAGTGAAGGAGAAAGTAATCAAAGTTACATAATTGATCAAAAGTTTTGTCTTAGCAAGAAACAGAACTGATATCAAAACCTCAAGGCAATGAGCATAAGCTCCCCAGCCTCTCCCCAGGCTCTGCTCTAGTCTCTCCTCCTGCCTTGTCAGTAAATTGTTAGGTTACAGATGCTTTATGAAAAATGTGCAATGTGATTTTGTTGTTTTTTTTTTTTTTTTTTTTCTTTTCCTTTTATTCCCTTAATACTTGATTTTAAAAGGTTGTCCTTAGGACATGTGCTAGAACACAATGTCCTGTGGATCTTTTCCAGTTCCTATTGATGGGCACACTTCCATCGATTTCAATCACGATGGAAAGGGCAGACGTGAACAAAAGTTTGATGTCCCTTATATTCTTTCAGCAGTTGAGTATGGAATGGAGCACATCAGCCTTCAGCAGAGTCATCAAATATAAAACACTACACATGAGGATCTGCTGGAGCCTTTTTTCTCCCCCAGAATTGAGTTTTACCAGGGAGTGGAAAGCATGAATGGGGTCATCCAGGGCCACTTTGAATTAACTGACGCATTTGCATGCTGGTACATTCTGTCTGCTTGAAAATACAGCCTTCTGAGGACAACAGGGTGTCAACTGTCAGTAGGGTCATGCAGTCCTGAAATTCCACAATAAACTAAGAGATTTTCATTTCCCATTGATGTAATCAGTCTCACAAGCAGCTACAGCTAGAAAGAGAAGATTTCCATGAGAAGTAAAATGCTCTTTCTAGATGAAGTTTATCTTAGGTCTAAAGGAAAAACACCACAGATTTTAACAGACGTTCAGACCTGAAATAAAATTCAATGGACATGTTCCCTTTGAACTCAACAGCCTTAGACATTGCTGTAGAAAGATGCTTAACACAAAACAGGGTCCAAAGCTTGGCTTTGCCTTCACCTGAATTGGCAGAAAGCAAGAATGGTAAATTCTAAATGACTTTCTTGTACCTGCCGTCGACTTTCCTATTCCATGGAAAGAACACCAGGACACACAGGCCAGAAGGGTCCAGACTGATGCTCAAGACTTTGGGATGCCTTAAGTGGCTGTTGTGGTCCTGGGCCCAGCTCTTCCTTCATCTTTTGACTACACAGAAGGAGAGGAAAACATGCTTCAAGGCATTGACATCTCTCCCAATACTACGGCATGTCCAACAGCCATTCCTCAGGAGCACCACCCTGTCAGTGACACTGAGGTTTTCTGCTGGTTCCGACATTTTCCCAGCCTCTGAGGCAAGAAAGCTTCCTCCCAGTGTAATATCAAGATTTTTTCTTAGGTTCTTATTTTTCCTTTTTTTCCTTCCCCCCCCCCCCCTTTGACTCATGATCGCATGTCTACTTCTGGTGGATTTTTTTAACAGAATATCAGTTTATTTTTAAACAGTCATTCCTTCTCTTTACCCTCCACATAGAGATACAACAACTCATTATTGGTGGATAATGTTGGACACATGTAATTAACAGAGAAAAAATATTTAGGTTTGGGTGTGGTGGTGCCTCCTGGAAGAACAGTCAAAATCAGCTGATAACATTTGGGACAAATCTCTGGAGGAGGTGATGTATGAGGCTTAGGAGGAGGATCTCACATGGAGGTGAAAATCTCCTTTCAAACTGCAAGGAATGACAAGAAGGGAGAGAGATGCTGTTTAAACTGTTGTCCACACCAAGGGGAAAAAAATGGGAATACATGTTTTTTCCACAGGTCTTGAGTCCAGACACCACAAAATGCGAACACAGGAGCTGTTGCTGTCCAGCTAACAGTCAGCATTGCCAGTGCAATGTGGTCAGTGAAGGCTGGCATTCGTGTGTCGTGGGACCTTTGCAAGTTCCTGTCTGCGCCATTCTCTACCCGAGCTCCAGAAGATCAAGTTGCATTGTACTGCGCTCATGCTGATGTTCAAAGAGTTAATGGAGCTCTGAGAAGGGAGAACATTATCTGCTTCCCTGGATTGTTTCCCAGTGCTACCTGCTAAATGGGTGTGGAGACAACAAAAGAAAAGAAGATGAGCAGTTGAAGAAAAAGCTGTGGCAGGCCACATAGGGAGGGGAAGGTTGTATGGATTACCACCTCAAAACTGGACATTCCCTCAGCCTGGTCTCCAGGTTCTGGGGTTGGAAGCCTTTTAAAGAAGTTCACCAAAGGTAAAAGATGGGGAACTGCCGGCAAAATTTCTTCCACAGAGGTTGATGTTAGAGGCAACATGTGGCTCAGAAATAAGGAAGAGATGAGAACTACGAAGATACAACTCTGACACATTCATTGACCCAGATTCAGGATTTCTTGGGCACCTCTATAGCCCAACCTTCAGCAGTGCAGAAGAGACGATGATGAGCTCTGTGAAGATTGCTCTCTCTTTGATTATCTTCACCTCTCTTCTTCAGACCTTTGTGGTCTGAAGGTCTAAGCAAACAAGCCTACTCTTTACAAAGGGCTTCCAAGGAAGAAGGAAATCATCCCATGTGGCATTGTTATACCAGTGTGAAGACAACAAAGCTAAAAGAAAACAGTCTTGCTTAAATGCAGAACCTAAACAGGCCTGGATCTGGCTGGTACCTGTGTAGGAAACCTCCTGAGAGGTTTTGACCATCTACACAAGCCATGGAATTCTGACCAGTTAAATGGAAAACAGTTACATGCCAAATAATTACTGGGACCTTGGGCTGTGCTTGTCACAAACTACCCTGCCACCTGCAGTAGAGAGCTAGTGAGCTAGAAAAGACCTAGATGAAATAAGAATTAGACTTGGACTTTTGTCCTAAATGCAAATAGAACTTAGAAACTGTGGAGAGGCCATTCTGGTCCCATCATTGTTACTAAGTTGAAGGCATAAAAAGAGTCAGGTCACAGTGCGTGAGCAAGGCACCACTGCTTCGCTGTTAACTGTAATTTAGTTCTTGAACATTTTGCTCTGAATCTGGAATAAACCATAACCAAACAGGTAGTTTCAGAGCCTGCAGGTCAAGTAACAGGTAGAGAAATGCAGCAAGTCTGTTGAAATAGGAAGTCCAAGCCTTCCAGCTGCCAAACAGCAGACAAGAAAAACCCACTTTGTATGCTTCCCTTAAACATGCACAGAAATAATCTGCCTGAAAGCACAAAAACAGACAGAAGCTTTAGTAGATTTCTTGCATGCTGAAAACACTGCAATACAATGCACCACAGCATCTCCTGTAAATATGTCAATACCCTCTCTGCAGGAAACTGCATCCTAAACTCTTAATCACTTTCTGCTTTTCCTTTCTATTTTCTTTAGTCCAGCAACCTTGTGTTTCTCTTCCACAAGATGCTGGAGGACCTCAAAAACCACTGCGAAGCGCCTCTTACTGAAGTGACATTAACACTGGTTCTGGGTAGCACACCATGTGCATCTTTGCATGCCTTCCTTTACAGACCTTCCTCTGTCCTTTGAGAGGAATGTGGGAGCAGTGGAGCATCTAAGCATCACTAACGGACTGCAACTAGAGCAGCAGGAGAGTCCTTTCCTTTTAAAAAATGTTACTGCCTGCGCAACGTAGTGGGACCTCAGGGCTGCATTTATCATAGGTTAACCCTGCCAGCTGCAGTGAGAGTTTTCTAGTGAGAGCTGGAGATGTTGTGGATGAAATAAGAAATGGCTACAAACTTTCGTCCCAAACCACAAAACAGACTTGAAATCTTATCTCTGAGTCTGAGAAACTTTAGGCCATGGATATCTACAGGCTATTTTTAGAGCTGAGGAAAGGAACCAAGGAACAAAAAAAAAAAAAAAAAAAAAAAAAAAAAAAAAAAAAAAAAAAAAAAAAAAAAAAAAAAAAAAAAAAAAAAAAAAAAAAAAAAAAAAAAAAAAAAAACAAACCAGCTTCACTAAGATGAAAATAATAAAATGTTCTGGGATATGTTATGTTCAAAAGTTTAATGTGGACTTAAAAATTACATTCCTAAAAACATATTGGACTAACTAATCTCCGGCAAAATGACTTCCATATAGTGAAGTTAAAATTTGACCAAAACAAAGGCCAATGCGAGTTTTTAAAGATATCCTAAATAAAGCAAGAATTACACTGTGATTTTTCAGAACAAAATAATGAATTGTTCCCTTTTTGTCATGTTCTATCAATTCCACTACTGCTAAAATCTCTATAAAATCCCAAAGGACTCCGACTTTCTGATCAAGTATTTGAGGCTTCATGAAGCATTCTGTAGAAAGAATAGCCCTATGAAACATTTTGTAGCTTGACTATACACGCATATGCACAAACAAGCTGGAACATAAATTGCAAAATTTTTCCATTAATTTAGTCTATTTCCCTAGAGAAATATATTGAGGACACATTCATTTCTAGTTCCTGTGAGATTAGGCAAATGTAAATAATGCCAGTTTTTGTTGAAAAGTTTTTCACTCTTTGTCTTGCTCCTAGTCCAATATGGAGATTAACAAAAAAAAAAAAAATAAATAAACCAAGCAAAACTAATATGGGGTGCTCAGCATTTCCATTTTGGTGGGTTGAGTGTAATTTGTGCCAAGCAACATTTTGAATTCTTCCTCAAACCTAGGTGGTCTGATACTCTAAATTCTTGCTCACATACCCCAAATGCTAAGATGCTATTTTGGTTCAATGGAGAATCAGGACACAGGAAGGGTTAAAGACCACCAAAATACGGACTCCAGAAGAACAATAGGAAAAAGCACTGAGCAGAATCTGAGTGAGGGAGAAAATAAATTTGGGACTCTCATCACCTTTCAGCTATGGGAGAACTTGCTGGAAAATTCAAAGATTCATGTTTTAGCAAAATGCAAGTATTTGCCAGTAAATAAAACACAATCGCACTTCCTCATGAATACTGCTCACGACTTTCAGTAAAAACCTCCTTGCAAACTACAGGTTCAAAGAGCACTGCATTCTTTCACTAGCACCGTGGCCTGGCACCAAAATTCACCATAATTCAGGAGATAGATGTGTATTAAGAGTATGGACTTTGGGCAGACCAAAAGACACGTGCTATGCAGAAGAACTCCTTTGTCTCCCAAGCCCCCCTCTTCCCTCATGTCCCAGTCCAATACTTGGACAGGGTATAATAAGCTACAACTTAAGTTTCTTTGTTGTTGAAGCTGACCTTTATCTTGCAGCCCTAATGAAGTCTTTTGATGTGCTCCTAAGATACATGGCCTCCTTTTTAGCATTCTGTTTGCCGCGCCTGCTTTAACCGGTGGGCTCTTGAAGAACGTAAGTTTTCGTACAATGCCTCCCTTGGGTGCCAATTGTTCTTTTCTCCCTTAGTTGCCCTTGAGTCATGCCGTCCTGAAACATCACCAGCCCAGAAGCAGCTTGTCAGTGGGGAATTAGGACAACGTGTCTTTCACATCAATGATGAACCCACCCGCTTGGCCTCTGCATTGTGATCACCACCGATAGAAGCAATATGGGAGCAGACTGGATGGGAAGAGATGAGGTTTGTGCAAGATGGGGAGATAATTAGCTAAAACACAATGGGGAGGGAAACACTGGTGTGACAGATAATGTGGAATCAAACTGCCACCGGAGCCCTTTGCAGTTCAAGCCACCGCTCCTGAAAGCAGCTGCTCTCAGCAAAGGAGCCTGAAAACCCTTCCCAGAAAGCCAGGCATGTGTTCTCTATTACTGATTTGCATTTAAAAAAAAAAAAAAAAAAAAAAAAAAGAGAGAAAAAGAGTGATTGGGAGCTACATACCCTGTAGGCGCACTAAGCAAATTGGCCAGCCTAATTATTATTTTTTGGTATGTCTAATTAAATAGACAAAAGGCCCTCCCTTAACTCTCGCTGTCGGCACGAGCTCCACTGGAATGTGCATAATGTCCCCTCATTTGCCCAGGCAGCTGAGCCTTTCCCTTTTCCCCCAGGAGACTGGCGTTGACAACTGCCCATGGCTTACCCAGTCCTGCTCAGACACAGAGCCAGATCGTGAGACAGGGAGGGAAAAGGGGGAAATTGACCTGGTTCTGCTAAAAACTACCGGACAGTGCTGTACAATGTGACATGCCTTTGTTGCAGAGATGTGCTGCAGCCCTTCATAGCAGAACTTGCCATCGCAGATCCCATCAGATACTTCCTGCCCAGTGCTGGCCAAATTCCCTCAAATTTTCTTTAAGGGGTGCTCTGAAACTGCAATATTTATCCCTCAGACCTCTGACGTTTTCCCAGCACTCAGTTTCTCTCCTGCTCTGCAATTACATGGCACCGCAGCCCTTCCTTTCAGAGCCTTTCTTGACTTGCCAGTTTCACCACTCCATAACACCAGTCCTTTAACTACAAGCTAGCTGCATACAGTCTCCCAATGACTTGAGTCACTGGAGAGTTTCAGCCTCACACTGACACAGCCAAAGCCTCTGGAATCCACAGCTTTCAAATGGGAAGAGAACATGGTGTGCTCTCTCTTTGAGGCATTTTACTCCTTTTAAGTAGTTGTTGCTGGAGATTTCCACTAATGCCAGCACAAAGATAGTCATCTCACAAATGAGGAAGAGTTTACATTTATGGTGGAAATTGAAAAGTTTTCAGACATCGAAGAGCCATATCATTACTAAATGACAAACCCTACTCCCACACTTATCTGATACAGAAGCTCTAGAGGTTTTTACTGCATAGATGAGGAAAAGCCTCTCTATTTTTTCCCCTAAGAGATAGGGATAGAGAGGAAGGAAACATGTCATTATATATATATGCATGTATATATATAAATGTACAGATATAAGGAAAAAAAAAAAGCAGATGGTAATTTATCCAGCATAACAGACCATCTCACACTTCCTTAGTGAGCCCTGTGTTTGATCTGACAAACAGGGTCCTATTAGAAGAGTACAGTGAAGTATCACCACATCAGTTCAAGTTGAAAACCTTTTACAGGAAACACCTTATCACTGGTGATCTATTGAACAGTCACTTAGCAAAGCCTTCCAAATCCACTGTGCAGGATGGAAAAGCAAAAGACCAGCTCCTGATTTCAGCTGCACCTGTGCAAATCCTGAATAACTCCCCGGGTCTAAGAGGAGTCTTCAGTTTCCACAACAGGTTTATCCAGATAAGCTGATACAGGTGCAGAAAACTCTGCCAGCTGAGAATTTGCTTTCTCCAAAAGCAGAATTGCTTCAGTGCAAGCAGAAACAACATGGTCAGAGAAACCATAAAATATCTGCTTTATCTTAACCAAATTAAATACCTCTGCAGATCAGCACAACGTAGGTCTGAAAAAAACCCACATTGCCGTCACTGCTGTTAAACTTTGTTAAGTCAGTGCCTGATGCTTCACTTCTTAACGAGGCAGTTATTTGTTTCTCAGGCAATCGCTGGCACCTGCCTGCCTTTTAAAATCAAATAATAATTGAATATGAGGAAAGTGAGATGAAGTAAAGGAGATTTAATAAAGAGAATCTTTGCTGCGGAGGGAATTTCTTTGGCAGTGATTACGTTACTAATTGATCAGCACATTGCCTGAGAGAAGCCAGAGACAACAATTATACTTAGCACTGTGGCTGAAAGCAATGCAGTCAACTACCTCCTCGGCTTTCGCTGTCCGCTGGTTTCACCTGGATCGGTCTGTTCATCTGCAAGGAAGAACAAAGAGAAACATGTAATTAATGGAGGAACCAAACTTTCATATGCAGAGTCTCGCTTTGTTTTTTGCCGTACATCATAATTAGCACCAGAATTTACTCCACAAGGAGGGGGAAAAAAACAATTAGCAAACATGGAAGCAACCATGGAGCAAAGGCTGCTGCTTGTTCTGAGGTAAATAAATCAGTGTCACTCCATTTACCTGACAGTAGCTCTGTTGAATCACACTGGGAGAGGGATCTGACTCATTTCACACAGGTCATGAAATTTTAAACACAACTTTTAAAATTTCTAACAGTTTCTTCTGGAAACACTACTGTGTGAGAGTAGAAATGCTTTGTCAGAACATCAGGATCAGTGAGACTTTAATTGCCAAGTTTTCTTGAGACTGGCATGCTGAAAATTGAAAAGCAAATTCCACTTCTACTGTTAGCTCAGTAGGATAGTCACGTGTAACATAGCAGACTCCATTTCATACTTGGGGAGTGGGATTTGGATCTGATTTGTCTACATGCTGCAGGAGTGTTCGATGCTGTCATTTTTTGACATAGTAGAGGACAGGATATAAGTCAAAATTTCTCTCTGTGTTGCTTTTTCAGGCATGCTCTTACTTTCTCCCATCAGAATAAATACAAGCACAAAAACCTTGCCACTGTGCTGCGAATAGGATTTCTGTTATCAAAATTATCCCTTTGTCAGTCAACAAAAGCATCAGGGACCATCACTATCCCCAGAGCTGCTCGCTCCAAGGAGGGCAACAGATGTCCACAATGGACTTCATTGGCAGTGCAGACTTGATGTGGGTGTCTGATAACAGGGGTGAGGATATAACCCTCCTGTCAATAGCCAGAGATGCAAAGTGGATCAGAACCAGCTGAGATTAACCTGAAAGCTCTTCCTTGCCTCTTACTCCTTGGCACATAGAGCAGTCCATACACTGCTGTGCACAAGGATTATTCAAAATATCTTTCTATGTGTGGCCATGTCTGAGTGGAATGAAAATATCTTTTACGTTTTTCAACCAACAAATAAAGTATAAGTTCAAACAAGTATCACAAGGAGCAGGAGGTCAGAAGACAATAGGAATCTCCCAACATATGTCTTCCCAAATAAAGTTGGACCGCAAATTGGCTGATGAATGTCACAGGGTGCCTTCAGGGGATACTATAAATCCCTTATTTGTGGCTAATCACAGTTGGGCAGCAGATCCATTAGTTTTATTCCTTCCCCCTCCCCCCTCCCAGTTTTCCCTTTTCCTATTTTTTTTTAATTTTTTTTTGGAAAATAGTTCATAATAACTTAGATTTATTCTAATTGCTCTGCACACATATTTAGTAATAACAAGTTATCAAGCTGGCTGACAAGTAGGTTAAGATGATGAAAAGCTTAGCAGATCCTGCTGCATTGTTGTCTCTAGAGAAAAATGTACTTATCCATAAACTGACTACAGTTAGACTCACACTCAGAGAGAGAAGGATCAGTGGCTCCAGACGCTACTGAACAGTTTCTGCTCTGCTAAAACCAACAGAGAATCTAGTACCAGATAAAGCTTGTATCAGCCCCTGCTTCTGCAGCTGTAAAGACCCATCACTCACATAGGTATCACAAGATATTTAGCAGGGCCAGAGGCAATATATTTAGCAGCAGCAGGACAGACATCCTGCCATAGGGCTCCTGTAACATGTGAACAGTTAGCTGTTACAGACATTTAAAGATCTGACATCACACAGATGCAGAGGGTAATTTATGTCATGTAACTCCAAATGTACAAAACCTGTAATTTTAAACCACTCTTAAAGTGTCTAAAATGAAAGGAATGTGCGGTCTTCTGAAGTGCCTGTTCCTCTCTGGTGATCACAAAGATAGACTATGCATTTAGGTGACTTTCACCTTTATTGGACTTATGCCAGACAAACCCCATCTTGGCTCTCATGTGCAGGATAATGAAGCCAAATTGCCCCATTACGTCCCTCAGCTACTCAAAGTCTGTGACTGGTTTGTGTTTGTAGCAGGTTGGTGTTGACACCACCTGCATAACAAGGTCCGACTTTTGACACTTGCACTCTTGCTATGTATTCTGGGTTCCAAATGTGGTCCTGATAGCTAATCTAACTCCTGTGGGCAGAGGATGGTGGTCAGAGGCTCCTGGTGCTCACTCAGCTACAGCCGGAACCTGCATCCCAAGCAGTCAGCAAGAGAAACAGTCACGGTAGACAGGAATTTATAGGAGGTGTGCAGTGCACAGCCCTAGAGAGGCAAGGTCTGGAATCCAAAATGGACACAGCCTTGCGATGCAGAATACCCCATAAATCTACAACATAGGTACTGATCTGAACTCTATGAAAATCCCCACTGCACTCGAGTAGGCTTTGGAGCCAACCTTTAGGAAAATCAAACAGAGCTCTTCCTACTTGTTGAGTTGGATGTGATCAGCTTGCAAAAGGCANGGGAAGGAGCATCCAACAGAGGAACTAAAAACTGGGGGAATTAATAAGTAAAAGCCTAGTGTAATTTAATGTACACTATGATTTATACACTTGACAATTTCTTTACAGACCAAAGAGAAAGTGCTGCCTGCACAGAGCCCATAATACAAATTGAGATCATCTTGACATGAAAGACACCAATTATAGGGAGAAACACTGAGAGGAAAATAATTAAGTTTCCTCTCTCCATCTATGGATTTTTTTTTTCTTTTTTTTTTAACACAGACACTCTTGGAGCAAGGAGCTGTCATGGGGACCAGAAAAGGGCTATATGGGGAAATAAAATGGTAGAAAGATGTAGCTTTCCCAGTCTGGGGAAATGCCTTCTTGGGGAGAAGGGAATTTAGAGATTCAAGCCCCCTGCTTATTCTTCACCTGGGAATTGCCATGGGTTTAATGAAATGAAACCAAAGTTTATACTCCAAAATGGAATCTTTTGTAGAGTGTTTGAGGGAATACTGATATGGACATCTTTAATATCTGTCCTGTCATGGTGTACCCTGTGAGTATGATAGAAGAAATCAGGCAGCAAATCTGATTAATACCATGGAAATCCGGATGGGATCATAGAAATTACAGATGTGACTGTGAGGCTTTTATTGAACTCTGTCTCTAGAAGAGAGGTTTGGAAACATGAGAAAAGACCTGGGCAGGCTGACCCAGCATCTGATCTGACAGATGGAGCGGATGTAATCTGTTGGGCTTTCCTCTAGAATGTGCTACACTTCTGTCCATTCAGTGGTCCTTCTTTCCTCTGCCCATGGATCCTCTGTGCTCTCCTTTGAAATATGATCTAGGGTTCCTTATTCTTTTTTATTCCTACTGGGCTGCCACTGCAAAAGAAGTATACTATTTTACCATCAGTTAACCCAGGAAGTGTTTATCTCCTCTTTTGCCTCTCTCCCAACCTTTAGGACCTGCCTAAATTTTTTATTCTCTACACAATATGAAGATGCCTGACTTTGGGGAACCAGAATGCTCAATAGGTATGAAACCATTACAAATCAGGGCAATGTTTATCCTCATTCATTTTTCAGAGCCCTGTTTGGTCAAAAATTTGCTTTGAATTGCCTCACTCAACAGCGGTTTTGTAGCAAAGATGTGCTGAGAGCCACTGGGGCCCAAAGAGATTTAGGCAATGCCAAAAAAATTAATTTAGGTGTCTGGTTACACATGACAGATCCAGTTTTCCAACAGGTGGTAAGCAGGTGGCAAAACAGGGGTTTATTCACAATTATGTTCCCAATGTGGACTCAGGAAAAGCCTGAGTTACTCATGTTCCACATCTGTACCAGAAATTATGGGCACTGGGTACCACTGCAGTTGTGAATCAGTCCCTTTCAGAAAGGGGTGTTGTAAGTCCTTTTCCCACAGGTGCCATAAATGTTTGGGTTTATGGAGAAGTTAGAACTTTACGTGCGTCACACTTCTCAGTTTTCTTTGATTCTTTGCAAGCTCATCTCTTGAAAACCACCTTCACACACCTTGGACAAGATGATCCTACTTGTTACACTTCATACCCTTAAATTTGGCTTTTTATTCCTTTTTTTTTTTTTTTCCTAAAACCAACCCATTCAAATTATGCCAGATATCACCATCTCACACCAAATTGCCACTGCCCCACCTACCCCCACTCCAATTCTCCCAGCAAGTAGAAACACAACATCATTTTTCATGTCCAATTACGGCCACTGTGGTGCCACTGTTAAAAGACAGCGCAGGTACTCCTGTCAAAAAGGGTTTGAGTTACAAGAAGCGATGAATTATAGCAAGCCCTTTTTCAATTCTCCACAGAAATGAAATGTCAGAGCTTGCTGCTGTATTTTTCTCAGCACCATCAGCTACAGGCCACTGCAGGAATTAGACAGGGGACAGACGCTTTTCTGCATCATGATTTTTCTTTTCCTAAGGTTGTCGTTTTCTCCCCCACCAACCCTCTTCTTCTCCCTCTGGCTTTGATATTAATTTAGAGCAGGTAGAAGGATCACCTGGGAAAGAAGAGTGTGAAGCAGAGACAGCTGATTTCTCACTGTTTCCATCTTTCTTCTTCTCACTGTTCCTACTACCCTTTTCTTTCTTTTCTCGCTCAGTTTTTCATTGCCTATCAGTATATCTAGTGTCTCTAGCTAGGACTAAGACTCTACCAGGTTTGGGAATGGACAAATGCAGCGATTAAAAAATAAGAAGAAATGGAAAAAAAATCAAAAAGCATGGAGATACACTGAATAGATTAAAATGTGATCTGAGATGGGAAGGAAAGGTGAGGAGATAAGGAGAGTACTGAAGATCATGGAAATGTCACTGATGGTTAGAGAGAGCATGTCCAAGCAAAAGAGAGCTATACTGGAGATAATCTGATGATTGCGCTTAAGGATTACAAAATTTCAGGAGAAAAAAGATTATTCAAGATCTTATATGTGCTATAAGACCATGGAAGATGATCCTGGTAATCATCTAGATAATAATAAATAACCTTTCCACCCTTCCTTAGAGGTCTTAAAAAAAACCTGAATTCTCTCTGAGAACAGATTGGGGCTTTGATTTGTACAAAAAATCTATGATGAAAGGAATCTGCTGTCCATGTTTCCTGAAGTTCCTAAAAAGTGTAAAAAGTAGAGGTGCTACTGCACTGGCCTTCTGGGTGACTTTGGACACATCATTACCTCTTTCTCAGCTCTTTCTTCTCTACAATAAAGATAAAGTTACCATAATGTACCATGAAGGTGGTTGATGAAAAAAAGTATCTAAAGTCTAGTGTTAAATAGCCAAGGAAATAATCATCCAGTTTTTTCTATGCCTGAATTATGTGAACATTATGGGGGCAAATAGCAAACTCTTCTTGCTCACTGATGTTCTGTTGTGCTTGGTATTTTTCAGGCAGCAGCCCCCTCGATCAATGCTGTGACCTAATCATGAAGAATAGAATGCTGATGTGAGCTAGCAGATCTTAGCAAATGCTTATTGGGCACTACTGCATCTCTATGGATGCTGGTTAGCCTTTTGGAAAACAAATCCCATCCCAGAGCAACTTCCTTCCTAAAAATGTTATGCAGTTCTTGACGATCTTATCGCATAGCTCAGATGTTAATTGGAGGTATGAATAGTTTAATAACTGCTCTGAAATTTCCAGAAAACATGTTCACTATTTATGTCTTCGGTGGGACAGGTTTTTCTGTTAAAAATCTCTCCCCAGAACACTAAGAGGATTTTCATTTTAGCACTTCTGCCGACTGAGTCTGCCATGAGTCTGTTTTCAAACGTGCCAAGAACACAACAGTAGTTCCTCTGAATTCAATACAGCAATTTATGTGAGTAAAGGTATTGGCAGGAATGTGTTTGTAGGAGTGGGTCATAACTTTTAAAGCACTGAACAAAATATGCCCTGATTGAGGGCCCTAAGGAAATGCAAAGTATATTAGTGTCAAAGTTGGAAAGGCCAAGAAAATCACCTACAATTGAATTGTGTATGTGTAATTGCAAAGTTCAAGTAAATCACTCCCTACCTGGTTCTGAGTGACATAATTGAATTACAGTGATCTAAACTAGATAGCTATAAGTGTGAATCCAAAGCAATCTCCTCTCTCTGAAGAAAAAAACATGAAGTCAGGGCTCAGGTTCAGGGAAATTTCTCTGAATGTTACAGAATAAGGAAGGCTTCTTCAACACAGGTTAGCTGCACAACCAGCCTCCTGTATTTGTATATTTCATCTGTAATTCATGGATGATGATGATGGAGCAAACACCTGCCCCTATGGGAACAGAGGTAAGTGCTGTGTTTGCAAGCATTGCCATGTAATCACACATTAGCTACACTTACTGTGGGCATTACAGAGCGGTACAATGTTGGATTAATGAAAGAGTAGGAAGAGGAAATAGTTTAAAAAGTTTAGTAAAAAAAGAAACAAACCACATTGCTTTGCCTTGTGGGAAGTACTCATTAGTAATACATCACATCCGAAATGACTATCCCAAACCTTATTCGGGTAAAAGATTCTTAATTGCTCCCCACCACCCACTTCCCTGTCTGATGAGATATATGTCATAGACATGTACACAAACTGATGAGAAGACCTGAAACAGGAATGTGTGAGATATGAAAAAGAAAAAAACGCATTGAAGGGTCTGACCTTTACAAATCAGTCCATGCTCTGGTGCCTACCCCTGAGAATGATTGCTATCGGCCATCCCTGCACTCTGAGAGCATTTTCTATATATCATATAAAACACACTGTAATCCATCTGCCTAACTATTGATTCATCTTTCTCCTTTTCTCCCGCGTGTAGATGAACCTGGAGGGGGCTTCAGTTCAGTTTAGATTCACGTGCACAGGCCCGTGGCTTCAGATACAAAACTCTCTCCCCACAGAACAGTTTGGGCTTGAGTTTGAAGAAACTGCTTATCTTGTCAATAGCCAAACAGAACCTTTCCAAAACAAACAATCCCGGGTTTGTCCCGGGATTTAGCTGAGCATGTAGCGTTCAACATTATGGTGGCTCTGGTTTTAAATGTAGTGGGGAAGGGCAAAGGGAGAACTCAGTCCTCAGCAGGTTTGAGGACAAAACACAGGATGTTTGGAACAAGAGAGACAACACTGTGTTTTTTTTTTCCCTTTCATTTTTTTTTTTATTATTTATAGCTTAAAAATATTGTTTCTTACTCAAATCTGCATGTGAAAGAGACAGCAGGAGATTCTCCTTAAAGCTTTGGGCAGTCACATAGTAGAAACGATGTTTGAGAGGTCTGTGTTCACTTGCCAGACTGTGCCTCCTCACACACAGTAGCTTGGTGACCTAACGTACTGGTGCCCTGATCATCCAGGTGGGTATTTATTGCACTCACGGATCTTGCTTGGCTCGGGCACTTGACCTTTCCTGCCTGGAAACAAGGGGGTCTCGTGGATGATGACTTTAGCTTGGGAAATGCGACTGCAGCCCCAGACCCCTTATCTATGTGAGAAGTCCCTGGACATTCAGTGAGTACACTCCAGCAAGTAAAGAGTCCCAGAACTGGCCCACTGGTTGTTCCAAGCCATATAAAAGGGTCTATTTGTCTGTGTATCCTGACAGCAGAGGTATAACTCTTGAATGGACATTCTGCTCATTAAATCCAGTTCCCTGCTGCTACCATGAGCAATCACAATGTGAAATTCTGTTCATAAACACATCAAATTCTAAAATAAAAATAAGTCAGTCTTTTGCTGTCCTTTCCTCCCTTCTTCCCTAATATCAGTAAGGATAAGCTTTTCCACAATCTCATATTTCTTCTAATTTCCCTCTTGAGTTTATTTCAAGATAATGTACATCCAATTTTAAAATGTGCCCCAAACACCTTTTATCTAAGATCTTTCTTCTATATTTCTAACCTTTTCTATTAGCCAACTCTGCATACATTGCGTAGAAAGCAACATCATTCTCTTTTAGCCTAGATATTTTGAAACCAAACTCCTTCAGGGCAGAGCAAGAGCATAGCCATAGAATCAGAGGATTGTAAATGTTGGTTAAAGATCTCTTAGATCACCAAGTCCAGTTGTTAACATGGCACTGCCAAATCCAACACTAAATCATGTCCCCAGGTGCTACACCTATGAGTTTTTGGAACTCTTCAAGGGTGGTGACTCCACCACTTCCCTTGGCAGCCTGTTTCAGTGCTTGACTGCCCTTTTGGGGAAGAAATTTTTCCTAATATCCAAAACCTTCCCTGTCACAACTTAGGCCATTTCCTCTTGTCCTTCACCAAGACAGCCTTAGCCTAACTAGCATGGAGCCTCAGACTACTGAGAATGGTTAATAAATTAATGCACACAGGAGGCATTACAGAACTTAAACAACTGATGAGAACATGTGCTGAGGGTCCTGGTTCAGTTTTGCAGTGTGTGCTTAGCCCAGGTGTTTGTGGTTGCAGGTCTATCTCTGCCTGCAGTGCTCAGGTGAAAGCCTGCCCTCAGACCCCACATCCCACAGATGCTCGCTATGTTAGTCTTCTGCTGTCTGTTGGGCAGGTAGGGCGTTCTCTGCATATGGGACACGTCATGGTCACAGAGAGCCCAGAGGACTCTTCATCACAGACATGAGCAGGGCAGTAAAGAGTCCAGAGAGACAGATGTATCCCTGAAGGCATTACAGACAGAACCCCTGTTCCCGCACTAAGAGATGAACATCTGCTCTCGTCTTCTCCTTATCCTGAGCCCATGACCCCTGGCTATTGGCACTCCCCTGATGTGCTCTTCACTCTCTAGGCTTTATCTCTTCTTCTGAAGCAAGACCCAAACGTTGCCTTTGCCACTAATGGTTGCTTGGCTTGACTCTACAGACTTTAGGCAAGGCCAAGCTCCATTGACTTCAGTGCTTTGAGTGCAAAAAGAGCTTGGCCACTGTCCATCCAAGAAGATTAGACCTTCTGTGCTTGTAGCTTTGTATGCCTGGCCACAAAGATAAGAACCACAGCCAGCCCTTTTGCCCATGGAGAAATGTTTTCCACAGCATTGCCATTTAACAAACAACTGAATAAGCAGTGTAAGTTAACTAGCTGCTTTCACCCACTGCCAGGACCATGAAATACAGGCTCTCTCACTGATCTAAATGTGCAGGTAGCCTCAGAGCATGACTTAGAGCACAGCCTGCCCAGGAACCGAAAAAGTTTATCACCAGGTTAGGACTGGAAGCATGGTTTTCCTTGGTACAGGGCTAGACCCACTCTGAGACAGGAAGTGGTTTCCCATAGCCACTGGTCCTTCTTTCAAAGGTAATGTGTTCACTCTCTTCCTCCTACCCTAATTTTCCTTCTCCCAAGGGAAAGTCATCTGTGGGGTGAGCTTGCTGCAGTATAACAGAGAGCAGTCCATTACCTCCATCCTACACCCCAGGAGGACCAGATCTAAACCTACTCCAAGCAAGATGCTGCAGCATTCCTGAAGATAAGAACTTCTTTCTCAAGGTGTGTCCTTATCCTATACATGGGGTGTGGTTGTGCTCTCCTTTCAGTTCTATTAACAAACAAATATAATCTAATTATTGTAAGACAACCTGAAACAAGTCCCATTCAAACAGAAAAAACCCAGCAGCCATGCAACTTTATCCACTGATTTGTCTAAACTGGTTTGAAATCACACCTCAAAGTAGATGTGTGAACACTTTGCCTAATCATAAACCCCCTTAGCTGTGCACTGGATCAGGGCTGCAGCTCCTGAACTGGAAAATAAAAAAGTATTTTTACAAAAAAGAAAACAAACAAGGAAAGACTCAGAGAAAGAAAAATATTATCTTAATCTTTATAGTGCCCCTTTAAAGAAAATCTTCTGTGAAAGGACTTAGAGCACTAAATTTTTAGTCTGTCATCCTTCACAGATAGGAAGTGCATACTGGGTGTGATTTTAAGCCCATCCAGCTGCTCAAATTAGTCCTCAGTTCCTAACAGTAAACGAATAAACACAAGCTGGAACTTTGCAAATTATAGTAGAGCCTTCAAAAAGAAGGGAAAACAAAAATCCATAGATTCCCAAACATTTCTTGAATAGAGAAAAGCCTGGAATGCTATAAAAAAGAAGACCCAAACAAAACCAATGAAATAAAACCCCACAATCTTCCCAGGTTTGAGAAACTCAGGGTTAGTGCAATTCTCTGTACTGGTTTCAGTCTGTACAGAATCAGGCCCTCCAGTGCAAAAGGAGCTGCCTCTCACTCCCATCTATGTACAACTGGTATCATCTGGTCCTATGTTTTGACAATTATCTGTAACATAATTAGCAGACTGATGAGTTTTGCTGATTAATTATGCGATCCTTCAAAGTTGATCTGGGTACTTACAATAAACAAACACCCTGCTTGGGTAACAAAGGTGATTTTCTGTTTCTGTTCCAGCCAACAAAGGCTAGCAAGTTCATTCCACTATGTAGGGATGTGGTCAGAGACTCCCAGGTATTCATTTCTGAACTGTCATTCATGTTGGAGCTGCTTCTCTGCTGGTCCTTGACCACACCCTGACCTCTCCCCTCTCCCCCCGAATGGTAAATATTTCCACTCTACTGAGAGCTATCCAAAAAAACTGGTTTCTGATACTAATGCATCACTGATGCTTTCCTCCTCCAACTATGCCTAAACATTGCCTTTCTTTCTTTTCCACCCTGAACAACCACTTTTTTCTTTCTTTTCTTTTCTTTTCTTTTCTTTTTTTTTTTTTTTTTTTTTTTTTTTTTTTTTTTTTTTTTTTTTTTTTTTTTTTTTTTTTTTTTTTTTTTTTTTTTGCATCAACATGTACCAAAGCATTAAACAAGACATTCCATTAATTTCTTCATCATCATAACTTAAGCCTGGGACATACCCTTTAAATATTCATTCAGCTATGAAAACTGGGCATTAAAATTTTAATAATGTCAAGCTCATTTGAACTGAGCTCCTGGGGGACTATTACGATACAATTAGAATAAATATGATGATTGATTTGGTGTAAAGGTTCACCTGTCCACATCTGTTAGTGGCTGGAAGCAGCATGCCACCTCTGGCATCACAACCCATAGCTCCAACTTATTTACTCCCTTCCTCATCACCCCCCATTTGCTCTTCACTTTCTTGCAAGCTTGACCCCCTCGCTTCCTCCCGCAGCATGTTCAGTTTGGATAAACCTGGAAGAGGCAAACCAGAGAGGCCTCGTTGAGAAGCGACAACTCATCCAACTGCATTTTCCCCCTTCCTTCCTTCCTTCCCCTCCTTGTGCTGTGGCACTTGATTAAGGAGGGCGCGCTGATCAGAGACACAAGAAGTTCAGCTATAAACTTTCTGGCGGTCGTCGCCATTAACCTTTTGCAGTATGAGTCTGAACTCCCAGGGTCTGATGCTCCTGGCTAGATGGGTAGCAAGACTAAGCAACATTGACATGTTTGAACCAGCGCGGAGTAGAACAAGGCTTGCTGTTTCTCAGCAGCATCTTTTCAAAATCATAGCAGAGAAACAGTCTCAAGATGTGATGCTGAGAGTAAAAAAAAAATTAAATAAATAAACGGTAGAGAGGAAACCGAGCAAGAAATCACACTAGTTAAGAAACCTTCTGCTTCAAACACAGGATGTTCTCAAATAGACAGATAATTAAAAGATTTTGGTCCACTGGGTGCTGAGCATATTTGAAAATTTGGGCCAGATTGTACTTTCTCTCTCTGCAGTGTGAATTGGGTGCTACATGGTGTAAATATGAAAGGAGATAAAATGGAGCCATCACCACTGAAAACAATCGTAGGGTTTGTTTTGGGTTTTTTTTCCTATCACCTACTCTAAAAAACCCCTACTTATTAATTGTTTGCATAAGGGTATAATGTGAACCCTTCTGTATTTAAAGGTAACCCTTCTCTAGCCCTGCTTACAAGCACTGCCAGCATTTCTGGCTTTTGGGGTTTTATCATTAGTCTCCTGACATATGGTGTTTTCCTTAAACCCCCAACTTCTGGACCTGAGCAAGCAACTTTTTAACAAGAGTTTGTTAAAGAATAAAAGACAACTCTTAATGCTCAAAATATAGCTCAAAGAAAATGAATAAATGAAAATAAAATATCTCTTATTTATATTAATACATCATCCATGATTGCTTGAGATAATTTATTACTGATGCATCTTTACAGTAGGCAGTGTTAATTATTAGAAATATTATTTGATTTTCACTGTTTTAAGTTGCTTTTATTCCTGTCTGCATTTTGCTTAAAGCAGATACTTATCCTAAAGTTGTCTTTTTCAAATTCAAATCAAGTCCAGTTCCCGTGCCTATCTATTGTCTCTGCTTCTGTATAATTTACTTTTAATAATAGTATTAACTTTTAGTAATACTTTTGTATTGTTTATTTTTACACCCCTCCCACCTAAAAAAAAAAGTTTTAAAATAAACTCAGCCCATTACACATTACAATATGGAGACATGAAAGGTTGATAATGGTCACTTGATGTTGATTTGCTCAGAAGGAAAACAGCAATTTGGGAAGTCTGCTTACTGTGAATGCAGACTGTGGAAAGATACAGACTTGTACACTTTTACAAAGTCTATTACCTATAATCTTCTTCCCCACTCAGTTTACCCCAAGGAAAAAGGGGTTAGACAGTAATCTTTATCTTCAGCACCCATTGTGAGGATTAATTACATATTATTCCTACAAAATTGTGAGGTTCTAAAATGCTATATAAGCTCTCAGTGTTATTATAACGTGCCATACCTTCATAACGTATACCACTGCAATATTACCCCTTGGTTGTTCAAGACCACAGAACTGCTGCTTTTAATTGAGTTAATGGCTTCATAGGTTAGTAATTTAATAAAACAGACTGCTTAAACCAGCAAGGTTTTGATTAAATGGGGTGTGTGCAAAGGGGAATTTATATTTGTTAGAAGCTCCATAAATCCAAGGTATCAAGGCACAGATAATGCCTGTATAATAGTAAGTTATACAGAAAGGAAGGAAGGACAGAGCTGAAAGCTATGGAATCATAGAAAATCTCAAACTGGAATGGACTCATAAGAATTGTTGTGTCTAAATCCCTGCTCCTTGCAGGGCTACCTAACACTGGTGTGTTTGACTAGGAGCATTGTTTAGATGCTCCCTGAACTCAGATGCTCAGGTGAGCCTTTTCCAGTGATCCACTCAGTGAAGAACTTTTTCCTAATGTCCAGGCTGAACTCCCCCTGATGCAGATGTATTCAATTTCCATGTCCCTATCTCTGGTCGCCAGAGAGAGGAGATCAGCACTGCCATCCTCCGCCCCCCATGACAAAGTTATAGCCTGGTGTCATGCACAGCTACAGCCAGATATTTTGGGCTGGTCTCAGGGGTATGTGAAAATAAGCAATGGTGTGCACATACAGATAAGACTCTGGGCTTCTGCCACTGCTCACAGAGACAAGGAGGCTCTACCCTAGGATATCATGCACCTTGCCTGACTTTAGAGAGAAACTCTACTGTTTCTTTCCAGCTTCCCCTGCCCTCTAGTTTAGCTTTAATAGTGGAAGAAAAACTGGAAAACTTGGGGGTGTGGAGGAGGAAACTTTTTTGCTTAATGGAAACTTTTAACTTGTACCGAAATCACAGATGCCTCACGAAATTGCCGTTCTGAAGCAAGTGCCTGGTCGTGCCCATGCAGAGGAACGGGATGCTTGGAGACCTCCAGAGGGAGCTCTTGGCTGCCTAAATTTAAACAACTAAATTATGCAAACCCAATTTCCTAGATGGAGAAATTAAGGATTTACTCCGGGAAGCCTGCTTCATTAGGTACTTAAAATGTACTCAAAAGTTAGTTACTTCAGTACACAGAGTGGATCGCACCTTTGACTCCAGCGATTGCCTGTCTGAACTGATTTTGGACTGCAGGAGCAGCTCCATGTGCTTCCACTGCCTGCTGGAGTCAGTAGCAAAAAGTTGCCCTGAAAATCAAGGGAAAGAATCTCTCCCTCTTGACACTTTTCTGTGCTCTAAATACTAGTTCATAGCTGCTTCTGTACCATGGGTCAGTGCCACTGCAAGTTAAAATTTTGTTCTTGCATCATCTCTCAAGAACTCCAAGTCAGCCAAGTCCGAAACCAAAGCAATCCTTTCTTTCATCCATCTGACCCTGAGAAAACAAAGAAGGCCAGACACAGCTAGCCTGGCTATTTTATACATAAAGAACACTACCCACAAAGCTAATGAGAAGCTTTTATGGCTGTTTGTAGAGCACTGATAGATAATCAGGAACAGGTCCAAACTGCAAAGTTTCATCTGTCAGAGGCTGGGCAGAAACTTTCCATAATAAGGGCCAGTCACAAAATTCAGATGCTGACGCAAACACAGGCAGCTTAGGAGGGCATATGGCAATTAGTGGCTGGGCTTATACCTTGTTGAGAAATCTGGCTCAGCTAAACAGTTACTGACTCACATCCTTATCTGACCCATCCAAGCTCACCAGGTCAGACGTGTGCACTTCCACAGGCCTCCATTCAGGGACAGGATGGTGTCGGAGTTTCACCAGAGACAGTACCTGGGGGGGTGCCTGATGGGGGAGATCCAACCACATGATGGGAACCACGAGCCCCGAGCTTTGTGGCTCCAAAGGAGCACTTCAGAGGGGAAGGGCTGGCTCAGCAGAAACAAAAAATAATAGGAGAGTGGGAAGTCTGACATCAAAAGTGGATGTTTTTCTTTCTCCCTAAGTGTTGCACTCTGGTTTGGTGGCAGGTTATTGGTCCTGGAAGTTGTTAGACTCTAGACTGCCTTATGGCAGGGGTCAGATTGCTTGATGAAAATTGTCCTCCTTGGCCTTAAAATCTGGGAACTCTGCTGGAGTTCAGGAAAGGTTTGTGCTCCAGGGGAGTCTCAAGTAAAGACTCAGGACAACCTGCCTGTGGCTCCAGGTATTGTGCTTGTTCCCAACAAGAATCTTATTTAGAGGAACATCAGAGATATTTTGATAAACATTAATTTCATGCCAGGCCAAAATGCCCCTTCAATAAACTCCATTGAGCCAGCGCTGAACAAAGGGAATTCAAAATGCAGCTCCTTCACGTGAGATGGTGTGTGCGTGTGTGTGTGTGCTTTAACTAAATCATTTATGGTCAATAATGCCAGGTTATTATAGGTCAATAACTTTCCATTATTCACTAGCCTTGCTGTGCTCCCACTGTCAGGCAGCACACTGGCATGTTGGCTCTTGCGAAGTAAAAAGCTCCTGATGGGAGCTTTGGAAAAGCAAGCACGAACACAGCTTGAGCAGAGAAAAAGAAAACAGGGGTGGGAGGGAGTGTGAAAAGTTCTAGTTGCACTCAAGAGTGTCTTGGGGAACGCATGTGTGACATACTCTCTCTCTCTCTCTCTTTCTCTTTCTCATATGTGCATGCACACTCAGCCCCAAAATTCATTATTCTTGTGCTCCCAGCTGGTCAGATGTGAGGCAGTCCAGATCCCAGGGCTGCGTGACCACAGAGCTGTCCTGAGCAAACATTATCTCTCATTAAGGTCTACAAGCTCGGGCTTAATGCCACAGTAGCCTGCGGGTTGTCTAAGCCCTGTGTGTGGAGAGTTAACGCTCACAGCTGCCTGCTCTGTACTGGGTACTCAGGAGAGGAAGAGTATCAGTTTTTTTACAAGTCAGGGTGCAAATATCAACAAAGAAACAGAAATGAAGAAATCAAAAAATTGCAGGACAACATGAAAATTATATTTGCCCCTGTTGCTAGTGCACTGGTACTAATGGTCCGCCCTGTGTCTCACGAGAAGGATGGTCAGGAGCCTGGAACTGCAGGCATATGTAAATAATAGTCTGTCTCCGTGGAAACTGCAGGAGGCAAAAGCCAGCCCTGTGGTTTGGCAGAGACTCCTTGGTGCTCCTGCAGAGGGTCTGAGCGTGCTGCTCCCAACCAAACATTTTGAGATGACAAGCCAGGACACAGGAGCTGTGAGATGGACTCATCTCTTGTAAAAAAGCAAAGAGTGGAAAATGAGCTTCTGTGTGGAAAGTGGAAGCAGACAGTAAGTCAAAACCTGGGAGAGGAGACAAGGAAGAATTACGCTGCTGTTTCATTGAAAACAAGTTATCTAAGATTTCTACCTAGGTGCCTTTTTGGCCCTTTGTTGAGCAGTGTGTTGACCCTACTTCCCTTTAGCACTGAGATAGTCCCTCCTTTGTGAAACATCTCAGCACTGATGACACTGTGCATGGAGAAAGACTCAGCTTGGGGCAAGAGGGTTGGCTTTTTCTGATGTTTCAGGTAGTGGACAGTGACGGAGACAATATCTCTGCAGCCTCAGCTTTGTTAATTCCCACGTAGGCACAGCTGCCAAGGGCAAGGAAGAGTTAACAAGAGCTCTGAAGAGCTGGTCCGTTTTGAATGTGAATAATGGGAATACTCTCCTTCAATCGGTATTCAGCACAGGGATGTACAGAGGTATAAAGTTAATCACTAGCTGGGCCACCCCTATTTCCAGAAAAAGAACTTTAATACCTTCTTTATCCAATGAAGTACCATTGTTATACCTGCATATTATGAAGGGTTTATTAAACCGGTGATAATCTATTCAAGATAAAGTGATCTGTATGGCCAACTGAGCACAGATCAGACAGAATGATGGGAGGTTATTGTTAAAATATGCAAATTCACATCCTATTGAAATGCAAACCCTCCAGATAAGATTTTTTAATAAATCTGGTCTTTTTTCACTGCATGAAGGTAACCTAATGTTTATTGACTTCAAGACCATATAATGGAACGTAATATCTATTAGTCAGATCCTTGCCTCTCTTTCGATTACTGGAGGTACATGTTCTGGCTCCCGAAGAATTTTTGTTTTATGGTTTGGTACAAAAGAAAAGAGATTAAAACCCCTGAAATTAATTAACTTCTTTCCACACAAAGCCCCCCTTCCTCTTCAAATGCTGTCATTAGTTACTCAAGTAAAAGGAAGCAGTGCCCATCAGCTGAGAAACTGTCCACTATTTTCAGTGTTAGGAAAAACAACCAAAAATATAAATGCTAATTGGGAACACTTTTGTTCAGTATGAAAGAGAAATTAAGACTTTTGAATGCCTTCCTTGCTTTTACTATTACCACAGCAGAGAAAGCTGAGTAAAGTTTCATTTTACTCTTCTGTAAAAAAGGCCTATGAAACAGCTTGACCTGACTTCTCTGTGTGTGTTTTTGTGTGTAAGAATTGTTTAAAGCATACATTCAGTGTGCTTTTATGAACTGGAGGGAACAGGTGATTTCTGAACCAGACACAGTTTCAGATACCAAAGTGTCAGATGAAATAAAGGCTTTTATTTTAGTGAAATGCCAGTGCTGTGATAGCAAGAGTTGAGAACTCATTTCTGCTTAAAGGTCACTTCTCCTCAAACCCTGTAAAATCTACATGCTGATGTAGATTGATCTGAGATTTGGTGTGTCTAGTGAAGGTGGAAGGTTTGTTTCTGACTCCAAAGTGAAGGTCAGTAGAGGAAAAGTATCCTGAAATAGAGCTCCTTGGAAAAGCTCTGCCCATCTTAAAAAGACTTTTTCTTGTTGCCGATAGGCTCTGCCAGCAGTTTTGAGGTCAAATCAGGATTGTGATTATTATGTCTAAAACGGTCTCATTTCACCCAGCAGGTTCTTGGTGGTCACAGAGCAGAAGCAGTGAGATAGAGGGCTGGGCAGGGGCTGCAGGGAATGGGGCAGGCAGCTCAGCTCTGGGCATGGATAGGAGGGATCAACAGGCAACCAAAGTTGTCCAAGCTGGGGCATGTAAACAGCTGCCCATGCTTGGTTATCTGAGGCATCTACACCTGTTCTGAGCCTAGACAGGGCTATTCCACGGCACAGCGCTAGGCTTTTTAAGTATAACCAGAAACCTTTATAAGACTGGTCATCTCTCTCTTGCATCAGACCTCTGGCTTCCACCACAGCTAAAGAATAACCCAAGTTAAACCTTTCTGGACAGTTTGCCTGTTAGGCTGATGGACATGTGCATAAAATGTGCTGCCTGCCTATGTGTCTGCAGTGGAAACAGCACTTTCCATCCCCAGTCTGCACCACTGCCAAAACATAGACTCTCTACCCAGGCACCCTTCTCATCACTCACTTCACTGGGTATACCACCAGTTACAAATTAGCACTTAATCAAGATAAATCCCATAGGAAGGATATGGATAATATGCAATGCATTAAGCCTGCAAATTAAGATGGTCTGATTTAGCCCCGGCTTTAAAACTCCCAAGCTTGCATTAGGACCAATGATGAATGGATGTACGTCCCTGGTTGGACAGCAGCTCTGTCAGGACAAGGCTGCCCAGCAGTGACAAAGCCAGAGTGAAACAAGTGCTCTGCTTAATGTTCATTAAGCCTTCCACACTGTCCCTGCTTGGGAATGTGCTTTCCCTTGCCTTAGATGGTTGTAATAGTGACACTTCTCCAGGATCTATTGACTTATTGGTCCCAGAGTTCATTTATAAAACCTGAGGGCAGCGGATGCTGGCATAATTCCCCTCACTGATCAGTGAGGGGAAACTGAGGCACACAGCATCATATTTAGAAAGGTTGACCTGCACAGTGCCCAGGGCTTTCCATTCACTGGCTCTAAACAGGACCCTGCACATCACCCTGCTTAGGCACTCTCAATCACACTTGGGAGTCTCTTGTTCTTTCACTAACTAGCTGCAGGGATATAGGTGACATTTCAGCTCTCTAAGTGTGGCCCAAGGTACAAGTTAAAGCTCAGTGGCCTGAATTCTCCTAACAGATCAGTGGAGTAGCACAGAAAGAAAATTCTTTCCCTCTCCATCTCCTGGGTTGCAGCATGGGTGATGTAGCAGGACTGTACCTCCAGGTACAAATGCTGCAATACCTGATGGGCACCCTGCTGTGGGATGCAGCACACTCTGCAAAAATGTGAAGCAGAAGACTGTTTCTGTCCCTCAGTGAATGGACAGTCACAGAGTTCTGGTTAGCCTCTCTTCCTGCTTCAGCTCCTGCAAGACCTGAAAGAAGCCTGTTATCAGGCCTCACATCTACTATACATACTCCAGAAATAAATCTCAATGTGTGAAATCAGGGAAGAAGAAGACACTTTATAAGCTTTTTCAGCCATCAAGGTCAGGGTCCGCATGGGCTGGAGTACACCAATGTACGAGTCCTGCAAAATGCAGGGGAGCTGCTATTTTAAGGGAGGATGTGATGCAGGCTTCAAGAGGAATCAGTTTAAGATTCACAGCTGAGGAGCATCAGGAAATGGCTATGGCCTGCAAAGGGTTAAAGGGCTTTGTTCTGGCTGCAGGAGTAATTTAGGGAAAGAAAATCCTTTAAAATAACAAACTTGGCAGTATCTGTGGTTTTAAATGTACTTTTCTTCAGATTTGCACAAGTGTTCAAACTTGTCACAATAGGGTATCTTTCCTGGATGTCATGCCACACTTATTACTGGGAATGACTACTTCCTACAGTGCGTCTCTATGTTATGGCTTTTTAAGATATGGATGCTGTCATCATATTCCCCAGAGATATGTTCTGGTTCATGGAGAGGATGTTTTATATAATCTTCCATGAAAGATTAAAACAACAGCAGCAGGAACAACAATAATGCAACACACTACCTCCTGACACAAACACCGATGTGGTGGCACAGGCAACAAAACCTCCTCACCCAGTGCAAAGAAACAAACTTCATTCACGTGGTTGAACTTTACTTTCCACAGGAAGGTTGGATCACATTCATTCCCAAGAAGACCATGTTGACACCCTATCCTGCAAAGAGCCTTCACTAAGCACATCATCTCTCCTCTGCCCTTGTCCCCTCCAGCATCTCCTGTCTGTTTTGTACTGATATTCTCCCTGGTGTGTCTCCATCCAACAGCTCAAACCAGGTACCAGCCAGTTTAATTCCTGAGATGTCCTTTCTTTCCTGGCTAGAAAATGTCAAATCTTGCATTTTGTACCCCCCTCTGCTCCTTGCAGAGCAAATCCCAGTCAAAGCAGATGTGATGGCAAGAGAGAAACCTGGGGAGAAGGCCCAGTTAACAAAGCACTATTAGTGAATGCAAGGGATTGGTCTGGGGTACTTCACCCTTTGATCCAAGGTATCAGCATGCCCAGTTCTAAGCAGAAAGTGAGAGAAGCTGTGTCCAGTCAGAGATGGACAATAATTTGCCAGGAATTGCCAAAGGCAGAGGTTATCTTATTGTCACTGTGACTTTTTCATTGCCAAACAGCACTTTAAACCACATAACAACAACAAGAAGGTTGGTGTGAATCTTATGCAAGAGTAGAAAGGTGTCCTTTTTTTCCCTTTATCTTTGTTTTATTTACTCCACCTCCAAGAGAAGAGGCCAGCAGCTGCAGATCTGCAGGAACAAGAGGGCTTTGTGATGATCAAGCAGGATTAAGGTGGCTACTTCATAATTTTGATAATGCTATAGATAGAGCTGAAGGCACAGGATATGTCTGCACCCTGGGTGTGCGTGCATTTGTGTTTGTGTGCCTTTCTCCAGCTCCCTGTCTGGAGAAAAAGATGCCAAGGAGGAGGGATCTGTGTGTGCTTCCTTCTGGCTTTGCCTTAAATCCAGATGAACACTATGGATTTGAAAGTTTGACCATTAACATATGAATTAAATCCTGAAGCAAAACTGTTCAAGGCTTACAAGAATATTGAAATGCAAAATTGCTGATGAAGGATGAGGGAAATTATGTAAAATAAAAATTAAGAACAAAAGACTTGCAGTATAAAGGAGCAGAAAGAGACAGGTTGAAAGTCTCATAAAAAAAGAAGTATAACAAGTGCTGTCATGAATGATTATAAAGGTTTGAACCTGTCACCCACAGCAACAAGAGCACTGGCCTTTCTCACTTGACCTGAGGAGATAATGCTGTTAGCTGAGGTTAGAGAGGGCAGGTGATGTGTTGCTGTTCAAATACAAAGCAAAGATGTCCTTTCATTCCGGATAATTAAACCAAAAACATAAGCAAACAAGGCCTGAAGTTCTGGAATTGCCTGGCAAAGACACTGAAATCCCTTAGGAAATGCTGCTAGACCTTCTTATCTCGACAGCATCCACCCATCCTTATGAAATGCTATTATCTTGAGGATATTCCATTCCCTGATGTTTGTTTAAAAAATACCAGTCTAGACACAACCAAACTACACCCACAACCATGTCCCAGAATGTCCTGTGGTGCTTTACAGGATGTTGAATTCATAAGAAATGCATGGCATTGCTGAAATGCAGCCATTTTAGAAGGTAACATTGTAAGAGCTGTGGTGGAAGGTAAATTCCTTCTTCAAATGACAGGACTGAGTATTTCCTTTACCTATTTTGTGCTCTTTCTGTGAACATTTAAACAGTTGTGCTCTATAGCAATGAATATTCAAAAAAACCCAAGCCCTAAATTTCCAAGATATATACAAATATTAAGGGAAGCTGAGTGCTCCATTTTCACACAGATATGTGTCTGCTTATTGAATCGGGAAAATGAAACACATTCACCATATGATTTTGCTGATCAATCATAACTCACCAAAACAGCCTGGAGAGTGAATATGCATAGATAACAATTCAAATATGCAAAAAGGGAGAGAAAATGCAACTTATAGTTAAGAATAATTACAAAGGGTGAATTAACAATTAGGCAATCATTAATATAAATTCTTTGGGATGAGGAAATAGACCGACCAGCTATGAATGTATTTAGCCTAGAAATTAGGAAAAGTATTATCTCTCATCAACAGTACGCAGTCCTAACTTAGCAGAAAAACTGAGAAGCAAGATACAAGAACATGTTCAGATGGACCTTGACAAGTTCATGCAGTGGCAAGGGATCAAACTTGCTGATCCAAGAATGTCTTTCACTATTGTATGTTTCCCCCTCTTTGATTTTATTTTTGATTTTATGCCAATGTTATCAAAGCAAGGATTCCTCCTGCAATTCTGCTGTCAGCTCTGAGGCTTGGCTTGGAAATAGCTCAGATTTTGAATTCTTCTTCATTTGAAAGTAAATGTTGTTCAAGCTTTTCTACAAAAATGGATTGATAGAAACATAAGTTACAGTTAATTATTATTAAGGTGAATCAGCACCAATTCACATGCCTCCAAAGGCAGGAGATTTAGGAAACCGATTAGCAAATGTTATTGTTGTTGTTTTTTTTAATGATAGAAATATTGTGAGAACTGGCAGAGCGGCTCAGGAGTTTCAGTTTTCAAAACCAGTTTCCAAAAACCTGAACAAAGATGTTTTGATTATCTCTTCATCTGTTCACGATACTTAGTTTTCTCATTTGAAAGTCAAATAAGCCGATGTCATTTGAAATGAGAGACAGCGCCTGACGCATATGAATGGGAGTCAAGGATTTCTGCGCACAGTGGTTCAGAAAACTGCCAATTTGTTTGCTTGCAAAAGTAGTCACCACCCTCTTGACAAAGCCACTGAGTTTGAATCAGAGACCTCTGGAGCGGTGGGCTCCAGAACCACAGCTTATCTTGAAAGGCTGGCAGATGCCAGCTGGAGGCTTTAAAAACTCACGCTCAGAGCTGGAAAGGACGGGGCTCCAAACACACCAGTTTCTGATGCTTTTAATTTCCCACACATATTTTGGGAAGGGACAGGGAGAATGCTGAGGAGGAGAAATATTCAACCTAAGACCTAAAACCTGCAAATTATTTTTTCCAGTTTCTGGCAAACATTTAGCTATTATTATTATTAACATCATCCGTACAGAATGTTAACATTTGAAAATACAAAGCCATTATTCTTTTAGTTAAAAGCTGATTTTCTTTCCTGAACTCACCTCCCCTGGTATTCATCAAGACCCAGGCAACTTCAGCTTAAATAAAATAGCAACAACAAAGGCATGCATTTCATAGTGTCTACTGTGGCTGAAAAGCCAAGTTTCATACTCATACATGTCCAATTTCAATCAACACTTTCCAGTGCTGATGTTGTTTACATCTCAATCCCGTTATAGTCTTTTATACCTCATTTTCCCAACAATGAACACCTTAATCACCTTTCCCCTTCACAGGCATTCAATTAATAATTTTAAACTGTTTTAAAGATGAAGAACAGAGAGGCAACCTTGAACCCTAAACATTTACTTTGGTGTGTGGATATCAGTTTTGAAGTGTGGGGATTACATCAAAAGTTGCAACATTTAAAACCCAGGGATAGGGATTTGTGGTGGAGAAATAACCTAATGATCAATACAGCACAAAAAATGCAGATGGACTGAGAGATAATTCCTAGACTAAGGATTCATAACACCCTAAAAAAAATAGAAAAAAAAAAAAAAGGGAGAGGTTAAAAAGGAAAAAAAGAAATACCACTGAGATGTACCACAGAACTGCCTCCAAGCAGAAGGCTGCTCTAAGACTTCTCTGTAGGCATGATTATTCCTGGCTGGGAGAAAAGCCCATTAAAAAGCTTTTCTGCACCCTCCCCTGGTTATGGGATACCATCCTGAAGAGAAAGCATTGACATGCCTGTCTTTTTCTGAAAGGGTTAGTCAAACAAATTGTCTTTCTCTCCAGAGCTCCTCTCCCTGCTTCTGCCCTTTTGTCTTTCTCTTTTCTTGTTATAGTTAGAAGTGAACATTTTGGCACGTTAATTAAAAATAGTAATAGTTGCAACAGAGGAAAGAAAAGGAGGGGTAAGGTGGGGGAAGCAGAAGGGGGATGGTGACTGCAGCCCTAATTAATAGAATTACTCTCAGTTGAAAGTCAGTCTGATGAGGACTCTTGTCCTTGAGTAAACAACTCCCCGTGTCTGCCTGTATGTGCATATATATAGATAAATGTACATGTAAACACAGCTATTCTGTTGCTTAGCAGCCAGTAGTGTCCTTTCATGAGAAAACAAAATATATGTGACAAACAGTCTCAAAAACACAAAGTTCCATAAGCATATTTCTTTTCTCGTAGCTATTCAGACAAGGTGGAGAGTGGCCCTGAAATTAATGTCTTATCCAACGGACAAAGGCAGAACTAAGCTAATTGGATTCCCATCTGTTCCAAACATAGTCTCAACATCACACAATAATAAATAATATGGTAATCATGGCTAACAATTAATCTTTTAGTTTAGATTTTTTTACAGGGTGCTGAATGGATCCTAATTTCACACAAATATAGATTGCTGTCTGAACATATCCTCTGGACTAAAAAGAAAAAGAAAAAAAACCAAAACAACATAGTCTGCCCAGGCACGATCATGTCAGATCGTTGGGTATATTTCAGGAGAGCAGAGGCTGTCTAATCTAAATGCCTCCTACAGCCACATGCAAACTGGAATTTAACAGAATCTAATTTTGATCTAAACCCAAACCAAATGTGAACTGAACTGTCAAAGGGCTGTTTGAAGTGACACATGTGCTCCTTGTTTAAAAATTTCTGGGATGAGGAAGCACTGGGTAAACCTTTTCCATCTCACCTGCGGAGAGAAGCAATATACCCATCCTACGGGGCTCACAGCAAAGCCCTCACTGCCTCCTTCTCTTTCACTGTGGCTTTACTTTCGTTAGTCCCTGATTAGGTATTTTACCTGCAAACTGATTGCCCCACCTACTGTCTCCCTGTTCTGTACTGGTGCAATTGCAGGTTCAACTCAGAAATTTACAGCAGTACAAGGAGGTAAAGAGAGATTAATGTCTGGGCAAATTCCTTTTAATAAACCAGAGAGAGATCACAGAGCCAACACCCCCTGATGAAGTCCAGTTGGGCAAGTCACCACCTAAATGAGAAACCCTGCTGCTGGGTCCTCTGCATGGGCATTGCTTTAGGAAAACTTACACAGACACACAAAATCCAGCTGTGACGTAGGGGGCTCTAGCGCTGCTGACAGTAATCTGCTCAGAGCCATTGCAGATCAGTGTGGCAGAGGTGGGGGTGGGATCAACATTTTCCATGAATTTGTGAACTTCCCCACAAATCCATGTAAACTTTTACATCTAAGCAGCTGGTGGCAGTGAGATGCCTTACTCTGCTCTGCTAGATAAAAATCACCTCCCCCTTGTCTTTCTTTTGACCTGATTCCTCAGCAGCTTCATTTCATGCTCCCTAGTTTTAATTCACACCAATATCAACAGAGGATGCAAGGGCTAAGCCATGGAATTGTTACTCCACGTTGATGTGAGCTCTTAAACATCAGTTATATCCCGAATCCGGAATTGCCACCCTTTAGTGGTAAGAGAAATACTCTGTATAAAGCTATGGCTGTGAACAGATGGATAGATATAAGGTGACGTGTGGAGCTGGAAAAACCAGTTAGTAAAGTTTATAAAGTACTTTGGGAGTCCATCTGGATGGATGGTACTTTATAAATGCAAGGCCATTATCAGTGCCTCCTAACAGCACCCGACCATCAGTCTGTGCTTTTTGGATGGACAGTTAAAGAAAACACATAAAATATATTCTTCAGCAGATATTTCACCCAGACTCTTTTACTTGTAATAGCAGAGAGATCTGGGCTTTCATTTGTACAGACCATTCCCATTTGCAGTCACAGGGAAAAATCCACAATAGCTCAACTCATGAAGCTGTTGGATTTGTTATATTTGAAGAATGAGGATTCACAGCACAGCCCTGGAAATAAATGAGTGGTTTGGGAATTTGCTAGTGGCAGGTCTCTTGCAGCAGTGGAGGATAGGATAACCAAAGGGACAGTAATGGGAGAGACACAGGTTTTTTTGGTGGTGGGTTTCGTATTTTTTCCTCCCCTCAGGGGCACTTCACAGAATTAAATTCAAGCCAGTAACAAATGAAAAAATAGATCGCCTTTCTGGTGTCAAGGGGGTGCCACCTGTGAATATTGGACATCAGCAGCAGTTGTACAAAAAGTTCATTTTCCTTGTGGTCTCCCTGACTGCCCTTGGGAGTATGGGGGAAGAAACAGGAAGACATTGTTCCTGCATATGACTTGGAGCCAAACAGAATGATCACAAGGATCTCATTGAGACTCCTCCACAAGGTTGTGACGATCTCATTCCTCACAGCACTTCTTTGGCTAAAGAAATCTGGGGGACGGGTGGGTGGCTGCATTCTGGAGAAAGCCTCTCCTCTTGGGTCTTAATCACCATTTAGTGTGAAATCAGGCTGTTTCTTCAGAGAAATTTAGTGTTTGAGCTCTATGTTTTTTTCATGAAACAAATGTGTGTCTATGGAGAGTCTTTTTTTTTTCTTTTTTTTTTTTTTTTTCCCGTTCAGATCCTGAACACCCCAAAGATTTCAGGCTGAAGATGCTGCCAGAGGGAGTGTGTTTTCATTTCCCTGCCATCGTTCTCTGCTGTGAGATGGCTTCCCCAGACATACCAAGCCTCTCAGGATACTTTGTAGGCAAAAGTTCCCATGATGAACTCCTTTTTTCCACTAAGACTAGAGACTATTATACGTACCATATCCACGGAGTCTAATTTAGGATTATGGTGTATGGAAGAAGATATAAGCATCAGTTACCAAAATTGCTATTCACAGCATGGTGGCCTTTTAAAGTATAAATATTTATATA